>NC_136265.1:33515260-33876260 GCF_964187855.1 Myxine glutinosa
CAACCCCATCCCTAACCCAAACCCATCCCTAACCCAACCCCATCCCTAACCCAACCCCATCCCTAACCCAACCCCATCCCTAACCCAACCCCATCCCTAACCCAACCCCATCCCTAACCCAACCCCATCCCTAACCCAACCCCATCCCTAACCCAACCCCAACCCTAACCCTAACCCTCACATTCAAAATCCCAACCCTAACCCAACCCCATCCCTAACCCAACCCCATCCCTAACCCAACCCCATCCCTAACCCAACCCCATCCCTAACCCAACCCCATCCCTAACCCAACCCCAACCCTAACCCTCACATTCAAAATCCCAACCCTAACCCAACCCCATCCCTAACCCAACCCCATCCCTAACCCAACCCCATCCCTAACCCAACCCATCCCTAACCCTCACATTCAAAATCCCAACCCTAACCCAATCCCATCCCTAACCCAACCCCAACCCTAACCCTCACATTCAAAATCCCACCCAAACCCTAACATAATCTTTTTTTTATTCTTTTTTTAAAATATGTATTTCATTTTTTTTTTTTCCTCTTCTTCCAATTCTGTCTTTCAAGGCTTTCAAGTTTGAAGAAGTAGAAATGGGAAGAAAGAATTTTCCAGCATTTTCTTCCTCGAACTTTCTTGATATTGCTTAAATCAAGCGTCATTAAACAAAGAACATTGTTCATTGCTTTAGAATCCAAAGAGTCTCCAAGATGGACCCCACAGGTAGAGTCTCCAAAATAAAACCAACTTTCCAAGTTCCCAAGGTATAACCACATTCCTGTTGAGCCTCCAAGATAGGTATCACATTCCGAGTCATCAAAACAAAACCCCCATTCCGAGTCTCCAAAAATATAACCATCTTTCCAAGTCCCCAAGGTAGAACCACAATTTTCAGAAATATTGGGGGTTTCCGTGATAAGTCTCACATAGTATAACTGCGGACCATCAGGGAAAACTTCCCTTTCCCAATTTTTTAGGGTTTCTATGATGTGTCTCACATAGTATAACTGCGGACCATCAGGGAGAACTCCCCTTTCCCAATTTTTTAGGGTTTCTATGATGTGTCTCACATAGTATAACTGCGGACCATCAGGGAGAACTCTCCTTGCCCAATTTTTTAGGGTTTCTATGATGTGTCTCACATAGTATAACTGCGGACCATCAGGGAGAACTCTCCTTGCCCAATTTTTTAGGGTTTCTATGATGTGTCTCACATAGTATAACTGCGGACCATCAGGGAGAACTCTCCTTGCCCAATTTTTTAGGGTTTCTATGATGTGTCTCACATAGTATAACTGCGGACCATCAGGGAGAACTCTCCTTGCCCAATTTTTTAGGGTTTCTATGATGTGTCTCACATAGTATAACTGCGGACCATCAGGGAGAACTCCCCTTTCCCAATTTTCAGAAATTTGTGGGTCTCCAATGTATGACTTGTATTCTGGCTCATCAAGGTAGAACTTGTTCAGTGGGTTTTGTTTTGATAACTCACAACAAGTATCATCATGGTAAAACTCTTTTTCAGGATTTTGTGGATCTCCAAGGTATAACTCTTTGGCTGGGTCATCAAGGTAGAACTCGTTCTGGGGGTCTTGGTTGTTCAAAATGTCTTCAAACAAAAAAATAACTTCATCCCAAGTTGTGTTAAAAGCAGAATTTTCATTTCGTATCTCAGATACAATTTCCTGTGAAAGAAAATAACAATGTATTAATTTAATACAATATTTTTATTTGTATAAATCAAGCTCTATGAATATTAAAATAAACTTTGTTAACTCTTACATGAGTCTCATCTAAAAAAAAAAAAAAAAAAAAAAAATTAAATAAATAAATAAATAAATAAACAAACTTACCTCCATTGATAAGAGGTTCGAGTCCAGTTCATCAATCTGAAGGTTGAGTTCTACACAGGTAGTAGGACTCCAAGGAATAGCAAAGTTATCCCATTCCATTTCGGCATAGGAGTCCATTCTCAAGTGAAGCAGAAAGCGTGTTTGAAAAAGCCTGTGTGGTCGGTGCCTTTTATAAGAAGGGCTGGGTGTGTGTCATTTCCTGTGGAAATTCCCTGGGCGTGTCTTAACTGGAAATGATGTGATGGAAATTCCCTGAAAATGATGTAATGTTTTACCTGGAAATGATACAATGCTGAAGAGTTTATAAAGTGGGTGGGACTTAGCAAAAGTGGGCGGAGCTTAGCAAAGGGGGCGGGACATAGCAAAAAATGGGCGTGGCTTAACAAAAAGTGGGCGGGACCTATTAAAAAGTGGGCGTGGCTTAACAAAAAGTGGGCGGGGCTTAGTAGAAAGGTGGGCGTGGCTTAACAAAAAGTGGGCGTGGATTACCAAAAAGTGGACGGAGCTTAACAAAAAGTGGGCAGAGCCTACCAAAAAGTGTGTGGCACTGGAGGTGCTCAAACAAGAACATTGAGGGAGGTTTACCATTTTATCTTAGCTCAGTTAAAATATCTTAATAAAGAACCAAACTCAAACATATTTTTTGTTAATATATTAGATGGTGAAGAGAGTGGCAAGAGAATTAAATTATTTCCCACGCATAAACAAATATTTGTAGGGTCGTTGTTTGAGTGGGTTATATTCACCAGATGATATTAAGAGTAAAAGGTTAAAAGGTTCATAAGGTCAGAAGGATCACAGGTGTTTAAGTGGTCTAATGAATAAGGATAACATGTCAAAAGGTTAGAAGGTTCGTAAAGAACAGGGTGAGAGAAATAGAGGTCTTTAGGGGCAATATGGAAGTGAATGGGTCAAAGATTAATCTGCCAGATGATATGTAGAAGAAGGATGATTAGTCTAGTAGGAAGCCTAGGTCCCCCTGCACCCCCCGGAGATATACTTCTAATCAGTGTTTCTAGATTGGACAAAATGTGTAGAAAATGACTAGCTATGGCCCCAAGCTGAAAAAATGTCCCACATACCATTTTTATGCAAATTACTGCTGCCATTATCAAAAAAAGACTAGGTCCCCCTGCACCCCCCCGGAGATATACTTCTAATCAGTGTTTCTAGATTGGAAAAAAATGTGTAGAAAATGACTAGCTATGGCCCCAAGCTGAAAAAATGTCCCACATACCATTTTTATGCAAATTACTGCTGCCATTATCAAAAAAACGATTTTTGACATATCTCAGCCAATATTGCAGATAATTGAAAAATGAAGGTGTCTAGACCCATGTTTTGAAGGGCATAGATCATGATAGAACTATTCATAACATGATTACATGTGTCTATGGTATACTAGTATGCTAATTAGTGCTTTATTTACAAAATAATCACAGTTTTACGAAATAATAGACTCATATTAAGGTCCGTCTACACAGACGTTAACACAAAGTTTTATTTTTCTAAATACCCTGTGAAATTCACCCGAATGCCCTGTGAAACCTGGGATTCTTCTCCAGCTTTTTCAAGGGCCCGACTTTTCCCTTCCCTTTGAAGGCACTGGTGCAGTCTTCTCCGCTGAACACATAGTACCCCAGGAGAGTGGCACAGTAGTCCTCTCCCAGGGATTCTGCCAGCTCAGAGACGTTGACAAGTTGGCGATGCTTCCCTGACCCTGTATCCAGGTACACCGTCAGCTTGATGTTGTGGGCATGGTGGAGCAGGATCAGGAGGATGTCTGTGTCCGGTGTTCTGACTACAGCGTTCTTGTATCCGATGGTAGCAGCATGATGGAGGTACAGAACCACCCTGGTATCAGTCTCTTCCTGGTTGCTGTAGATCGTGGGGAGTTCACGTACCTCGACCTGAAACACAAAAAGGCACCGCATTTCAATCACCAGTCACTGCCAGTTTCAGTATATCTCCGGGGGGTGCAGGGGGACCTAGTCTTTTTTTGATAATGGCAGCAGTAATTTGCATAAAAATGGTATGTGGGACATTTTTTCAGCTTGGGGCCATAGCTAGTCATTTTCTACACATTTTTTCCAATCTAGAAACACTGATTAGAAGTATATCTCCGGGGGGTGCAGGGGGACCTAGTCTTTTTTTGATAATGGCAGCAGTAATTTGCATAAAAATGGTATGTGGGACATTTTTTCAGCTTGGGGCCATAGCTAGTCATTTTCTACACATTTTTTCCAATCTAGAAACACTGATTAGAAGTATATCTCCGGCGGGTGCAGGGGGACCTAGTCTTTTTTTGATAATGGCAGCAGTAATTTGCATAAAAATGGTATGTGGGACATTATTTCAGCTTGGGGCCATAGCTAGTCATTTTCTACACATTTTTTCCAATCTAGAAACACTGATTAGAAGTATATCTCCGGGGGGTGCAGGGGGACCTAGTCTTCCTACTAGACTAGATAGGTCTATAAGAGAAAACAAATATTTGTAGTGTTTGAGTGGTCTAATGAACAACATTAAGGATAGGTACTACAGACAAAAGGTTCATAAAGATGAGGGTGGGAGAAATAGAGGTGTTTATGATTTTTGAAAAAGACAAGGGGGTAAATGACATTAGATAGGGATTTCCCATGTTAAACGGAGGTGTCCCAGAAGCAACATTATTACACTACTGTCCTCTGGGTCATTTGGGTCCTCTGGGTCATTTGGGTCCTCTGGGTCATTTGGGTCATTTGGGTCCTCTGGGTCATTTGGGTCCTCTGGGTCATTTGGGTCCTCTGGGTCATTTGGGTCCTCTGGGTCATTTGGGTCCTCTGGGTCATTTGGGTCCTCTGGGTCATTTGGGTCCTCTGGGTCATTTGGGTCCTCTGGGTCCTCTGGGTCCTCTGGGTCATTTGGGTCCTCTGGGTCATTTGGGTCCTCTGGGTCCTCTGGGTCCTCTGGGTCCTCTGGGTCATTTGGGTCCTCTGGGTCCTCTGGGTCCTCTGGGTCATTTGGGTCCTCTGGGTCATTTGGGTCCTCTGGGTCATTTGGGTCCTCTGGGTCATTTGGGTCCTCTGGGTCATTTGGGTCCTCTGGGTCATTTGGGTCCTCTGGGTCATTTGGGTCCTCTGGGTCATTTGGGTCCTCTGGGTCTTGGGTCCTCTGGGTCCTCTGGGTCATTTGGGTCCTCTGGGTCATTTGGGTCCTCTGGGTCATTTGGGTCCTCTGGGTCATTTGGGTCCTCTGGGTCATTTGGGTCCTCTGGGTCATTTGGGTCCTCTGGGTCATTTGGGTCCTCTGGGTCATTTGGGTCCTCTGGGTCATTTGGGTCCTCTGGGTCATTTGGGTCCTCTGGGTCATTTGGGTCCTCTGGGTCATTTGGGTCCTCTGGGTCATTTGGGTCCTCTGGGTCATTTGGGTCCTCTGGGTCATTTTGGTCCTCTGGGTCATTTGGGTCCTCTGGGTCATTTGGGTCCTCTGGGTCATTTGGGTCCTCTGGGTCATTTGGGTCCTCTGGGTCATTTGGGTCCTATATTCCTATCCTATAACATATATATCTCCTATAACCTATCCTATAAATATAGATTTGATGACGTCATGTTTACACATCTGAGCGACAGAAATGAGCGACAGAAATGAGCGACAGAAATGGGTGACAGAAACTAGCTTCACTTTTGAGCGCCCGAAATTCCCAGGCAAACGCTATAACGCACCAGGTTTACAACCTGTGCGTTAATAACTCGCAACACTGCTTCCGTAAAACTCTTACAGAGTATTTAATGTGAGATTAACTATGTTAATAAATCAAACCAGCCATGTTAAAATTTTAAATATTAAATTTTTTAAATTTATTTAAATTTAAAATATTTAAACATTAAATTTAAATGTTTAAATTAATAATTTTAAATGAAATGTTTAAATGTTAAGGGACCATATCTGATTAGCATCTTATGCTATTTTCTGGTTCCTATTATCCAATCATTTTTTACTTTTTTTTTGAATGACATTGTAATCAAACTGTTGGTTGATTTTAATGTGGATAATAATAATGTTCAAGTTCAAGAAAATTAATAAGTGATTAATAATGAAAATAAATGAATAATAATCATAAAATAATTAAAACAAATACAATACCTAAACCACCACTGTTTCATCCAAATCTGTAACTAAAAAAAACAACAACTTCTGTGATCATTTGAATAATTAAATAATTAATCGATTAATCAACAAATCAGTAAATTAACTAGAATGGCACTTGGTAGAACACATACCTTTGCCATGCTGAACAGTTTATTGTTTCTATCCCACTAATAGGCTGAATCTGGATTCGGACCTGAACCAAAATCGAATTGGCTTGTTAAAATGAAATAAAGCACTTAATAAATCGATAATAATTAAGTAATTAATCAATTAATCGATTAATCAAAAAATAAAAAGCATTTTTGCCAAAGCACATGCTCACTAATGAGCTCATTAATGAGATATGCTAATGAGATAAGATGGCTGAGATATCGCCTGGACAAAAAAAACAAGAAATTTGTCGTGCATAGCATGATACTCGCGAAATCCCTAAAATAAGTTGTTGGCCTATGATGACCTCAAGAATAATTGGTGGTTGGATTCATTGACCCGAAATGCAAATTCTCTTAAAATTTCAAATCAATCAGATGAAAATTGAGGATTTTTCAGATTAAAATTGATGATTTGGAAGTTTGACCTTGAGTTGACCTTTGACCTTAAAAGTAGGTGGTTTCCCAATTCAGTGAGGCACTTTGCAAACGTTATTTAAATTTCAAGTCAATCTAATGAAAATTGACAGTTTTTCAGGTGAAAATTGATGCTATTGGAGAGATAAAAAAACAAGTGGACACAGCTATAGCGAGCGGGGTGGCTTGGGGTCAATTTTCAAGATTACCGTTACCGGGCGGACAAAAGCGCCATTTTTGGTGTGAGGCTTCCTTAGGGTATATCAGTTGATTTTAGCCGAGGAGCCCTCTCGAAATATGTACGTAACCATGGTAACACAAACAAATCCAAGATGGCTGCCGTTCATGATTAAATACCAATTTTCTTGGGTTGTAGTTGTTAGAGAAAAGCCAAATTGTATCAAAATATTACTTAAATATCAGAACCATGTCCTCAACATGTTCGGTCACCCTCCTGAAATATTAAAGTAAAACATAAAAATCCAAAATGGCCGCCATTTATGCTGAAATAGCAATTTCCTTGGTTTTTAGCGGTCATACGATGGCTAAATTGTACCAAAGTATGATTATATTATACCAGAATATTTTTATTGAAGCCCTATTTTTAAAAAAGATACACAAATAACCTACCACATATGGACAACATGGTTGTTTATTTCCCGTAGGTCTAAAGATCAAAGAAATCAAACTACATAATATTGACTGCAACATCCAAACTAATTAAATTTAAAAGTGATCTAAACTATTTTTTCTCAAGATAGTGCGTTCTTGAGACAAGGGTTTGAACATGGAAATAATGTGAATGTTTTAATTATGCTTTTATCCTAACCTTAATGTGACCCTTGTGGGTATCCGTAGTTATATACCTAATTTAGAGGGCGACATTGTGACTACAGGCTGTCTTTACTATACTGCTAAGCACATGTATTGGTGGAAAGTTTTCTGGCCTCCTTTGTTAACAATCTACATATTTTATGGTAAGTAAGCAACTTTTCAAGTTATTATCTTTAATTACAGAACTTCAGTGATCAAGTCAGGTTTTTTTTAGCTAAACAGAAGTATGTGTTTATGTACATTTGGTAACAATCAGCATAATTAGACAAGCTTAAACACTCCTATAAATAATGGCCTATGCAAAATAATCAACACAATGTGCACTATATCAGGAATTTAGAAAATTCTGGCTAATTAGATATTTTTATACTGCATTATATAGCACTTATTAACTTTACCCATGATAATGATTAATACGTATAAATCAAATATAATAAAAAGCAACTGTTAAACAATGCTGTTGCCCAGGCCATTTTTAAAACTACGGAAGACATTATAGGACATCATTAGTGAAAACAAAAAATCAGATGTCCTATCTTGACTTGAAAATAAATGTGATTGATTATGTGTTTTTTTTCTCTTTGTTATCACAATAAATTTTCCATATGGAAAGTATTATAGGACATCCATTGTGAATGCTAAATTAAAGCTGGATTAATATTACTTGTGAGTAAAATTTATATTTTTGCCAAACTCAACTTAAGTTATTTATATTGATATTATTTTAATGTGAATAATATATACTTTTTTCTCAATTTCAGAGCACCGATTGAAAGCCAAGGAAACTGCTGGTACGGATTGGATTCAGACATCGTGCCAAGAGAGACGAGCCCGTATACAAGATGGATCTAGATTGGAATTGTTGTATCATTTGTCAGCAACACACATCTGAACCTTTGAAATGCCCTTAGCAGAATCCTATAGCAAGTCGTGACATGACAGATGCTTATACATCATTTTTGACAAATGTAGAACAGTTCAGAGACATTGATGCACTTCCAACTAACATCTACTTTGGCAGTGATGTTACTGCTGCAGATTTTGTAACCCACCATGCATCTTGGCATAAATCTTGCCATTTGAAATATAACAATTCCAAGTTGACAAGGACGCAAGCAAAGAAAAGGGGTGTCCCCAACACTGTCGAGTCTCAAAGGAGATCAAGTAAGCGCCAAACGATAAACACAGCAAAGTGCATCTTCTGTGACAAAGGACATGAGGACGGTGAGCTCTCTCAAGTTTTAACATATGATGCTGATACCAATATACGATGTATGATCACAGAGCTACATGACACACAGCTTCTTGCTCGAATTGTTGGAGGAGATTTCATTGCGATGGAAGCAAAGTATCATTTAAAATGCCTGACCCATCTGCGAAATCGTTACCGCAGTCTCGTCAGAAAGTTGAGTCGGGAATCACCAAATGTAAATGAAAAAGTGAATGAGTCTAGAGTGTTTGTAGAGCTGACAAGCTACATTGAGATAGCTGTAGACTCTGGGACTTTCCTCTTTAAGCTTTCAGAGATTCATTCACTCTATGTGAATCGTCTTCAGGACATGGGTATCCACAAAGAAGTCAACAAGACTAGGCTGAAGCGTCAACTGCTGGAACACTTCCCAGAGGCACAGGAACAGAACGATGGTAGAAACACGGTTATTGTTTTCAAAGAAGGAATGCGAAATATGTTGAAGGAAGCTTTGAAAAAACGGGATTTCTCAGAAGACGCTGAGATTCTAGCAAAAGCTGCAACGATAATCCGCAAAGACATTTTCAACCATCAATGCTTCAAATTCACTGGCTGTTTCCCAACACAATGTCAAGAAAATTCAATGCCCCCAAGCCTCAAATCACTTGTCTCCTTTATACTTAATGGCCTTAACTTGAAAGATCAAGACAGATGTGAATCACAGGCTTGCCTCACTATAGGACAGACCATTCTCTACAACACAAAGAAGAAAACTCCATCTGAATCAGCTGTTGAAACAAGACATACTCTGGAGCGTGAGCCACCTCTCCCCATTTACATTGGTCTCAATATTCATGGACTGACAAGAAGCAAGAAACTCATCCAGCAATTGTATCAGATGGGTATCAGCATTTCATATGACAGGGTTATGGACCTTGAGGACTGTATTGCCACATCTGTATGTGAGCGATTTGAAGAAGACGGCGTTGTATGCCCTGCTTTTCTCCGGAAAGGGTTGTTTACTGTTGGTGCCCTAGACAACCTAGACCATAACCCTAACTCAACCACTTCACATGACTCCTTTCATGGGACTGGAATTAGTCTCTTTCAGTTTCCAACACAAACTGATCCTGGTGAGAGCAGACCACCTACTATGATACCCCCTTCTGGTGCAACACAGCAGTCTCTCCCGGTCAGTTATGCTTTTGTCCCTGCTGTAGCTTTAACAACCGCTGCAATTGAAGTACCTGAGAGTAACACAGAGCCAACCAAGACCTGCTTAAATGAGGCACTTATCCAGGAAAATAGTTGGGTCGAACATGCACTAGCACTGTTAGAGGAGGATGTCACCCTTCACATGAAATCACTGAATGTCCCTTTAAATTTACTAGTGATATTGTAATATCAAAATACACATTTAGTGTCCTAAAAATTTATATTTTGATACCAATTTTTGCTATCCATGACTTATATAACCCGGGAAATGTGTTTTTAATTACTGGATGGTGGCCATTTTGGATTTTTTGGTTTTACACGAATACGCGTAAAAATTCGCGAGGGCTCCTCGGCTAATATTGATTAATAGGTCATTAGGAGTGTTCATGCCAAATTTGGTGATTTTGTCCACCGTGTAACGGTAATTTTGCTAAGCCACCCTACTACTAGGACTTCCAGGAAAGAAGTCAGTATTTCAAAAAAGTGGATCTTGGGTGAATTAACGGGGGTAGAAAAGATCATGGTTTTGGATAGGGGAAGATAAGAGATGGTGGTGAACAGCTGTTTACAAGACCTGGAGGGAGGAGTGGGATTGAAGGGAGTGGGGGAGTTTGTTCCAGAGGCGGGAGAAAAGAGGAATGAAAGAGTGAAGGTGAGCAGAGAGCCTTGATTTTGGCAGTTTCACGATAAGACGGTTGCTGGCAGATCTTGTGCGACCTGCAGGAATATTTGGGGGACAGAGCACAGAGAGAGCTGGGGGAGCAAGGCTGGAGAGGAGTCGGTAGAAGACAGTAAGACCACCAAACTGCTTGCGGTGAGTGAGTGAAAGGCCCTCAGAGATAGCTTCATCGCGGGAGATTCCAATGATTCTGAAAGCTTTGGTTTCAACAGCGTGAAACCGAGCTGGATGTGAGGCAGGAGCACCGGCCCAGAGGGGAGAGCAGTATTCCATTGAGCTGCGGAGGAAAGCCTTGTATGTGGTGAGGAGCTCAGGTGTGCCAAGGAAGGACTTCGCACGACGGAGGATGCCTAGTCGGCGACTGGCTTTGGAGGCCAGTTTGGAAATGTGGTTTTCCCAGGAAAGAACCTCCTCCCCTATCCCTCACTGCGTGGACCCAGACATCCGAAGCCTCCTCTCCAACTTGACAGATCTCTCAATCCAGGCCACAAAGTTTAACAGACTCCTTCATGGACCATCTGTTTAACATAATTCTTCCTCCCACAGCACATCCCTGACTCCTTATTGTCTCTCCAACAACTATTATCTCCTCCCATTTGATAGGATTGAACCCCACCCAGGCGACAGAGACGCACTTTACATCAACAACTCAATTTCTCACTGGCTGTGTACTGATATTACACCTCCCAATCCCCAGGAGTACCTTTGGTAACGACTTTTCCTCTGCTCCCACCTCTTATTTCAGTGTGTTGCACCGTCCTCCAAACAGTGACGACTCCATCTAACGCATGGAACATATCATAAAGGCAGTGGGAGACAAGAAGGGAAAAGAGAGGGAAGCACAACAACAGTAGAGAACAGGGACATCAGGAGATCTGTGGAAGGGAGTGGGTTGGGGTTGGTACACTGGATAAACAAGATGGACACTACTGCGGATTTCAGGGAAGTTAACGGTTTTTGAAGGAGGTGGATTTGGGGTGGATTTACGAGGGTAGAAAAGATCATGCTGCATTATTGGGGGCTGGGAACAGGATATCTCAAAAAGCTCTGGACGGATTTGGACGAAACTTGGTGAACAGGTTGTGTACGTGACACGGACGAATCGATTCGATTTTGGTGAAGATCTGAATATGGATCCAGATACGAGAAAAAAAAAATTCAAGTGATTCTTCAGCATTGAAAGATAGGGCCAAAAACGATATGTCACATGATATTTCAAGAAGTTGTGGACAGAATATGACAAAACCTGGTGGATGAGTTGGTATAGTGACAAGAACAAGCCGATTAGATTTTGGTTCAGGTCTGAATCCAGATCCGGCCCATCAGTGGGATACAAAACGTAAACTGTTCAGCCTGGCGGAAGTTTATACTTTGAAACCCCCTCTGCTCTTTCAATGCTTTGTTTGTCTGTTTGTCAATCACCTACAAGTCACAATTTTAAACCGATCTTCACAAAACTTCAAGAAATAGCAACAAGGCTATTGATTTTGAGGTCAAAGGGTCAACATCGTCCAAAGGTCAACAACTTTGTCTGATTTCTAAAATCATCAATAGTCATCCAATTGACTTGATATTTGAACAGGATTTGCCTGTCAGGTGACTTAATTTAGTATTAAATAAATACAATCTTCACTTCATGACATCATGGGTGAGCAGCCACGGACAGAAAATAAGGATGAGAAAAAACGAGTTTCATTTACTCAGTTTCTTATTTTTCAATTCGACAAGTGAAAAAACCTATAAAGTCGCCTTAATTTTCTTAAACAGTGTTATTGGTGCACTCCAAGCGGTATCGCGAACACTCACCGTGCTCCACCATTTGGGTCGCTCCTATACCTCCTCTGTATTTACACTTTCTCCCTCATGTCCGCCTCTACACAATCACTCAATCTCCTTTTCGGTCTGCCACACCGTCTCTTTCCAGGTGATATCATCCTCATCGTTCTTCTATCCTCATACTCCTCAATCATCTATCCTAATACGGTACTCCAAATGTGTGTCGTGTCGCGCCACCTCCAGGTGGGAGAGGGTATTACAAGTCCCCAACATTTACAACACAGTATTCCACTCCCCATGTTTCCCAGTCCAGTGACGTGTTTTGAATTGTTAGCAGACGGCATGTTTTTGCTTCATGAACGGAACCAAGATTAGATAATTTTTTTTGGATGCAATTGAGGCAGCTGTCAGTTGCCTATACACCGCCCAATAAAGGTATGTGTCAGAGGAATGTGTTACACGCTTGGACCAAGATTGCCGTAGGGTGGGTACTTTGCTAGTGTAAGACAAACCATGGGGTTTATCTGTTACTTTTTTAAAGGTTGCATGTTTGATAATTTTTAAATCTCTCGCCTCTTTCCATTCAGAAATGAAAATGCAACCACAGGGACCATACACCAACGCCCCACAAGCCTTCGTGCACCCCCAGGGACCATACACCAACGCCCCACAAGCCTTCGTGCACCCCCAGGGACCACAAACTGGCTTTGTGAACACCTCTGTGAATATTTCACAAAATTCTGCACCGACACCTGGCATGAACACTCCCACAGACGACCTTGCATGGTCTCTCTTCAACTTTGTCTTTCTCAATGGATTCTGCCTTGGTTATGTGGCCACGGTGTATTCCATCAGGGTAAGATTGATAGGTAGAACTCCTGCAATAACGATGTATTTTTCCCTGTACTGGCCATCACTGATTCATACAGGAAGGATAGATCACATGACACCCTTAACCTCATTAACCTGTACCCTATCTTCATGGCAGGCGTCGAAGAACAGGAAAGCTTGACAAAAACAATATGTCTTTGATACAGATAAAAATTAGAACGCCACTCTGTAGAGCAGGGGTTCCCTAACTGGGGTGCATGAACCCCCAGGGGGTGCATGAGTCCATCCCAGGGGGTTCGTGAGACGTTTCTGAAAGTCAAAACTAGAGTACTTTTTGTTGAAATAAAATCTGATATATCATATAATTTATATCAACATCATATTTTTGTATTTTTTTTTCACAATTTCAGACCACAATCCATGATGTCTAAGAAGCGCAAATACGATGATTCGTACATCAAGTGGGGGTTCATGAAGTTTGTGGAGAAGGATGGGACTGAACGTCCGCAATGCGTTCTGTGTTACAAAGTGCTGGCGGAGGCGTCGATGAAGCCATCGAAGCTAAAAGCCCACCTCGCCAGCACCCATCCGACTCATCAGAATGACTCTGAAGACGTGTTCCGAAGCAAGAAAGCTCGCTTCATGGTGAAGGGTAGCTTGACTCGGCACGGGTTCCAATCGTCGACGAAGCCTATCCTTGAAGCCTCCTACGAAGTAGCGCTCCTCATTGCAAAAGACAAAAAGGCTCATACGATTGGCGAAACGCTTGTAAAGCCCTGCGCCGTGGTGATGGCGAACTTGGTTTGCGGACCCGAGGAGGCCAAGAAACTCAAGAGTGTTCCCCTGTGCAACAACACCATCAAGCGCAGAATTGAAGACATGTCAAAGGATATTGTGGCTCAGGTCACACAAGAACTCTGGGAATCGCGCTGCCGTTTCAGCTTGCAACTCGACGAATCCACCGACGTAGCGAGCTGCAGTCAATTGCTGGTTTTTGCACGCTACTTGGCGGGATTTGCTGTGAAGGAAGAGTTCCTGTTCTGTTCTCTCAAAACAACAACCAAATCGGTGGACATTATGAATATCGTGAACCATTTCATGGAAGAAAACGGCATCGAGTGGACGAAGCTCTGATCGTTGTGTACGGATGGGGCCCCGGCGATGATGGGAAAGCGATCCGGGTTCGTTGCGCTGGTGAAAGACAAGTGCCCCGACGTCATCGTGACACACTGTGTGCTCCATCGCCACGCCCTTGCGACCAAGACGCTCCCCAAGGAGCTCGGTGATGTAATGGCTATCGTTGTCACAGCAGTGAACTTCATCCGCACTCGGGCTCTCAACCACCGCCTCTTCCAGGTCTTCTGTGAAGACATCGGTGCTGCATATGCTCATCTTCTGTACTACACCGAGGTGCGTTGGCTATCCCGGGGCCAAATTCTGAACCGCGTCCTCCAGCTGCGTCAGGAGATTGAAATTTTCCTGCGTGAGAAAGGCAACGACTCGGCGGACTACTTCGGCGACCCTGTCTTCGTCGCGAGGCTTGCGTACATCAGCGACATTTTTGGGCACCTTAATGCTCTCAACATACCACGTCAAGGGAGCAGCCTCACGATCGTCGAAGCAGCGGAACAGATCAACTCGCTTCGAGAAAAGCTGCGGCTTTGGAGCAACCGCATGGAGAAGCGGTCATTCGTCAACTTCCCGGAGCTCGCTCAAATCCTCACGGATGACGACGCTCAGAATGATTTCTGCTCCATGCTTGTCGTCGATATCAAGGGTCATCTGAAGTCTCTGTCTGACAGTTTTGATGGATACTTTCCGAATCTGTCGGTCGATCCGTGGATACAGGATCCTTTCACGATTCTAATTGACGACATCGACGACGACAACGAGCTCAAGGATGATCTGATTGAGCTGAAGGCCTCTGGCCGCCTGAAGATGCAGTTCTCCACTGTCGCCAGTCCCTTGGAGTTTTGGGCAAGCAACTACGAGGCCTTCCCCAATCTAGCGGCGAAAGCGCTCCGAATGACACTGCCTTTCGTCACGACCTACCTCTGCGAAGCCAGGTTCTCCGCGTTGGTCGTCATGAAAACAAAGCTGCGGGCACGCCTTGACGTCGGCCCCGACATGAGGGTGACCCTCTCCAAGACAGCTCCGAGGATCAAACGCCTCGTAGAGGAAAAACAGGAACATCCGTCTCATCGTGTGTGATGGGTGATCGATGCGTGATACAATTCGTGATCTGATCTTGAAGTTTCCGAATAAATATTTGTTCATCTCTTGTTTTTTTTCATTACAATATTACACAATGAACTTGATCTTTTACGAAGCACTGTTATGCGTATTATAGTATGATAATAACTCAGATCGTGTCTCGAAAAGTTGGGGGTTCGTGGACACCTCTGACATCCACAGGGGGTTCGTGGGGGTTTAAGTTAGGGAAACACTGCTGTAGAGCGCATACTCCCGCCGTGGGTTTAGTTGGAATAATACGTTTTGTTTAACATCCCCTCTCCCCAAAATAATAAATGAAAAAGAAAGTAGGCCCTAACTGTCAGAGAATTTATTTTGATATATCTCGGAATTAGAGGAGAAAAACATCATTTAGGAATAAGAATAAAAGCTTTAATGCAGTAAAACAGAAAAATTCTTTCCCAAAAAAATTTCCCCAAAAAATTCCTGCAGCCAGAATAATATCCTGAGCTTCACCAAAAACTAATCAATTCTTCCTTATCCCAAGGGCAATCATCCCACCAACTTTCATCCAAATCCGTTCAGAACTTTTCCAGATATCTTGTTCACAAACACACGAACATACGAACATACGAACACACACACACACACACACACACACACACACGGACGGACACGATCGAATGCATTACTCCATCGCGGGAGTAATAAAACTGAATTTTTAACTGAATTCATACCTCCATAGGAGAGGGTGTTACTCTCCAGTACTGGAACCTGCGATACTTATAGGAAACCCGAATATTTGAACCATCTGTTTTTAAAATTCGCTCCTCATGACCGACCCAGATTGCGTCTATTTCAAACTACCGGTATTAAAGAAGTGGGGATTGGTGTGTCGGACATTTTTACCGAACTACCGAACATCATCCACCGAACATTTTTGCGATTTAAAGCAACAAAAGCAATCAACTTTCTATCGCTTTCCAAGCCAGCCGTTCCTCATCAACTTTTTGTTGGAGTGCTTGCTTGAGTATTTAAGCAGCTTGGCGAGCATGTGTTCTCCATCACTTGGGGACATTTTATCATCATGTGGAGTAACTTTAGTATTCCTCAAAGTTGTCCTGTGCTGCATGCTCGGAGTCATTGTCCTGTTGGAACGTAAATCTTCACCGCAGTCTAAGGTCTTTCTGCTCAAGCGGGTTCTGCTCAAGGATGCTCTCAGTCCCTGCCGTTGAAAAGCATCCTCATAGCATGATGCTGCCACCACCATGCTTCATTATCGGGATGGCGTTAGATGGGTGATGAGCTGTGCTCAGTTTCCGCCAGATGTAGCACTTTGCATTCAGGGCAAAGAGTTCAATTTTCGGCTCATCAGACCACAGAATATTTTGCCTCGTGCTCTCAAAATCTTTCATGTACCTTTTTGCAAACTCCAGGTGTGCTGTCATGTGCCTTTTTCTCAGGAATGGCTTCCGTCTGGCCACTCTCCAATAAAGCCGAGATTTGTGAAGAGCTGCAGAGACTGTTGTCCTTCCAGCAGCTTCTCACTTCTCAGCCAAGGAATTCTGTAGTTCTGTCAGTGTGGTTATTGGGTTCTTGGTCACCATTTGTGAAATCTGTTCTACTTCTACTAAAAAATATCAGTTTGACCATCCTTTTACTTTGTGCTTTTGCTTGTTTCATTTGGCCTTGTCAGTCAATAAAAACTTGCTTTGGTGGTTTCTCTTATTCTTCCACATAACGATCAGCCATTTTGTTCATTTTGCATTCCGACATCTATACAACGCTACTTCACGACCTCATTTGTCCACGTTCACCTGCCTGTCAATGGCTCTTCCATGACTTAACATTTCTTCACAACTTCCAAAATAGTGCAAACAAATATTTACTGAATAGATTTTATTATTGATAAAAGTCTCTCACTTGAAGTGAGATGTGATCCTGAAACAAGATCGGATGCTGGAAGATTTATACGAAGGCTGTGATGGATGATCATAAGTAGAACTTTTAATGCTTGTTTTTCATGAAAGATTGAAACTTTTTAAAAACTTTTTTATTTTTTGTAATTTTTTTGGTATTTTTTTGTATACTAAGTCGAGGCTCATGTAAGAACTATAGTCGAGGCTCGTCTTGTTTCCATGATGCATTGTTTTTTTCTTTCCACTCCATCTTGTTCCATCAGTCCCGTGACAGACGTCAAATGAATGACCCGGTCGGAGCCGCCGAGCACGCATCGACAGCCAGAGCTCTGAACATCGCTGCCACGGTCATTTCCATTCCCATTTTGCTCATCGCAATAATTCTTGTCGGTGTCTTAGTATCAGCTTGGGTACATTTGATTTACTTATTGGGTATATATAATCAATACCCCTACTCAGGCTTTAATGTCCCTATTCCTGATCCCTACTCAGGCTTTCATGTCCCTACTCCTGATCCCTACTGGTTTGGTAAATAATGAAGGAAAGAGGATTGTAGAAGTTTGTGGTTGACCAATGCCCTATGGTGAGGTACCTTCGTGAAAATATCGTTACACGGTGGACAAAAGTACCATTTTTTCCACCAAAGCATCTCCATGGTATACCTTTTAGAAAAAAAGTGAGCTACAAAAAATTGGATAATGGGAAGGGCAATATATGACGTCATTATGACGTCATCAGCTAATTATTACACAATTATATATTTTAAAAATCGTTTAATTAATTAGGAGTAAACCGTGGAGCGTATTTTAACCTTAAAATATATGTTTCTGAGGTGAAGGAATTCAATGCAGTTGCCAATATTGTTCTTAGACTATCTTTAAAAGATTTATGATGTCATTATGACATCAACTAAAAATAAGCTCATATTACACACAAATTGGATTGGTTAGTCAACGCTGACATATGGAGAGTCTTTAGTTCATAAGGCTATGGTTATTGGGTCACAGAATTTAACGCAGCCGCACTTTTTTATTTAGACTGAGCTATTACGTTTTATGACGTCATCATTACATCATCTGCCAGTTGAATAAAAGGATAGATGGTTCAAAATTAAACATTGAATTAAATATATGTATATACATCATAGTCGCGCTCCTCTCCCCTGTTGTGATCAATGATTCCATTGAGATGTAAAAAAATAACGATGTCTTATGTCATTATTACCTCACAAAAACACAGTGACAGTGATAGCTTAGTGTCAGTGATGAGCTGTCGATGCAAGCAAATTATTTCTGACAGTTGCAACTGCAAAGTTCTGTGCAGGGCAGCCCACTCCCATGAAAAGATCCTTTGGCTGTAGTGGACGAGGGATTATGGTCAATGTTATCCAGTGCACAGACAGTGAAGAGTCCATTCCTGAGAATAGATGGGCACACAATTTGATCAGCGGTGAACCGGTCACACATTGCAGATGCCAATTTATTCTCCAGCTGCAGGACCCGGTTGTAGGAGATGCTCAACCCCAGTTTAGCAAGTTGGTCAACAATTATTCTGTTCCTCGTCAGTGTGTGAATATTCAATCCAATGTAGACAGGAAGTGGAGGCTCTCGCTCTGGAGACTGCAGTTTTTGGGAGTGGCCCCTTTCTTGCATCTTTTCTTCGAATTGTGCAGGTATAACTGAGCCATTGTTTGACTGGCCTGAGTGTCATCAACATCGCTCTTCAGGTGTGGTCCATACAGGATCATTGATGAAAGGAGTGTGAGGCTGGGAAGCATTTTCTGGCACTTCGGGGGGAAACTGCCAGAAAACTCGAAGTGCGTTTCTCTGAATATTTCTCTCGGCATATTTTTGCGACTTTTGCAAAAAGGAGAGCTTCTGATTCATAGTCGTGCTCGATCAAACCATCTTTGAGCATTTGTTGCATTCCCTCTGGAAACACAAGAACGATGTTCTTGCCATCTGTCTCCTCTTGCACACCTGTGTCAGCAAAGTGTTCAAGAAGTCTGCTTTTCAAACGACTCTTGTTGATTGAGACATCCTGCCCAAGATTTTGAAGACGACGTTCATACAGATCCTGAAGGCCAGATAACTTGAAGAGGTATGTCCCATCCTCAATGGCAAACTCAACATAAGACACCAACTCCACAAACGCTCTGGCATCTGCTCGTTCTCTTTCCGTGTTTGAGGAAACACCTTTACGGCGATGAGCCCGATGTCTGTTTCTATATTGCGTCAAACAGTTAAGGTGGTATTTGGCTTGTAGGGCAATGAAATCACCCCCTGTTATTAGTCCCCTCCCGGTGTACACCGGAGGGGACTATAGGTTTGCACTCCGTCCCTCCGTCTGTCCGTCCGTCATGCAAAGAACAGTTTTCCGGACTTTCTTTCTAAACTCAAAATGCTAATGATTTCAAACTTGGTACGTGGTTTCCTCATGATAAGTTACAAATCTAGTTCGAACTTCACGACGTTTCGATCATTTTTGACAAAGTTATGGCACTTTGAACTTTGGTAATTTCCCCAACAGTTTTCCGGACTATAATTTGGAGTGCGGTAAGTCAAAGCTGTTAATATTCCTTGTTTTAACTCCAATTTACATTCTGTTTCCACTTTTAGTGAGAAGTAGGGGTCTGTGCAACCATTCATAAACTTTATTTGGTGCAAATTGGATAATTTTTAGCCGAGTTACCTCAGACCGTGAGTTGGTAATTATATAATTAACACATAGTGCAATACGTGCAGGCTGCTCCACGGAGCGACCTTGCGGGCTTATTTTAACTCCGATTTACATTCTTTTTCCCCTTTTAGTGAGAAGTAGGGGTCTGTGCAACCATTCATAAACTTTATTTGGTGCAAATCGGATAATTTTTAGCCGAGTTACCTCAGACCATGAGTTGGTAATTATATAATTCACACAGTGCAAACCGGACGACAGACTGCCGGTAGGGGACATGTATTGCAGCGCAATACTCAGAATGCTTGTTTTGGATAAAAGTTGTTCATCCTGCATATCAGTTGCCATCTTTCTGAGGGACTGATCAGCACCAAATGTTTCGAAGTTGTGTAATTTTGGGCACTCCTTGTTTCACAGAAGATGCACACACACACATTTGGCATCAAGCACCGACTGCCTCTTTGACCGTCGCATCTCGGGAGCCTCGGCCTCATGTTTTCTTTTCTTCATTACTTGCCTTTTGAGTTGCGAGTTGTTGAACTTTTGAAGACAAGAATGATGCCACGAGGCATTATTTTCCACAAAAGTTTCCGACTGTTCCTACTGCTCCATATTCCACATCAACTGGCAATGCATTTATTTTCCTGAACTCTTCGACATTTGCCAGGAATGCAGCACATACTTCTCTGGCGTTACACTTAAATCCTTTCTGTGGACAACATAGTCTTTCTGGTGTAGTTTTCATGCAGATGATGCAAGCAGTCCAATCCATGATGACCTGAAATTAGATAGCAACAGTCCACATAAGCATAAAAAGTGGAATATTCAAACCAATTACATGTTCCAATGTTGTAAATTAATACGTTTTGTCGAATTTTGTAAACTTGCAAAGGTATATTTTACATGAGATGTAGAATGATATTTAAAAATTTCTTCGAGGAAATCCGTTCATTTTACTGAAACCTCTGATAATTATGAATGCGCAAGACCATAGATGAAGCTTTTTACAGATTATTTACTTAGGAACGTCCCTTCTGCTTAAGATACCCAATTTCCTTTATTTTCAGAGTATTAAATTCACACATTGCAGTATGCCGAAAAGGATTCAAAATTATCATCCTCTGTACAGTGACTTCAAGAAATGATGGGATAGTCAATGAAATAGTCTGTGTTATCACTATATTGTTCCTATGTTTCATACGCATAAAATATTAGAAGAAAAAAAAAACTTTTACCCACATAACTGTATATTTTCCCTGTGTTAAAATTATGTGTAAACATGAACTCAACAAAGAAAGACATGTCGGCCTAAATTTGATCGGTTGCAAGAGTTTAAAGATCACAATCTAGTTATATGGAAAATAACAAGAAGTCATATCGACAAATACTTTCATTGTAGCACTTATGTCAATAATCAAAGATTCTTTGGCTTTTTTTTCAACAAAATTAGAATATAGTGACGTCACTGCAACAGCAAATCAGCTTATGGTTGCTTAAATGTCATTGATTACATCACTCTTCAATTCCCTGACCCTCAAAATGTCAAATTTATGACTTGGAATCTCATCACAATGCTTCACAACCTCATTTTCTACATTTACTTGCTCTACCAGCTCGGTAGTAGATTGTGACGTCATGATGATGTCATAAAGTACACTTCCTGTCATCCGATTTTTTTGTAGCTTATCCTCTTTTTGATTGTAACACATTGGCAAAGCTTTGGTGAAAAAATGGTGCTTTTGTCCGCCGTGTAACAATCCTTGGCATTTTTGTTACGAAGGTACCTCACTACTACTGCTTATGCTTGCCACCACCACATATCTCTTTGTTTTAAGATAAATGCAGATTGCTTCTGCTTTAATTGCTCATTCGTTAAAGTCTCTTATCTTTATATCAAATGAAAATTATCCCTTTTGAGTAACTCATTTTGTTTTTGTTGGTAATAAGCAAACTATTTCAAATGTCTGGGGTTGATTATTTTATCCCTCCCTATTGTCCAAACAATAAACTTCATATTCAACTTTCTTTTGTTTGTGATTTGTTGATGCTGAATAGCGAAAGCATCTGATGATTTAACCGTTTGAGTACGGATGACGTCCAGTGCCGCAATCCGCGAAAAAGTTTTGTGTACAGATGACGTTACTACACGTCATCGACTATACCTATAAATAGATCGTCAGTACATGGTTGCATTCCTGTACCAAAAATGCCAAATTAATCCCGTACCGGGAGTATTTTTATCAAAAAAAATCCTGTACTCAAAGGGTTAAATTTGCAATTTTGTATAATATTTCTCATCGATTTCGAAATGACGTGTTAACTGGAGGAATGGAATTTGCAATGCTACACATTTGAAAAGACCCCTCTCCCTTAATCATTTTCTAAAGAAAAACAACAACATTTTCTTCTAATCCTGCTGGAATTTTGAAGAAATCAATTTTTTTTGGTTTGTGGGAGCCGAAAACACTTCCCTGCACTCATTAAGGAATGGGGCCGGGAATCATTTAATATTACCTATCACGTAGCTATTGTCGCGCGAGTCCCTCGGTTAATACCGTGGGCTTGCGGATGACCAAACGGCTTTAACTCCGAGGCGACGATCAATGGCGGAGTTTACTATACAAGCACGGGAGGAAGAAGGAAGAGGAAGAAGCGGCGGGCCCTTACCTGTAGCGATCCGACGGCAGCTCTGATCCTGGAGGAAATGAACTCAAATGGGAATCCGGGGTAAAATGTACAAAAATAAACAGGTTAATTATACGGAGCCCGAGAACAATGGATGCGACGGAAGAAACTAAATCCTAAGTTGGGACGTCCCCACACCAGACTTAACAACAGGACAAAGGAGGAATCAATAAAATAAAACGTTCGTTGTGTATTTGTGAATGCGTCTTATCTGTCTCTGTCATCCAGGCCCAAAGTTCGCGTCCGGACGCGGCTCCGTGCTTGGTGGGAAGGAGGCCTCAGTCCGCCTCGTTCGCGCGCTCCGCTAGTCCAGCGCACGCCGCCAGGTAGGCCCCGCTCGCACACAGGCACCAGCCTCGCTCCAAGCACCAAGCCTCAAGAGCACCAAAAGCACCAATAACCAAGAAGAACCCAGGGAAGCGAGCACAAAGGAAAACCAGAGAAGAAGCCAGCCAAGAGTTCCGAGCGCCAAGAGTTCTCCAGAGACCAACGCCGAGAGAGTCCAAAAATGCCCGCGAGCCAGTCGTTTTGTCACTCGTTCTGTGACGTCAGCTCTCTCCCTCTACCAATCCGTGTGTCGCATCTTATTGGTCTTTTGCGCCTTCCGCTCTGATTGGCAGAATGTTCGTGCCATTCGCACTGATTGGCCAAGGTGTCACCGGTCGGTGGCCAATCAGTGTGCCGCTCCTTCCACCTTCCTTTCCTGGCTCCGATGTTCATGGTGGCGTTCTACGCAGCTGCTGCCTGCTTGTCTTTCCAGTTTGTTTTATTGTAAGGAAGGGGATTTAATTACTGTGGTGCACTAAGGGCCTATCTAAGTGTCTATGGGAGTGCGTTGCCATAAGGGACACTGGATTGCTCACAGAGGGAACGACAAACAAAGGAATTTTACCCATAATCCCTGTACTAATTAGCATGGGCGCCCCCTCGTGGTGGGGACAAAAATACAACATATTCCGACATCCATCCGGGCTAAACATAGAACTTATTACAGCTAGATTCCCTATCACGACAGTCGAGCACCTACCTATGCAGACCTACCTGGATCTAGATATTCCTCTACCCCCCCCCCCCCGACATAAAACGAAAAAGACTTAGGCACTAGAGAGTGAAACCCCCCCGCACGCCTCCATCCTCCCCCAAAATTCAAATTTTTTTTTTTTTTTTGCCAAAAACACTCCCCGTTACTCACTGATGAACCTCTGAAGGTTTATTGTAGATCCGTTTGGTCATCTCAGAGTAAAGTAGCGACACACACAGACAGACAAACGGATTCCTTTGTATTGTAGATATTAAAAATTAGGACCGCCGGTCCTGCAGCTCACTGAATCAGGTACAACAGTTACTCAAACCCCCCACAGACCTCTCAGGCCCTGATATTTTTAAAAATGTTGTGAACAAACTTTGGTACACAATGGGCGATGAAGGTTATGATGAAGTTTCATTGAAATTGTGTTTGTAGTTTCAGATAAGAGAGCAAATACCTATTTTGGGTAGGGTCAAACCACCCACAGACCACCTTCGACCTATATTTTTTTATGCAGTGAACAAACATTGCTACTATCACGGGTGATGAAGGTTGTGGGCAAGTTTCATCAAAATCTATTATGTCGTAGAAGAGAGGTAATCTGGTGCACCTTTGTAGGGGTCACTCGTACCGGACTGGACCAGCAACACCTTCAGACTGTTACAGAGAAATTTCTTCAAATACATGCATGGGGTGAGAAAGCAAGCCGTTATTACATGCGGAAACCCTCGCAGATCTCTCTCCTGAGAGCAATCAACAAGTGTGTCGTATTTTATATTAATTCAAAGGGCGACATACGAGCCGAAAAAAACAGCCTAAAGCAAGAATATAAGGAGTGGTTCAAGGAGCGGCCAACCGCAAGCGGAAAACAAGACATAAGAGAGAAAAGGAGGTCAATAGCAGCTCACAAATAGCAGCCTGGTTCGTCTCCATTGCTTATTTGTCCATTTCAGTCTGAATATTGCTCTGTTTCTGAGCCTTGACTTGATAAGTAGATAAACAAAAAATAAAAAACCCTTCATGAACTTTAACTTAAACAAGTACAAAAAGTTTTAATTAAAACAAAAGCCGCGTCGATGTTACACAATGCCTAGATGCAGCTGTGCCTATAACGTCGATGTTATAGGCACAGGACATTCCTATTGATTCGATTACTTGATGTTGTTTTTGTGCAAAGTGAAAATATATCTCGGCAATTTCCCGTGTGTGGCGACGAATTTTTAATATATCTCGGCATTTTCCCGTCTGTTATTTCAGGCGGTGTATGACTGACCATGCCGCGATTTAAAAAATATATATCTCGGCAATTTCTCGTGTGTGGCGACACGTGAACGAAGCTATGCTCCTCTCTCCACATTATTGTGACGACGTATAAATTAAATATTTCATCGTGACGATTGTCATCAAATGGACGAATTTTTAATATATCTCGGCATTTTCCCGTCTGTTATTTCGGGCGGTGTATGACTGACCATGCCGCGATTTAAACAAAATATATCTCAATGGACTTGAAGTTACAGGCCTTTGAGAATTCATTTAGTTCTATAAAGGGCAACTTTCATCGGATTTTCTTCCCGTTTTTTTTCAACCGAGTCTAAAACTATGTTAGCGACTGTGAAAAATGAAATGATATATCGAATTTTATTTGAAATAAAACTGTGTGAGAGAGGAAGACACCACGGGCCTACAAAACAGGCCTCAAAGCTATGCGAGTTAATAAAATGGTGGATATTTGTTTATATGAAGCCTCTCCCACAATGGGTGGAGCTATGGGTCCCAGAATGGGTGGAGCTTTGAGGTTTTGTCTTCTCTGCAAGAACAAGAACAAGAACAAGAAGAAGAACAAGAAGAACAACAACAACAGCAGAGGGCACTCTATTAGCAGCGTCTGCGACGCGGCTAAAAAGTCAGTAATATCATTGAAAGTGCAATTTCCTAAATTTTGGCAATTTGTCAGATTGGAAAAGAGATCGATTTGAAGGATCCCTTCAATTGACGGCTATTTGCCCAGGGTTTCTGAGAAGATTTTAAATTAAATTACCTGAATTTGAGGTGAACCCCGCCCCCTCCCCCCCCCCTTCCCCCCAACCCCCCTTTTCAGCCTCTTAAAGGGGGCATATCCGGATGGGGAGCGCAATCCCATGAGATCTTAATGTTCTGATGTATCGTACCTAGTGGGGCGGCTTAGCCCAAATATTCAAAAGAATTGTGCATTTTGTGATACAAGCACCAAATTTGGCACAAATGTACATTAATATGTTGCGAACATTTTCAGATATTGGGCCACTTGAAATTCTCTCTTTATGTCCGCCATATTGGATTTCAAAATGGCCGCCACTTGAAATCTACATTTGCTATTATCTCTGGACGTAATGCAGCTATTGAGTTGATTCTGGTATCTAAATGTATGTTTTTGGGGGCAAGGAATCCAATGGTACCAATTTCAACTTAATATTATCTATCACAGTCTGTTATATAATTTTATTTGGAAATTATCTAGGCAAATATTGGATTCAACACAATACTTTGAAAAGAATGTCTTAGTTCTGTAAATATAAATAAATAAAAAAACTATACTAAATCACTAGTAACAACTCAGACAAGCTCATATATACTGGCAGTCTAAAATATAAATTCATATCCCATTAGGAAACAAAGTGACCCATTCATTTGTGTTTTTCATATGCATATTTTATGTAACATTACATTCATATTGTCAATAAATACCAAACATGCATAATCCCCTTTTCCTAGACCCTTTAAGCCATCTTTTGTGTTTCTAGAGTACAGAAATTTCTTGTATAGGCTTCCATCTGTCTTGTTTCCTTAACAATGCACTGTAGCATGTCTTTAACAATGTTTACAAACATGACTCCACTACATGTCTTTAATCACAGCCCTGACCCAAATAAAAGAGTAGAGAGGCTGCATGTGTGTTGACCCACATCAACTGTGTTCTTTGTGTGTGGCTGTGTTTAAATCACCTTGTGGCTCCACATAAATGAGTTAATTACATACAATCTGGGCTCAGCTAGACAACATTGTGTGGTCAGCAATGAAGACGAGAGTCTGAATTACATGTATGCAAAAGACCTTGTGAACCAGTGAAGCAAATACACGGGTAAGCATGAATTAAATCTAGGGCATGATATAATTTCCATGATGTTTACCTCTACACTCAATGGTGGAAGGAGGTAATGTTTTGATCCCAGCTTGTCTGTATGTCTGTTTGTCTGTTAGTCCACAAAATTCCAGACAAAGCTTGTAGTAGTGGTAGTTGTAGTGGTAGTGGTGATAACAGAAATTGTTATATAGAACTGAACTTATATTATTATTATATGCAGAAAATAACTTCATTTCTATATGCCCTGCAGTGGACAGGTTAATTGGTTTATGCACTGAAGGGGTCACCCTGGTGTGCACTGCTGTGTTCTGCCTCACTGAGTTGTTCAGGTATGATGTACTCAGCACAAGCTTACCCGATACACATGTGTGCTGGCTAAAACCACTTGTCTGGTGGGCACGACAGAGGCAGGTTGTCTAATAGCCAACCTGGTCTTACTTTTTTGGGGTTTATCTGAAATTCTTACTATAAGGCTTTAAATTAGAAATGTTTTATATAAAGTAGTATTTTGAGTGAAGTGTGTATTCCACACTGACAGTTTTGACATGTTCTGAATTTAACACGAAGGCTGTAATTAACAGAACGGGGTATGTCTGGAAAATGTACTGTCCAACCTAATAAGAGTTTAGACTGATTTATATTTAAATCTTGGCTGTGTAAATATTGTAAGAATTTATGAATTCAAATGTTTTGTAAATATTCAATAAATTTGGGAATATTTTTTAACTAAAGAATCTCATGTGATTTTATTTCTCTTCTTGCCTCCGGTATGGGTGAAAATTTAATTCCGGCATAATCTCACAAAACTAATTCCCTAAGTGTGCCAAGCTAAATGCTCTACGATATAGAGGAATTATCCTCCTCTCCATTAGTATGGCGGAGGAAACCCCTCTATTATATATATAACAAAATGTTAACATTATATCATTGTATCGTTGCAGATTCAGAAGACAGTTCCACCATGTCCAAGAGCTTCAGACTAGCTGATGTTGAGCGAACTTCACCATCAACATCACAGCACCTCACCACAACTGACTGGAAGTTATGCCTTATATGTCAAGAGGACAAGACGGAGACACTGACCAAACCTGACCAATCAAAGAGAAAAGACATTGGGAGTGGGTACAGTTCACTCGCAGAGAACTTGGTCAAATTCAGTGAACTTGGAGAGCTTCCAGGATCATTTCACCTGGAAAGACTCGATGGTGGTCATGGCATTGAAGCTGCGATGGTTGCACACGGTGCAAAATATCATCAGACATGCAGGCTCCAGTACAACAACACCAAACTGCAGAGAGCACAAAAGAGAGCACTCAAGAAATAATGTGAGAGCGATGAGGAACAAGCTGCATGCAAACGCACCAGGTTACATTCACGCTCATCGAGTACAGAGAAGAAGGTCCCAGAAAATTGTTTCTTCTGTGAACAACCTGCTGGGGCTGACAGTCTTCGGAAAGCTGCAACATTCCAAATGGACAAACGGGTGCGTGCCTGTGCAACCCTTCTTGGTGATACAGAACTGCTGGGCCGTCTCAGTGGTGGGGACATGATAGCGTTGGACGCCCAGTATCACCCACGGTGCTTGATAGGACTTTACAATCGCACAAGAAAGGCCCAGTCAACAGGATCACAGGACACAAAACAAGAGCGAGCAATGTCGGCAGTTGTCTTCGCTGAACTCGTCCTCTACATTGAAGAAACCAGACAAGATGAGGAGACGGCACCAGTATTCAGATTGGCTGACCTTGTCCAGCTCTATCAGTCCAGAATGGAACAGCTAGGAGTCCAGCTCGACACGAGAGTCCACTCCACACGACTGAAACAGAGACTGTTGGCTCAGTTTCCTGACATGCGGGCACACACCAAGGGGAGAGACATCCTGATGGCATTTGAAGAAGATGTCGGTGCTGCTCTTGCCAAAGCCTGCGAGCTGGACAGTGATAGTGATGCAGTCCATCTTGCCCATGCTGCACAGATTGTTCGCCGTCACATGTTTGGAGAAGCCAAGCCCTTCACAGGATTCCCTGAAGTATGTCACGAAGAATCTGTGCCACCGTTGCTGCTTGCCCTAGTCAGTATGATCCTAGAGGGACCCAGCATCAAGGAACAGATGGCAGACACTAACCCTGCAGCAATTGCCACAGCTCAGATACTGAAGTTCTATGTCAAGAGGACAACATGTCAAGAGGGCAGTGTATCAAGGTGGACATGTGTGGGGTCAGATACTGCTGCCAGCACCAGAGCTCCCTCCACCAACCAACTGGGGTTGGTCAAGGACTGGAGAAGGACAGTACACACCTTACTGGACCAGGCTAACTGAGGCAGCTCACAGCTGCATTGAGCTGGTTTCTTGCAAGTGCAAGAAAGGGTGTGTGAGGCGCTGCAAGTGCAAAAAGGCTGCCCTTCAGTGCACAGCCCTCTGTGTGTGTGAAGGGGACTGCACATGACGATGAGTCAACAACATACATGTACTTGTGGCAATGCTGAACTTGTTAACATGACACTGTTTATGTACACGTATCTTCAGTACCGGTATATACCTAGCCTCAGATACCAGTACACCTAGCCTCAAATACTAGACCATGAAGCATGTCAGTATTATACCTAAGACATTTACAGAACTAAGACATTCTTTCAAAGTATTGTGTTGAATCCAATATTTGCCTAGATAATTTCCAAATAAAATTATATAACAGACTGTGATAGATAATATTAAGTTGAAATTGGTACCATTGGATTCCTTGCCCCCAAAAACATACATTTAGATACCAGAATCAAGTCAATAGCTGCATTACGTCCAGAGATAATAGCAAATGTAGATTTCAAGTGGCGGCCATTTTGAAATCCAATATGGCGGACATAAAGAGAGAATTTCAAGTGGCCCAATATCTGAAAATGTTCGCAACATATTAATGTACATTTGTGCCAAATTTGGTGCTTGTATCACAAAATGCACAACAGGTTTGCTATGCTGCTACACTAACCATATTTGATCCATATCGATCATGTAGTTTGAGAGGAAAATATGTTTGAGTGGATATGAGGGATTCGAGGAGGGAGCCCGTGGCTCCTTAATGTTAGGGCATTGGTCACGATGCCACATGGCCAGTTTGGTGTGGATCCGGTTGTCGGTTTTTGAGAAGATTTTTGAACAGAATTTTTTTGAATTTTTCAGAAATTCTCCAAAGTAACCGAACTACTAATGAAGGGACCCGGTGAAAAATGCAATTAGTAACTACAATGACACTCCTAGTCATACCATAGAGCGCATCATCTCGCCGTGCACTATTATACCCGTATCACGCATGCACCCCATGTATTATGTCGCATACATTGTTATTATCTGCACCGTTATTGATTAATTATCGGGATATTTTGAGCGGTTGATTGTTTTTTTTTTGGATGATTTTTTTTGTTGAGCAGTTGCGGAGATTTCCAAACTTTTGCCTTTAATCCAATATGGCTGCCATACCATGTGACCTATGACATCAGATTTATCAATAAAATATTTTTCATTGGGAGTCCTTTCTATGTTTCAAGTTTTGCATCGATCGGACAATCTATCGGACAAAATATGTAGACTTGGACACACACACACACACACACACACACACACACACACACACACACACACACACGCACACACGCACACACACACGCACACACACACACGAAGGTGGATACATCGAGACCTGGGAGGACTCGTTCCACCTTCTGAAACACGTATTTTGAGATAACAACACATACACAAACAGACAGGAGCTGAACTTATAAAATGGTTCATGATGTCTGGATGTCCGTCCGCCCGTCCGTTAACTTTTCGCTACTCTTCCCTTGTCACCTGGCTGATTGTTCTGAAACTTGACACATGAATACAAGACACAAGCCTGCAGCAGAAGTTGGGCTTCGATTTTTCGATTTCGGATCATGGGGGCTCCGGGAGATCATGTCCTGGGGGTTGGGGCGGAGGGAGGAGGAGGAAGTTCCCCCCAAACCAGCAGAGGTCAGAACGACAACCTCAAAAGATTATCGTCGTCGCACTCGGGGCTATTTTACTGTATATAACCTGTTATAAGTTAACGTCTTCGATAATCGAGATGAGATTGACCTAAAAACGGAATGATCTGAAAATCCGAAGAGGTTCCGAGTGCTCTGTCGACCTTTGCGAACAGTGAACACGTTTGAAAAATGTCAAAAAACACTTATTTTTGCGCCAAAAATACAATTATGTAATAAACATATTCCCCTTAGTTTTATTCATTTAAACGTTGCTTTTTAGAACATCCCCTTTAGTTGTGAGGTAATTTTGGGGGAGGGGGCGTACAGAGAGCCCTCACTGATTGGTCGATCGACATTGAAGCCGAACGGCGGCCATCTTGTGACCTCAGCACGACAATTGCGGCGGCCATCTTGTGACCCGGAAAACGACTTCCTCCCTTGAAACAAGTACCTTATAAAAGCATTGCTTCGGTGAAGCAAAAGCTCTGACTTTCGAGCCCTCAGCCCGGCTGGGGCATTATGTTTTGAGTCAGGCCGTCCGTTTATCTGTCCAGAGCCTGCATTCAAAAAAGAATGACTGGACGCATTTCTTCAATATGCAGCGCTGGTGTAGCCGTTGTATGCAATATAAATATCCAGGTATCAGCACACAAGTTTAGATTATTTATTTATATACAATTTACCATCTCTGATGACGTCATGACGTCGACAGTCGAAAGAAAGAAAATGATCGGTGTAGACGTTCCCAGATTTTCAGGCGGTGTATTGCTTCCGGTTATCTACGCATTGCTTCCGGTTTTCCGTTGTAGATGCATTTGTGAATCAATTCGAATTCGGCAAAGTAACCACAAAAATCAATGGAAAACGACGCTGAGTTTTGGGCGAGATACCGCGGGATCTCCAGCAAACTCCGGAGGTGACGTTTGGCCTAACTTCTTGGATTTGTGATGTTTAAATCCACCGTCATTTCGGAACAGTATACACTTCCCACACGGGAGAATTTGGGGAGTATGTTCAATACTGACACTGAAGCTCCTTTACAGATCCTTACTGGATGTTTTGCGATTTATGACACATCAAAAACCATTCTCGGACTTTGTTTGCAAATGGCTTGTTCTGTGGTGTTCTCAGGATGTTCATTTGTTATAATCTGCAGTTGGATTCTCCAACATGGATGGAGATCCTCGTAAGGATACTTTAGTCCCTGCGAGGGCTCTATAAATCCATTCCACATTGTCAGATTAGAACCAAAGGACAGCCGGCTTATCGCCTTTTCCAAAGAATGGCGTGCTCCATAATGCAGCACCCCGGCAAGATGTGAGTTTCGTTGGTTTGTTGATATTCCATCAGGAATGAGACCCAGAGCCAGACAGCTCCAAGCCTTCGCAAATTTTCACAAAATAAATCTCCATTTAATAAATTAATGTAATTCCTCAATAACAACATTGCAGCACAGTATTTATTTGGGTTTCGAATCGCTGCTGATGTTGCGTTGAATTGTCGAAGCACAAAAACTGATTTTATTCTGGTCAACATTCCTGTGTATTTGTAGTGTGGTTCTGGCCAGCAAGGGCAGGTTATTATAATTATATAAGCATTGCTTGATGGAGGATTCATTTTGATGTGGTGTGATGATGGAGGATTCATTTTGATGTGGTGTGATGATGGAGGATTCATTTTGATGTGGTGTGATGATGGAGGATTCATTTTGATGTGGTGCGATGATGGAGGATTCATGTTTTGATGTGTTGCGATGATGGAACATTCATGTTGATGTGGTGCGATGATGGAGGATTCATGTTGATGTGGTGCGATGATGGAGGATTCATTTTGATGTGGTGCGATGATGGAGGATTCATTTTGATGTGGTGCGATGATGGAGGATTCATGTTGATGTGATGCGATGATGGAGGATTCATGGTGATGTGGTGCGATGATGGAGCATTCATTTTGATGTGGTGCGATGATGGAGGATTCATGTTGATGTGGTGCGATGATGGAACATTCATGTTGATGTGGTGCGATGATGGAGGATTCATGTTGATGTGATGCGATGATGGAGGATTCATGTTGATGTGGTGCGATGATGGAGCATTCATGTTGATGTGATGCGATGATGGAGCATTCATTTTGATGTGGTGCGATGATGGAGGATTCATTTTGATGTGGTGCGATGATGGAGGATTCATTTTGATGTGGTGCGATGATGGAGGATTCATTTTGATGTGGTGCGATGATGGAGGATTCATTTTGATGTGGTGCGATGATGGAGGATTCATGTTTTGATGTGTTGCGATGATGGAACATTCATGTTGATGTGGTGCGATGATGGAGGATTCATGTTGATGTGGTGCGATGATGGAGGATTCATGTTGATGTGGTGCGATGATGGAGGATTCATTTTGATGTGGTGCGATGATGGAGGATTCATTTTGATGTGGTGCGATGATGGAGGATTCATTTTGATGTGGTGCGTTGATGGAGGATTCATGTTTTGATGTGTTGCGATGATGGAACATTCATGTTGATGTGGTGCGATGATGGAACATTCATGTTGATGTGGTGCGATGATGGAGGATTCATTTTGATGTGGTGCGATGATGGAGGATTCATTTTGATGTGGTGCGATGATGGAGGATTCATTTTGATGTGGTGCGTTGATGGAGGATTCATTTTGATGTGGTGCGATGATGGAGGATTCATTTTGATGTGGTGCGATGATGGAGGATTCATGTTGATGTGGTGCGATGATGGAGGATTCATTTTGATGTGGTGCGTTGATGGAGGATTCATTTTGATGTGGTGCGATGATGGAGGATTCATTTTGATGTGGTGCGTTGATGGAGGATTCATGTTGATGTGGTGCGATGATGGAGCATTCATTTTGATGTGGTGCGATGATGGAGGATTCATTTTGATGTGGTGCGATGATGGAGGATTCATTTTGATGTGGTGCGTTGATGGAGGATTCATGTTGATGTGGTGCGATGATGGAACATTCATGTTGATGTGGTGCGATGATGGAACATTCATGTTGATGTGGTGCGATGATGGAGGATTCATTTTGATGTGGTGCGATGATGGAGGATTCATTTTGATGTGGTGCGATGATGGAGGATTCATTTTGATGTGGTGCGATGATGGAGGATTCATTTTGATGTGGTGCGTTGATGGAGGATTCATTTTGATGTGGTGCGATGATGGAGGATTCATTTTGATGTGGTGCGTTGATGGAGGATTCATTTTGATGTGGTGCGTTGATGGAGGATTCATTTTGATGTGGTGCGATGATGGAACATTCATGTTGATGTGGTGCGATGATGGAGGATTCATTTTGATGTGGTGCGATGATGGAGGATTCATTTTGATGTGGTGCGATGATGGAGGATTCATTTTGATGTGTTGGTGTCATTCTTACCTTGCAGACGATTTCTCAGAAAACCAAACCTTGCAGAAGCAGGTGAACAATTTGGTGAGTTTCCAAGGCTGTAAATTAATAAATCGTCTTCTGTATCGTTATTTTGACGAGGTGAAAATAGAGAAACGATCTCCACAAACACATCCCATGAACTAAACTGTACTCGGGAGAGAGCATACCTCTGTCTGGCTGAACACTTTACCTTTTCTAGTCACTGATAGGTCGGATCTGGATCCGGATCTTCACCAAAATCTAATCATTTCGTCCTTATCACCGACCCAATTTATCCACCAAATTTTGTCCGAGTCGGTCCACAGCTTTTTGAGATATCCTGTTCATGGACAAACAGACAGACAGACAGGGGTGAAAACATAACCTCCATCCACCTTTGGTGCCAGAGGTAACAGCGCTTAGCATATTCTTGGAGTTATTGCGAATATCATTTGTGAATATAAATAAAACCGACACTGAATATTTTGCTTTCTGTATTTTTACGTTATTTATGAATGGGGAGGTAGTCTGACATGGAGAGGTAGTCTGACATGGAGAGGTAGTCTGACATGGAGAGGTAGTCTGACATGGAGAGGTAGTCTGACATGGAGAGGTAGTCTGACATGGAGAGGTAGTCTGACAGAATGCTGCAGAGAGTAGAACATTTATCTTTAAGCTGCATGTTCTCGCTTTGATTCCCAACCCGACCCTAAACTGGCAGGGTTATTGATCACAGAATGTGCCGTCCATCGGATGGACATTAAGCTGGGCGTCTCGTCTGCTATCATTAGCTGGTGGCCCTTAAAGATGTCAGCGAAGAGTCGGCGAGATGGAGCCGACACCCTGAACAAATTACAAATTCCTGCCCAAAGCTCCAGTCGAATGTTAGGCCAAAGCAGCCGGTTCATGAAAGGTCATATTTCCTTAATGGTGGCTGTTGAAGAAGAAAAGTAGTCGTAGTTGTAGTATATGATCGGAACGGAACATTTATCAAAGTTGCAGCCATGGTTGAGTTTTCCTAGCTATAATGGGGTCACCTCGTCCAAATGTTGTCAGTTTTGCCTTATGCGGTATATATTGTTATGTCGGTGGGGTAGTGACATATATATATATATATAGATTCAGGTAGATCTGTGTTGGTATCATGCTCCGGTTGGCGTGAAGAAGAAGAACCATCTCGATGTAAATAAGTAGAGGACCTGTCTAGCCCGTATGTTGGATTAAGTGTTTATTTGTGGTCATACAAGGATGGCTTTGTGATAAGTAGAATAGGGATTAAGCTAATTCCCCGGTGTGTCAAACCTGTGATCATCCATGTGTCCCGTATGGCAACGCACCATAGACATTAGTTAGGCCCATTGGTAACACCACACAAACACTACTTAAATTCCCCTTCGCCGCAAGAACAACAAGCGTTACGCCCAGGTCCCCCGTCGTTGAAGTGATGTGAGTTGACAAAGTGGAAGACGCAAGGCGGCCATCTTGGATTTTGACGTGGTGACCCAATTTTCAATAGCGTTCTCCCTTATGCGTAGATAAACCCACGCACCAGATTAGAAGTTAGTAGTTCGTTTATTTTTCAAGATATTTCGCTTACAAGGTTCAGACATATATATGGTGGCGGTCATCTTGGATTTTGACGTGGCGACCTAATTTTCAATAGCGTTCTTCCTTATGCCTGAATACACCCACACACTAGATTAGAAGCTGGTACTTCGCTTATTTTTCAAGATATTCCGCTCACAAGGTTCAGACATACTTGGCGGTGGCCATCTTGAATTTCGACGTGGCGACCCAATTTTCAATAGCGTTCTTCCTTATGCGTAGATACACCCACACACCAGATTAGAAGTTGGTACTTCGCTTATTTTTCAAGATATTCCGCTCACAAGGTTCAGACATATATATGGTGGCGGCCATCTTGGATTTTGACATGGCGACCCAATTTTCAATAGCGTTCTTCCTTATGCCTAGATACACCCACACGCCAGGTTAGAAGTTGGTACTTCGCTTATTTTTCAAGATATTCTGCTCACAAGGTTCAGACATACATGGCGTCAGACATACATGGCAGTGGCCATCTTGGATTTAGACATGGCGACCTAATTTTCAATAGGGTTCTTCCATATGCCTAATTGCACCCACACACCAAATTAGAATTCAGTCCTTCGCTTACGCATGCACGCACGCACGCACGCACGCACACACGGACACACGGCCGGAGGGGAAAACCATAGTCCCCCTTTCGCTCCGCGGTGCGACGGGGGACAACAAGACTCACCCGAAGGCAGTTCGGGGCACTGCCGATGGAGCTGCAGCCAGCTACATCACGAACTTGCATGGCAACACTCATTGCTCAGGCAGGCTGAGGCCACGCCCACCTTGTGAAGGATTGGTCGAGGGGTTGATGGGGGAGATCGAGGCAGGGCGAGTAAGAAGCAGGCCGCCGATTGGCAGGGTAAGGAAGAGCTAGTGATTGGTCGAGGGAGGGGCAATAAGCTTCCCTGGGATTGGTAGAAGGAAGACACCACAGGACGAGGGCCGCAGATTGGCGGAGTGGGAGAGGACTGGTGATTGGCCAGGGGAGGGGCAAGAAACTTCCTTCGGATTGGGGGACGTGAGGGGCGAGCAAGAAGCGACTCGCTGATTGGTTGGGAGGGCCGATGACGTCAGACGACGAGCGATAAAGCAACTCGCTGGCTGACATTTTGTCCCCTTCTTCTTCTGCCCTCTCGTTTTGGACTGCCTTCCTGCGCTGGACCGCTTCTCGCGTTGGACTCGCTTCCCTTCTTCTCCTGCTGCCCCTTACGCTTTCCTCCGCCATCGACTCTCTCTCCGTTGGTTCCGGACATTGCAAGCGGGGACCTAAGGCTTGCCGCTGCAGTGTGCGAGCAAGGGGGTGTCAAAGACTGGTTCGCGCCAACGACCTGTCGGCCTTCCTCCCGCTAACACCGGAACTACGTCCAGACTGTGCTCGAGCCAGACGATCCCTGACACTTTTTTTTTTTTTTTTTTTGTATACTGAATCGAGGCTCGTGAAAGAGCTAACATTTACTTCACAAACAAATCAACCAGACAAACAAAATATATAAAAAGAGGGAGCGGAAGACAAGATGGGGAGAGAAGGGGAAGCACACAAACACAACATTTGAGAGCAGGGAGATGTGTGGAAGGGAGAGGGCTTGGGTGGAGGAGGCGTGGGAAAGGGGGCGGGGGGGGGGGAGGGAGAAGTATAAAACACAAGGACACCAAGGACTTCCAGGACAGAAGTTGGTATTTCAAAAAAGTGGAATTGGGGTGAAATTAGTGGGGGTAGAAAAGATCAAGGTTTTGGATGGGGAAAGATAAGAGATGGTGGTGAACAGCTGTTTTAAAGACCTGGAGGGTGGAGTGGGATTGAAGAGAGTGAGGGAGTTTGTTCCAGAAGCGGGAGAAAAGAGGAATGAAGGAGTGAAGGTGAGCAGAGAGTCTTGATTTTGGCAGTTTAACCATAAGAGGGTTGCAGGCAGATCTTGTGCGACCTGTAGGAATATTTGCGGGACAGAGCCCAGAGAGAGCTGGGGGGGGCAAGGCCAGAGAGGAGTCGGTCGAAGACGGAAAGACCACCAACCTGCCTGCGGTGAGTGAGTGAGAGGCCCTTGGAGTTAGCTTCATCGTGGGAGATTCCACTGCAGACAGAGATAAGCTGCACCACACAGAACACAACGGTTCCTTTCATTAATTCTTCCTTTGTCTGTTGTTGAAGTGAGGTGTGTGGGATCCCAACCTAGGTTTTAGTTTTTATCGGCGCATTCCATTGTTTCGGGTTCCGTTCAATAAATATTATTTTTGTACATTTTACATCCGTCTTGGGTTGAGTTGATTTGCAGGGTGAAGACGCCTGCGCAGGGCCCGTACAGGTCAGTCAGTAGTCTTCTTTCTGTTCGCATATCATCCGCCATCAATTGAAGTGAACGCCTTCATTAACACTCGTTTCCATCCGTGGCTTACTCTCGGTCTTAACTGAGAGCACTCCACACGACAATATTTTTCTTGTATCGCCATTTTCTATCGCCGAATCACCAATTCCGATTTAGCACACCGTGCTGCCATACTTTCTTTGGTTACCAGTTTTGCAGCTTTTTCAAACCAAGAAAAGGAGTGACTGCTACTCCTTTTTATTACACCATCATGGCCGCCATACTCATTATGGCACATTTGTTGGAGAGCTGTAGATGCTAACCTTGTATCATCATGTACACCTTTTCTTAATGCACAGTTGGCAAACTAAGTACTCCTCGCACCTCAGGGCACTCGGTGACGTAATAGTTTGAGGGTCTGCTCTGAGTCTGGGAGGTCAGAGGTTCAAACGCAACCCCGGCAAATCGTACCAAGACTTCAAAAATGGTACGGGCTGCTTCCTTGCTTGATGCTCAGCATTTAATAAGGATGGAGTGCTGACAAACAACCATCGGTTGGCAACCATTGCACATGCTTGATGGGCCTTTAATGGCTTTCTCCTACGTTGAAGTTCCTGCACATGATTATGTGCACATGCATGTGATTACGCTGCGGCAATGATGTCTTAGCGGTTTTTTTTTTTTTTGTTTTTTTAATGATGTCTTAGCGGTCCCAGCTGGTTTGTGAAGCCAGTGCCTGATGGTTTCCGGTTCCATTGATGAGGCAAGATGCTCCAGCATGTAGGTACGGTACCAATATGGTGAAGACGCAGTGTCTTTGGCTTTCATAGGTCGGACCTTGCTTGCATCAGAGAGATTGTTGACAAACTGCAAGTTATTTAATCAATTTGCGGGAAGTGTACAGTGCGTGTGAGGTCGAATCGCAGTTTCACACGGAAATGAAGATTCACATTTGTGTTTTGTGTGATTTTGTGGTTTTTTTTTTTCAGGGCATCTATCCAAAGAGCTAAAACAACAAGACTGCCTACAATATGCAGGATTTTGCAGCCTCGCCCAGGCCCGGTGAGCCAAACGATGTCGGAGCCTTCATATCGCTCGTTCTGCATGTCGAGTTTAAACATACACCGTATTTCCAATATTATTGGGACGGTAAGGAAATATGGAGGGTCTTGTATTTATTTATTTTAATACAGAGGGTCAAGGCTCGTGGGAGAGCTCTAACACTGGATGGATCAGGACGCAACAGAATAAAAAGAAGAGTGGAGAAAGGCTGAAAGACAAAAAAGAGGGAGACGGACAAATAATTGGTGTGGGGAGGAATGAAAGGTAGGGGAGGACAAGATGGATACAGAGACAAACTTTCAGGAAGAGAAAACTGAAAATTTGGAAGGAGGTGAGCTTGGAGGCCATAAGGGTGGGGGTGGGGGGGGGGGGGAATGGTTAATGAGGGTAAAAAATCTGGGATGGTGGTGAACAGCTGTTTTGAAGACTTGGGAGGGAAAAATGTGATTGAAGAGGATGTGGAAGTTGATTTCACAGGTGGGAAAAAGAGGAATGAATGAGTGGAGGTGAGCAGTGATCCTAGTTTTAGGTAGTTTCATCAGAAGGGAGTTTATGGTGGACTGCGTACACCATGCAGAAACCTGGGTGGGCCAAAGCACAGAAAGAGCAGTAGGTACAAGACAAGAAAGAAGACAGAGAGACCAACGACCTGTCTGCGATGAAAACCGATAGGTCCATAGACTCGGCTTCATCGAGGGAGATTTCGATAATCTTGAAAAGTTATTAATTTACAGAAATATATTACTTCTGTAAAAGGGCACTGGTTCACCTTTGGAAACGAACAAAGCTGGAAAACTGTCACAAATTTTGTTCCGAGTTTGTACTTTGGTAGATATTATTACCTTCGCAAAAGCGGAAGGTTATGTTTTGATCGCTGTGTATTTATTTGTATGTCTGTGTGTGTGTGTGTGTGTATGTTATTCGCATAACTCAAAAAGTATTCAACCGAATTGCATGAAATTTGGTGGGATGATTGGTTATTATACGGGACACATTTGATTAGATTTTGGGAGCAATCGGGTCAAAGGTCAAGGTCAAGGTCACGAAAAGGTCAAAATCGTATTTTTGTTGTTCTGTTCCCTACACTCCCATGCCAAGTACAGAACAGTAGCTGCGGCGAAGGTATGCGCTCTACCGAGTGCCCGTTCTAGTTTGTATTCTTATACCATTGAAGGATGGTGGTGAACAGCTGTTGTCCTTGCCTGATCGGTCATTGCTTTAGTTATACCTGTATGGTTTTCGACATTGGCGTGAACTTTGTGTCTAACAGTCACGGAAGAGCTTGTACATGCATACATTGGGTAAAGGACGAAAATATTTGGGCTCGGTGGAAAAGTGTAATTTGTTCCTGGAATTTAAGCCTGTAATTTGTATCTGGAACTGCACCGTGAGGCAACTACTGGGACCATGATTTATTAGCTTTTCTGGAATTCCAGATAAGGTATTGTCAGCGTGCAACGTCTGTCCGTCTCCTATTTTGAGTTCTCTGGCCCAACCGCTGGGCCAATCCAGCTGAAATTTGGCAGCAAGGTTCCGCTCCTGATTGTTAACAGGTATTGCAAAGCTCGTTTCGGTCATGTGATTTTAAGTAGCTCAAAATGGCTTACTTAGTAAATTCCTTCAAAAATCTTATTCTCCAGACCCACCAGTCAGAATGCTACCAAATTTGGGATACAACATGAGGACAGGTTGCTCATGTTAAATTGTGGAGGCCATGCCGATCAGAGAAGGACAAGTTCTGGTGTGCGATAGAGAAGCTGATGGAAAACGTGAAAGATGAGGAAGTTGTTGTGGTAGGAGGAGACCTAAATGGACATGTGGGAAGGAGAATGGATGGCTTTGAGGGAGTTCATGGGGGTTACGGATATGGTGTGAGAAATGGAGAAGGTGAAAGGATTTTGGAGTTTGCTGATGGAGCTGATTTGTTGATTTGTAATACTCAATTCCAGAAAGAGGATAATAAGCTTGTTACATACACGTCAGGTGGGTCGAAGACAACCGTTTTGACTATCTGCTGGTGCGTAGACGAGATAGGGGGCACCTCCGGGACACAAAGGTGATCCCGGGGGAGGAGGCTGTTTCACAGCACCACTAGGTTGTCTGCGACATCAGGGTGAAAGGTGCGAGGAGAGCTCGGCGGGTGAAGTACCAACTGAGAATGAAGGTATGAAGGTGTGGAGGTTGAAAGAGGTGACAGTGAGGGAGGCATTAAAAGAGAGGCTGAGTAGGGTAGAGGATGATGTGGTTGAGCTTGAAAATGGTTGGATGTCAATAAAAGGTAGTCTGTTGGGAGCCGTTGGTGAGGTATGTGGATGGACAAAAGGACCACCGAGGCACTCGGAAACATGGTGGTGGGATGATGAAGTTGGAAAGAAGATTGACGAGAAGAGGAAGAAGTTCAAGGAGTGGCAGAAGGCGAAGGGTATGGGGGCAGAAAAGGCAGAGCATGAAAGTCATAAGGCAGCCAAGAAGGCTGCAAAGAAAGAGGTAGCAAAGGCGCAGGAGGCATGCAGGAAAATGTTCGGAGAACGCTTGGATTTGGAAGAGGGTCAGAGAGCGGTATTCAGGATTGAAAAGCAGATAGCGAAAGAGAGGTGTGATGTGATGGGGGTGAGTTGCTTGAAGGATGAAGTGGAACAAATCGTTGTCGACCCAGATGGAATTAAAGGAAGATGGAAAAGATATATGGAAATGCTGTTGAATACAGAGAATGAATGGGACGGCACATAGAGAGTAACCCAGTTTTAGAACCGGCAGAGAAGATAACTGAGAAGGAAGTTGAGGAAGCGATAAAAGCAATGAAGAGTAGAAAAGCGGGAGGGCCGACGGGAGTTGTGGGAAATATGTTGAAGGCAGCGGGAAATTGGGGTGTGAAGAGAATGACAGAGATCTGCAATCTTGTGGTGAAAGAAGGCCGCATTCCAGTGGATTGGGAACTGAGTACCCTCGTCCTGCTATACAAGGGGAAAGGTGACCCTCTAGAGTGTGGCTCGTACCGAGCGATAAAGTTATTGGAGCATGGAATGAAGGTATTGGAAAGGGTGTTGGAGAAGAGGATAAGGAAGAAAGTGAAGATTGACGAAATGCAGTTTGGATTTATGCCAGGAAGAGGAACGACAGATGCGCTTTTTATTGTGAGGCAGTTGCAAGAGAAGTACATGGAGAAAAGGAAGAAGTTGTTTCTTGGGTTTGTTGATCTGGAGAAAGCATTCGATCGGGTTCCACGTGAAGTAGTGACATGGGCATTGAGGAAGTTAGGAGTGGAGGAATGGTTGATCAGAGTAGTGATGGCAATGTACAAAAGAGCGCGCACAGCTGTAAGGACGAAGGACGGGAACAGTGGTGAGTTTGAGGTGAAGGTGTGAGTGCATCAGGGGTCGGTACTAAGTCCACTGCTATTTGTAGCTGTGATGGAGGTGCTGGCTTGGAACGTAAAGGAGGGTTTACCGTGGGAGTCGTATGCAGATGATCTGGTGTTGATTGCAGAAAGTATGGATGGACTGAAGGAGAAGATGAACAAGTGGAAGGAATGTATGGAGACAAAAGGTCTGAAGGTGAATATCGGAAAAACGAAGGTGATGGCAAGTGGTAAAGCATGTGGTGAGATGGAATGAACTGGGAAGTGGCCATGTGCTGTGTGCAGGAAGGGTGTCGGAGTGAACTCCATTCAATGTACAATGTGCGCTGAGTGGGTTCATCAAAAATGTAGTGGTTCGAGAGGGTCATTAACCAGTGTGGCAGCTACATTCAAGTGCAAGGTGTGCACAGAGGGACTGCAGTGTGCACAGAGGTGTGCACATTCTCAGATTCAGAATTAATTGTTGTAAAAACCAGAGTTACAACATTGTCTCAGATTGTGAGTTTAATTCTGAATCGATCTCTAGCAATACCTGTTAAGAAAACCAACAAGCAACACATCAATATTCAGCATTCATAGGAATCAGTAATGGATTTGCAACTAGCACAAGCAAGCCTGGAACAAAGGAATCATACGCACCATCTAAGTATGCACAACATTACACACGATAAATGTCACAGGAATGATCGTAGCGCTGTCTGTCTGAGTTCTTATAACTGCCGCGCAGTGGACAAAAGCCGCATAACACCTGGGTTCAAACTTAGGCACAATTTCACGACAATTAGCATGATTTTCCTCGACATTCATGGGATTTTCCTTCATTCGAGGGATTTTTTTTTTTTGTATACAAGATCGAGGCTCGTGAAAGAGCTAACATTAATCACACAGAAAGACAAACCGACACATAAAACATATAACATGGGGAGCGGTAGACAAGATGGGGCGAGAAGGGGAGGAACACAAACACAACATCTGAGAGCAGGGACATCGAGAGATATGTGGGAGGGGGAGGGCTTTGGGGGGGGGGGCATGGGAAGGGGGGGGTGGGAGAGGTATAAAACATATGGACACTGCCGGGACTTCCAGGAAAGAAGTTGGAATTTCAAACAAGGTGGATCTGGGGTGAATTAGTGGGGGTAGAAAAGATCAAGGTTTTGGATGGGGAAAGATAAGAGATGGTGGTGAACAGCTGTTTTAAAGACCTGGAGGGAGGAGTGGGATTGAAGGGAGTGTGGGAGTTTGTTCCAGAGGCGGGAGAAAAGAGAAATGAAAGAGTGAAGGTGAGCAGAGAGCCGAGATTTCGGCAGTTTAACCATCAGAGGGTTGCTGGCAGATCTTGTGTGACCTGTAGGAATATTTTGGGGACAAAGCACAGAGAGAGCTGGGGGAGCAAGGCCGGAGAGGAGTCGGTAGAAGACAGAAAGACCACCTACCTGTCTGTGGTGAGTGAGTGAAAGGCCGTCGGAGATAGCTTCATCACGGGAGATTCCAATGATTCTGAAAGCTTTGGTTTCAACAGCGTGAAGCCGAGCTAGGTGTGAGTCAGGAGCACCGGCCCATAGGGGAGAACAGTATTCCATTGAGCTGCGGATGAAAGCCTTGTATGTGGTGAGGAGCTCAGGTGTGCAGAGGAAGGACTTCACACGACGGAGGATGCCCAGTCGGCGACTGGCTTTGGAGGCCAGCTTGGAAATGTGGTTTTCCCAAGAAAGATCATGGCAGATAGTGAGACCCAAAAGCTTGAGCGACAGAACTTCTTGGAGAGGATTGTTGAGAAAGTAGATGGGAGGGTTGTCCAGTCGATCTTTTCGGAGAGACATAGTAAGAGTGTGAGATTTGTCAGGATTGAAAGACATGTTCCACTTGTTTGACCAGTCTGTGATTTTGTCCAGGTCGTCAGAGAGTGAGGAGGCTGCAGACTGCTGATCTGAGGGTAGAGGAATGGAGCGGCAGAGAGTGGAGTCATCAGCAAAGAGATAGAGAGGATTTTCCAGAGAGTCGGAGAGATAATTGATAAAGACCAGAAAAAGCACAGAGCCCAGAACACTGCCTTGGGGAACTCCAGCCTGAACAGGAAGGGGAGATGAGAGAAATCCATTCAGGGCCACACGTTGTCTACGACCAGAGAGGAAGTCTGCAAGCCATGCATGGAGATTTCCATGGATACCATAGGAGGAGAGTTTGGTGAGCAGAGGTGGGTGCCAGACCGTATCGAAGGCACGTGATATGTCAAGGGAGACGGCTCTGATTTCCTGTTTGGCATTGAGGACCTCCATCCATTGTTGAGACAGCAGAAGCAGCGGATTTGATATCCGAAGCAATGATGGATTCCACGACTTTGCTGATAATTGGGAGGATTTTCCTTCATTCAAGGGCTTTCCCTCAACATTTGCAGGATTTTCCTCGACATTCGCATGATTTTGCTTGATATTCGTGGTATTTTCCTCGACATTAGCATGATTTTCCTCAACATTCGCGTGATTTTTCTCATCATTTTGCAGGATTTTCCTTGGCATTCATGGGATTTTCCTCGACATTCGAGGGATTTTCCTCAACATTCGTGGGATTTTCCTTGACATTCGCGGGATTTTCCTTGACATTCGTGGGATTTTCCTTGACATTCGTGGGATTTTCCTTGACATTCGAGGGATTTTCCTCGACACTAGCATGATTTTCCTCAACATTCGTGTGATTTTCCTCGACACTAGCATGATTTTTCTTGACATTTGAGTGATTTTCTTCGACATTCGTGGGATTTTCCGACATTTGTGGGATTTTCCTCGAAATTTGCAGGATTTTCCTCGACATTAGCACGATTTTCCTTGACATTCGAGGGATTTTCCTCGATAGTGGGATTTTCCATGAATCAGGAACTGCCAGGAACCTATTCCCTATTTTCCCATTGAAACAATGCCCCCACATTTGCGGTTTCCGACATTCGTGGCATTTTCCAGGAACGTGTCCACCGTGAGTGTCGGGGTCCGACTGTATTTGACTTTTCACCCAGTTCATATCATTTTTTTATTTTTTTTATTTTTTGTATACAAGATCGAGGCTCGTGAAAGAGCTAACATTAATCACACAAAAAGACAAACCGACACACAAAACACAAAAAACAAGGGGAGCGGCAGACAAGATGGGGAGAGAGGGGGAAGGACACAAAAGAGAGGGGGAAGAGGGGGAAGGACACAAACACAACATTTGAGAGCAGGGACATCGGGAGGACTTGGGGGGGAGGTGGGAGAGGATTAAAACATATGAACACTGCAAGGACTCTGGGGTGAATTACCGGGGGTAGAAAAGATCAAGGTTTTCGATGGGGGAAGATAAGAGATGGTGGTGAACAGCTGTTTTAAAGACCTGGAGGGAGGAGTGGGATTGAAGGGAGTGGGGGAGTTTGTTCCAGAGGCGGGAGAAAAGGGGAATGAAAGAGTGAAGGTGAGCAGAGAGCCTAGACTTTGGCAGTTTAACCATAAGAGGGTTGCAGGCAGATCTTGTGCGACCTGAAGGAATATTGGGGGGACAGAGCACAGAGAGAGCTGGGGGAGCAAGGCCGGAGAGGAGTCGGTAGAAGACAGAAAGACCACCAACCTGCCTGCGGTGAGTGAGTGAAAGGCCCTCGGCGTTGACTACATCGCAGGAGATTCCAATGATTCTGAAAGCTTTGGCCTCAACAGCGTGAAGCCGAGCAAGGTGTGAGGCAGGAGCACCAGCCCAGAGGGGGGAACAGTATTCCATTGAGCTGCGGATGAAAGCCTTGTATGTGGTGAGGAGCTCAGGTGTGCCAAGGAAGGACTTCGCACGACGGAGGATGCCCAGTCGGCGACTGGCTTTGGAGGCCAGCTTGGAAATGTGGTTTTCCCAAGAAAGATCATGGCAGATAGTGATCCTTTGTAGATCATTGTCAGATATCATGGCAGATGGCAGATATCATTGATCCTTTGTAGATTTCTTGCAGTCTCGGCTCTTGGTATCCAGGCTCAACTCCAATGAGCTAAATACGTGTGGCAGTGTATGTGTGGTGATAGACGAGCCACTTGACTTATACTGTCACAGCCTTCAGGCAGACGTCGCAAGGGAAGTCCTTAACCCATGCTAGGTTGAGGAGAGCAGTTTGGTGAAATTCATCATTCGAAGCAGATCAAGCGTTGTATTTTGTGAATGAAGCCCCATTATAAACTCATGTGGAGTTCAATTGGGAGAATGAATCGTTGAATGAATGGGTGCATCTCAGAGTTGGGTGCAGTTGCATTGAATTCCAAGGGTTTCAAAAAACTGCTTGATCTTAGATGATATTATTGACTATAATAACTCTTTGCAATTGGCCATTTTTATCTTGGATAATATGATTTGAGAGAAATATAATTGTGAGTATCGTTGCAATTATTTGAGAAAAACTCTGGACTGCGGCAGGTGTGAACAGGCGGTGATGAATGGTCTTGGGGAAGCAGAGACATTAACGGAAGCAGCTCGTCTACTTCTGCGTGCTGAGGTGGACAATTGGACATTGCACCTGCCTAGTCTACAGGAAGCCCTGCAGTCTTCCTGCAATGCATTCAACTGTGCCATCAAGGTAAAAGTCACATGGTTGCACAGTGTGCATTCAACTCGCTTCATTTCTACCTCTATAATCAGGCATACTTTCAACTAGATGGTATTCATAAAATACTTAACCTGCGCTGTCAACGTGGTGCGAGTCAACTCTTCTGTTGTTGAAGGGTTTTTTTCTATGATCCAATATGGCTGCCAGGCCAGGTGAGCGATGACATCATTAATTTACATTGTCTGATATAATTGTTGTGCATATCACACTCAATAAATTTCAAACTGATCAGACTAAGCATTGTCCCTGTCGAATTATGTCATCATAATTAAGGCAACAATGACGTCATCGTTAACAACACTTATTCCCCATTCGGAGTTCTTTACAATGAGCCATGTTTCAATTTTTTCCATTGAGTGGTTTCGGAGATATAAAGGTGCAATGTTTTTCGATTTTTTTCCAAGACGTCGCCTGTACCACGTGACGTCATAATTATCGTACTAGAATTCACCAAATGTCTGTCTGTCCGTCTGTCCGTCCGTTCCCAGGTACCGCAAAAACGGCTGAACCGATCGCAATGATATTTTGGGTGGGTAATCCTCGGACCCCCTGGAGTAAAATAGGCTTTATTGTTTTTCCAATTTCAGCTTTGGTCTCCAGCATTTTCAGGTTTGAACTTCCGCATAACGTTATTGTCCCGGGTACCGCAAAAACGGCTGCACCGATCGCAACGATTTCCTGGAACCTTTGCAGTAAAATCCTACGATAATTCACCAAAATAACATGACATGAAAATAAAAAACGGCTGAACAGTATTTCATGAACATTTCATTGCGGAATTGAGGAAAATCCTGATGAATTACGAACCTGCTGCGAATGCGGAAGTGGACAGATTATGGCATTGAGCTGGTTTGATAATATCCCAATACAACCGTCATTTAAAGCAGTATTTTGTTAAAGTATCAATTGATGATTGGAATTGAGTGAATAGAATTACGATTTTGAATTCGTAATTGTATTCACCCAACCGTACGGAACTTCACATCAGGATTTAAATATTTGTTTATGTCACGAATGTTGTTAAAAGTTTATTTTTTATATTAATGCTATTTAATTTGTGATTGGAGTTATGCTGTTTGGAATGAAAAAAGAGATATCGAGTTCAAGTGAATGACGAAATGCCGTGACGGTTTCTACTTTCTAAACGTGAAATTCGCAATGGCGCATATTCGCCATTGACTGGGTATGAAACAAACGTACCCGTTTGTTTGCGAACGGGTACGTTTTTCATGGAAGTCCTTCACGAACTTGCTGTCCATGTCTGATGTGTGACTGAAGGTGCTACAGTAATGTGGAATTTATTGGTTTCATGCCTTAGCATTCGCCGTTTCTGCATTGTTTGTTTGATTCTGGTCTCCCACCCGTGTGTAGCACAGGTACCTCACTAGTCATTAAAATATTCTACAGGAAAAGGCTCTCCTATGGTCAAAATTTCGTGCCCATCGGACTAACAGTTGCAGAGAATTTTTTTTTCAGACTGATCAGATCAAGCATTGTACTTGTCGAAATATGATGTCATAATGAAGGCACCGATGACATCATCATTAACATATCTTATTCCCCATGGGGAGTACTTGACAATGAGCCTTGTTTCAATGTTTTCCATTGAGCAGTTTCGGAGATATAGATGTGTAACGCTTTTCCAAGATGGCGTCCGTAATGGATAAAAAATTCTGCAGGCGGAGGCGCTCCTATGGTAAAAGTTTGTGTCAATCGGTCCAACAGTTGCGAGAAAATGAATTTTTAAAATGCAGACATGTACGTAACCAAATGCCTAACCCTGCTTTTTGCTTCACGAGTGCAGGGTAATAAGCATTTGGAAGGATGCTAAGCTGGGTGCCCTGTCTGCCAGCATTCGCCTGCAAATTTTAAAGATCCCACTAACTTCTTAAGAGTAGGCCATGGCCCATTGTGCGTCATATCCTTACCAACTTCCTACCCTGATTACCACTTGGTAGAATAATGGCAAAGCATCCAGTGTATTCTCGGCAGAGAGACTGCTTTGGCAGTGCCGATGATCTGGAAGAGCTCGGCCCTGAATTGAATCTCTAAAATCCACGTTGCTTGTGGAGTGTTAGGAAGTGCGCAAAGCTGCTGATGAACAAGTTGGATGCCTCTTTGTCTTGTCCGCAGTGGTTGTGAGATATTCAAGATTTAAAACGTTGAAGGGCCAAATGAAACTTTCCATTCTGTGTAACTTGTGCAGGTTTACACGGAACTAAGACAGACTACCATGGCCGCGAGCCTCTGTCTCGATCTTGCGCAATCCTTGAAGGTAAGAGTTATGACCCTTAGGCCTTCCATAAGCTAAGTTCAATGCAAAACAGTCAAACCAACTTGCCCTGAATTGCCTGATATCTGCATAATTTTGCCTGATGAGAAAATTAAGGGTGTGGAGTAGACATTGAATGTGCTGAATCATTTTTTTGCTGTTTCCAGTTGATGGGTAAGGACGGGGAGGCTTGCGTGTTCTTCCGCCGTGCTGCCGAACTGCAATACGAGACGCCCTTTGCCAGCCTGCACTCACTGGGACAGGCGGCATCATGCTGTCTGCTCACACGTACGACGACTGCCCCCTTTCCATTTTCATTCATCAATTTCCTGTCATCATGTTGAGAGTCATGTACATTTATCCGACAAATGCTGTGCAGATGATTACGAAGGTGCTTTGACCCTGTACACGACCATGCAGCAGGTGGCTGAGGAGAAGGCTCCACGGCTCCCTGGCAACAACGCCCCTGTTGGTACGAATTGCTTCATACTCGTCATGGCGTTTGTAGAGGTTGCACTGTGAGCTGGATGCCGCCACCACCAAGTTGCCCTTGTTGCTCGACACACCCTTTGGGAGTGTGAGTGTCCATGACCTTCGGTTGTGAGCATTTCCTTAGTGGAGAATTCACCCAGGACAGGTCACTTCTCCCATGTGGAGTGGTGCTGAAGTTGCCCTCAACCAGGGCAGAAATTTGGTATTTAGCTACCATCAACACATGATGGCCCACTCATTTTGAAAGGTACTTTGGGATGTTTAGCATCCACAGGCATATGTTACCAGACAGGACAGCTGACTTAACATCCAGTCTGAAGTATGCGTACTCAATGATGTACCACCCTGCCAAGATGACACTTTATACAAACTTGGGTTGGGAATTGAACCTAGACGAGAAAGCTCAGAGACAGGTGTGCTACCTCTCCTGTCAGCCCCGTGATCACTAATTATTCCCAATTAGAAAAAAAATGGGTTTTTTATAATCGGCTCCATCTGTCTGTCCATCCCGCCATCTCCTCCTGAACAGTTAATTGGAAAATCACAAACTTGGTAGTTATGAGCATCACATTGCACGAAGGTGCAAGAAAAGGTGCAAGAGTCGTCTGGTCAAATCGTCTGGTGTCTGGTCAAATCTGTTTCTGGTGTTTGTTCCCCTTCCCTCCCTTACCTCAAACGGCTACACAGCTGACTCCGCACGTGAAAAAGCTGAATGCCACAACTCTGTGTTTGCCTCAAAATATTGTGTCCCAAACCCGTCCCTCTCTGTACCCACCATACCCAGTCGTATCCAGCTGCTCCTGGACTCTGTGTCCTTCTCTTCTGACAAGGTGGATAAGTTTCTGTCAATCCTCGACGATGATTCTGCAACTGGACCAGACGGTATCAGCTGTTTAATGATAATAAGACGAAATAAGATATACGATATAAGATAAGATAAGATAAGATATAAGATAGACGAAATAAGAATGATAATAAGACGAATGATAATAAGACGAAATAAGACGAAATATAAGACGAAAGACGAAATAAGACGAAGAAATAAGATAATAAGACGAAAAAGGGGTCCTAAAATCCTGCTCTGCCGCTCTATCTCCCCCTCTCTCTGTTCTCTTCACCCTCTCTTTTGCTCAAGGTCATCTGCCATGAGCTTGAAAATTAGCCAACATTACCGCTTTACACAAAAAGGTGCAAAAACAGATCCTTGCAACAACAGACCAATCAGCCTTCTCCCAATTATCAGCAAAGTCATGGAATCCATCATTGCTTTGGATATCAAATCTTTCCTCTTCTCCAATGGCTTGATCTCTGATCATCAATTTGGTTTCAGACCAGGTCACTCTACTCTGGACATGCTGCTTCTGCTGTCTCAACAATGGATAGAGGTCCTCAATGCCAAACAGGAAATTAGAGCTGTCTCCCTTGACATATCATGTGCCTTCGATACGGTCTGGCACCACGCTCTGCTCACCAAACTCTCCTCCTCTGGTATCCATGGAAATCTCCACGCATGGCTTGCGGACTTTCTCTCTGGTCATAGTCAACGTGTGGCCCTGAATGGGTTTCTCTCATCTCCCCCTCCCGTTCAGGCTGGAGTTCCTCAAGGCAGTGTTCTGGGCCCTGTGCTTTTTCTGGTCTTTATCAATGATCTCTCTGACTCTTGAAAATCCTCTCTATCTCTTTGCTGATGACTCCACACTCTGCCGCTCCATTCCTCATATCTCAGATCGGCAGTCTGCAGCCTCATCACTCTTTGCAGACCTGGACAAAATCACAGACTGGTCAAACAAGTGGAACATGCCTTTCAATCCTGACAAATCTCACATTCTTAGTATGTCTCTCCGAAAAGACTGACTGGACAACCCTCCCATCTACTTTCTGAACAATCCTCTCCAAGAAGTTCTGTCACTCAAGCTTTTGGGTCTCACTATCTGCCATCTCACTATCTCACTATCATCTCATCTCACTCATCTCACTATCTCACTATCTCACTATCTGTGCTCTGCGGCAAAAAGGGTTGGCGTCAGGAAGGGCATCCGGCCGTAAAACATTGCTTCAAAAAGGGGACCGAAAAACAACAACAACCACAGTTCCCGAAAAAGGCCAACCCCCGCTTGCGGGGAAAAATGGCCTCTAAAGGTGGTTTTTTTTATCTGCCATGATCTTTCCTGGGAAAACCACATTTCCAAGCTGGCCTCCAAAGCCAGTTGCCGACTGGGCATCCTCCATCGTGCGAAGTCCTTCCTTGGCATCACCTAAGCTCCACACCACATACAAGGCTTTCATCCACAGCTCAATGGAGTACTGCTCTCCCTTCTGGGCTGGTGCTCCTGCCTCACACCTAGCTCGTCTTCACGCTGTTGAAACCAAAGCTTTCAGAATCATTGGAATCTCCCACCATAAAGCTAACTCCGAGGGCCTTTCACCCACTCACCGCAGGTTGGTGGTCTTTCTGTCTTCTACCGACTCCTATCCGGCCTAGCTCCCCCAGCTCTATCTCTGCTCTCTCCCGCAAATATTCCTATAGGTCGTACAAGATCTGCCAGTAACCATCTTCTGGTGAATTTGCCAAAATCAAGACTCTTTGCTCACCTTCACTCCTTCATTCCTCTTTACTCCCACCTCTGGAACAAACTCCCTCACTCTCTTCAATCCCACTCCTCCCTTCAGGTCTTTAAAACAGCTGTTCACCACCATCTCTCATCTTCCCCCATCCAAAACCTTGATCTCTTCTACCGCCGTTAATTCATCCCAAATCCACTTTTATTTTCTTCCAAATACCGACTTCTTTCTTTCCTGGAACTTTCCTGGAACTCCTCCCCCCCCCCCCCCCCCCCAAGCCCTCTCCCTCCCACAGATCTTCCGTTGTCCCTGTTCTCTGCTGTTGTACTTGTGTGCTTCCCTCTCTCTCCCCATCTTGTCTCCCGCTCCCTTTATTGCATGTTTTGTGTGTCGTTTTTTTTTTTTGTGAATGATGTTAGCTCTTACACGAGCCTCGATCTTGTATACAAAAAAAAAGAAGAAAAAAAAAAGAGAGAAGTTGCAAAAAGGTCGTTTTTGGCCCCGCCCTCTGGGGCGGTGGCAAAAGGTCAAACACCAAAAATGCAATTACGGACACATTTTAAAACATTTTTAAATTAAACTTTGTGTGTGCAATCAACATTGTGGGACGCGTGAAATATGTGATGCCTTTTTTGGGTTTGTCCCCCGGTTTTTTTTTTTAAAGATAAATAAATAATTTCTTACTAATGACAAAATTGTAACATCCTTTGTCTAATCGATTTGCAATCAAACTATTTTGTACCGGTTGGTGGCCTCTTCTTTCCAATGCACAGAGTGAAGTTTTTATTGGAGAGTGAACGCACCACTAACTTTAGCAATCTCCTTAGCAATGCTCATGCCTGACGTTTCGATCAGTCGTTTTAATCCGAGGCGTCGCAGGCAACTTGCGGCAGTCATTTTATTAATCCCCTACCCAGAGGGGACGATAGGTTTGCTCTCCCTCTGTCTCTCTGTCCGTCCCACCTGTGGTTTCCAGACTTTTTCCCATACCCTTTAACATATTCAACTGAAACTTGGTACATGGCCTTATCATGATAATTTACAGAACAAGTTCAACTTTCAGGGAGTTTTATCATTTTTTTTAAAACTTGGGTTAAAATTTAAAACAACATCCATTGGCACCGGTAGGGGACATGTATTGCAAAGCAATTCTCGCTCTTATTATTATTTTTTGGCTCATCTCATGTTGCCTTGAGGGCATCAAGAATCATCCAGGAAGTGTGAACTGATCATTTACACCTATAGGCCAGATAAAGTGTAGCAGGCACATTAAACCCTCCCCTGGAAGCCATTTGTGAGCCAGCTGGGTTTTTATTGCCAACAATCTTTTCATGACAATTGTAACCTGAGTCTGGCTCGTTTTCCCGAAGCTTACAATCCAAATTCTTAGTGCCGCTGCCTTCAGCTGTATTTGAACTTTGGAGTGGCAGTCGAGTGTCCTGATGATGCTGAGAGACCAAATGATTTCTGCCCTCCATCCCCTGTTTATAAGTCAGAAATAAACTGCCCACTCGTTCGCAATACCCCGTACGCTCGTGAAGCGAAAACGGGGTGCAGCGATCGGTTGCATGTGTGCGTGTGGCTGCATTAAAAAAATTCATTTTCTCAGCAAGCGTTGGTCCGATTGACACAAAACTTTGCACCATAGGAGCACCTCCTCCTGTATTTTTAGTTATAATTATGTCATAGGTCATGTTAAATGGACGCCATCTTGGAAAAAACCTTGAACCTTTATCTCTGAAACCGCTCGATGAAAAAAATTGAAATATTGTTCATTGTGAAATACCCCCATGGGGAATAATATATGTCAATGATGATGTCATCTGTGCCTTCATTATGACGTCATAATTCTACAAGTACAGCGCTTGATCCAATCAGTATGAAATTTAGATTTTTCTCTGCAACTTTTAGTCCGATGGACACAACATTTTCACCAGAGGAGCGCGCCTCCTCCTGTATCATTTTTAAATTCTAATTATGATGTAATAGGTCATGTGGTGCAGGCGCCATCTTGGAAAAACGTTGCACCTCCATATCACCAAAACTGCTCCATGGAAAAAAATTAAACATGGCTCATTGTAAAGAACTCCACATGGGGAATAAGTGTTAATTATGTCATTGGTGCCTTAATTATGACGTCATAATTCGACAAGTACAACGCTTAGTCCAATAAGTTTTAAATTTATTGAGTGTGATCTACGCAATTATTAAATTAGTGAAAGTTAACGCATGATGTAATTGGTCACGTGGTCTCGCAGCCATATTGGATCAAAGAATAATAATCTTAAAAAACAGAAACTTTGACTAACTACTGAGAACTTGTGTCTTGACTTGGCTGTATTGATCATTCGATGAGTTTAGCCAATGCAACGTCATTTTTCTCCTCACGCAGGTGCTTTTCAGGACATCATCGCAAGCAACGAAATTTCCCGAGTGCTGTTGTTAATGTTGGTACAGGTAAGCATTCACGAGTTATTCCATTTGACACTTGAACACCTGATCTAATTTGTGTACCCCAGCACGTGAAGACAGTAAACCAGGGCTGGAATATAATTATCTGGACGTGCTTAGCTTTTGAGATGATTGGGTTGTTGGGTTCACTTCTCCAGCCTCCTCCTCAACACCTGGCTCCAGAACATGCCCGAACACTGGAAAATTACGCGTGGAGCGCGCTCGACAGCCCGGGTCACGCTCGCTGTGAGTAGAAACTCTTAAATTGCAACTGCATAAGCGGATAATATTCTTCCAGTTGTTTTAAAGTTTCGTTTTCATATCTTCCTGCTGTTTAAGACCCAAATAAAGAGTATTAAGATTTAAAATAATCGAAAACGTGTGTGAAAGGAACTTTGATTCTTTTCATTATTCAATCACACGTTCATAACAGTGCAAACTAGAATGGCACTCAGTAGAGAGCATACCTCCGCCAGGTGAACAGTTTACGTTTTGTATCCCAGAGTAGACCAGAAAATCACATTTAATCAAAATCATCCGTCCACAACTTTTTGAGATATCCTGCTTTGTATCGTTTTTGGCTCCATCTCCCAATGGTGAAGAATAACTTAAAAAATTCTACCAGCCAGATCCAGATCTGGATCTTCACCAACATGGAATCGATTCTTCCTTGTCACACACACAAACTGTCCACCAAGTTTCGTCCAAATCCGTCCACAACCTTTTGAGATATCTTGTTCACAAACAAACAGAGACAGACAGGGGTGAAAACATAACCTCCATCCACCTTTGGTGGCGGAGGTAATGATAGGCAGAGTATCCATATCCTGGCATAGACGCCAACTTTTCAACTTCCCACGGACGGACTCATTAGTCCCTCCTCATATACACGGCAATTAGATATACTCAGAAAGATACATAGAAACCATTGCTTGCTGCTTATTATAGCTTTCCCAAGGAAATGGTAGGGGGTGAGGGGGGGGGGGGGATTGGCGGCTGCCCCATTTAGTCTACGTCTACATATCGCTCAAGCCCTCCCCTTTAGTCTTCACCTACTTCCCCTGGTTGCTGTTACTTCTGTTCAGTTGGAGTTAGTAGCATATGCAGTGGAGTACGTTTTCCTTCTTGGAAATTATCTACAGCAAGTCGGTAGAAGAAAGATTTAAAAAAAAAAAAACTTGTTGCAATTTTAATATTTTTCCTGCCGGTGCTGTGTAATATGAATATGAATGAATGATCGTTTTAAGGCCATTTTCCCCACCAGGGCGGGGGTTAGCCTTGCGGGCCCCATGACAATCATGGTTCCCTGTTTGAGGCAATGTTTTTATGGGCGGATGCCCTTCCTGACGCCAACCCTTGGTCGCCTCTTACGATGCGCAGGGATACGGTGTACCTATTCTAAACCGGGGTACACACCGTGATCACTGATCATTCATCCCAGCATGCTGGTACTCAATTTTCCGACCTCCGACAGGCTGAGTCAGTGAGTCAACCCCCCTGGCGTTAATTCAGCGATCGATCGGGATTCGAACCCAGGATCCTAGGATCCCAAGCCAGCACCCTAACCGCTAAGCCAACACCAGGCTGTGTAAGTTTTGCTATAATCCACTGGAGGACAGTTGAGAAGTTCAAAATGGCAGTTATAGGTGCTGTGCACGCGAAGAAGCAACGGCTGACTGAAAGCAATTCATAGACGTTGAACGGTTTATGTTTTGTATCCCACTGATAGGCCGGATCTGGATGTGGACCTTAACCAAAATCTTTAACTTGTTCTCATCAGCTCCCTAACTCATACACAAAGTTTTGTCATAAACCGTCCATAACTTTTTGAAATATCCCATAATATATTATTTTTGGCCTAATCTCTCAATGGTGACGAATCACTTTAGAAAAATTATAAAAAATAAATTCTCATATCCAGTTCCAGATCTTCACCAAAATGGAATAATTTAGTCCTCGTCACACACCCAACCTGTCCACCACGTTTCATCCAAAGCCATCCACAACTCCTTGAGATATCCTGCTCACAGACAAACAGACATGGGTGAAAACATAACTTCCGTCCACCTCAGGTGGCGGAGGTGATCATTTAAAATGGACGTTTGTGCTGAACACATTCTCTTTGAGGTGCTGATTTTAATGGGTCGAAACACAAGTGATGTAATAACGCGGCGTATTCACGTGTTTTCCACAGCGCAGTGCCTGCCTGAGGAACTGTTCATCCTTCTGCAGTCTGTGGTGGTGAGTAAAATGGCCTGTTATGACAAAACACCTTATTGGGACAACATGCAGCAGTTGCATTTTTTTCTATTTAGATACTGAAGCAGCAGAGGTGGCAGGATGGCCTAGATGTCCGCACACGCTTGCTTATGAGCTATCTAGCCTGGGATTGAATCTCCGCCAGCCAACAGTTGGGTCACACACCCAACCTGTCCACCACGTTTCGTCGAAATTGGTCCACAACTGCTTGAGATATCCTGTTCAGAGACAGACAAACATACAGGGGTGAAAACATAATCTCCGCCCACCTTAGGTGGTGGAGGTAAAAACCCTGTTGCTTTGCTGTTATATAATCCTACTATTAATTTGCTATTGGTCACTGGCTTTGACGTTATTACAATTTTTATTATTGACCATTGGCATCCAAAAGCTGAAAAGTATGTCCAAACGTTTCAAATGGAGCATGTCTCCGCCATTCTCCGTATGTCCAAACATTTACATTGCATCAGATTAAAAAAAAATTTTTTTTAAATATACAGAATCGAGGCTCGTGTTAGAGCTAACACATTGAACGTGAAAACATGCACAGACACATAAAACATACAATAAAGGGAGCGGGAGGCAAGAGGGGGAGAGAGGGAAGTACACAAGCGCAACAACAGAAGAGAACAGGGACGTCGGTAGATCTGTGGAATGGGGAGGGCTGGGGGAGGAGGGAGGGGTACACGGTGGAAAACAAATTAACACTTATAGGAATTTCAGGAAAGAAGTTGGGGATTTAAAGAGGCGGATTTGGCATGTTTTAACATGGGTAGAAAAGATCAAGGTTTTGGATGGCGGAAGATAAGAGATGGTGGTGAACAGCTGTTTTAAAGACCTGGAGGGAGGAGTGGGATTGAAGAGAGTGTGGGAGTTTGTTCCAGAGGCGGGAGAAAAGAGGAATGAAGGAGTGAAGGTGAGCAGAGAGTCTTCATTTTGGCAGTTTCACCAGAAGAGGGTTAATGTCAGATATTGTGCATACTGCAGGAATATTTGGGGGACAGAGCACAGACAGAACAGGGGGAGCAACGCCGGAGAGGAGTCGGTTGAAGACAGAAAGACCACCTAGCTGCCTGCGGTGAGAGAGAAAGGCCCTCAGAATCAGCTTCATCGTGGGAGATTCCAATGATTCTGAAAGCTTTGGTTTCAACCGCGTGAAGCCGAGCTAGGTGTGAGGCAAAAGCACCAGCCCAGAGGGGAGAGCAATATTCCATTGAGCTGTGGATGAAAGCATTGTATGTGGTGAGGAGCTCAGAAGTGCCCAGAAAGGACGTCGCACGACGGAGGATGCCCAGTCGGCGGCTGGCTTTGGAGGCCAGCTTGGAAATGTGGTTTTCCCAGGAAAGATCATGGCAGATAGCGAGACCCAAAAGCTTGAGTGACAGAAATTCTTCAATAGGATTGTTCAGGAAGTAGATGTGAGGGTTGTCCGGACGGTCTTTTCGGAGAGACATCATGAGAGTGTGAGATTTGTCAGGATTGAAAGACATGTTGCACTTGTTTGACCAGTTTGTGATATTGTCCAGGTTTGCAGAGAGTGAAGAGGCTGCTGCCTGCTGATCTGAGGGTTGGTATATGGAATGGCAGAGAGTGGAGTCATCAGCAAAGAGATAGAGAGGATTTTCCAGAGTCGGAAAGATCATTAATGAAGACCAGAAAAAGCACAGGGCCCTGAACACTGCCTTGAGGAACTCCAGCCTGAACAGGAAGGGGAGAAGAGAGAATTCCATTCAGGGCCACACGTTGACTACGACCAGAGAGGAGGTCTGCAAGCCATACGTGGAGGTTTCCATGGATACCATATGAGGAGAGTTTGGTGAGCAGGGCGAGGTGCCAGACTGTATCGAAGGCACTTGATATGTCAAGGGAGACCGCTCTGATTTCCTGTTCGGCATTGAGACCTCCATCCATTGTTGAGATGGCAGAAGCAGCATGTCCAGAGTAGAGTGACCTTGTCTAAATCCAAATTGATGATCAGAAATCAAGCCATTGGAGAAGAGGAATGATTTGATATCCGAAGCGATGATTGATGACCTTGCTGATTATTGGGAGCAGGCTGATTGGTCTGTAGTTGCAAGGATCTGTTTTTGCATCTTTTTGTGTAAAGCGGTGATGTTGGCTGATTTCCAAGCTGATGTCAGATGACCTTGAGCAAAAGAGAGGGTGAAGAGAACAGAGAGAGGGAGTGAAATAGCAGCAGAGCAGGATTTTACGACCCATGGGCTGATGCTGTCTGGTCTAGTTGCAGAAGCAGAGTCGAGGTTTGACAGAAACTTCTCCACTTTGTCAGGAGAGAAGGACACAGTCCAGGAGCAGCTGGGTACGACTGGGTACGGTGGGTACAGAGAGAGATGGGTTTGGGACACAGGATTTAGAGGCAAACACAGAGTTGAGGCATTCGGATTTGTCACGTGCGGTCAGCTATGTAGCCGTTTGAGGTGACGGAGGGGATGGAGGGGGACCAAACATCAGAAACAGATTTAACCAGACGCCACCAGGATTTGGAGGAGGGAGACAGGTTTGAAAGTGGAGAGATAGTGCTTCCTGGCTGTCCTGAGCAATAGATGTGGCAATAAATGAATTGTTGCTCCTAGCTTGCCAGCTTGATGACAGGAAGATGGCATTTGCATTCTTGCCTCCTCTATCTCCACCCTGTTTGGAACCGCTTGCGGCCACGGGCAATTTGCTAGTGAATGCAATGGACGAACTTCGCATTCTCAACACTAACATTGCCATATTCCGTCGTTAATGAAGTTCTTCGGCTATGGTGAATACCGAATAGGATGGATTCATTCATTTATGTACCACGCTCTTTGCAGAGCGACGGTTCTGCCAATGAGGTTTCTTGGCTGGAGCTACAATCCTGGATGGGTTTGTCACCCTGACACAGTGCGAAACACCAGGATAGTAGTTTAAAGCTAGGCCGACATTCAATTCCAGGCTAGACAATTCAGAGGCCAAGGTGCGTGCGTACCTCTAGGTCATCCTTTCAGCCAAATGTGATGGATGCAAATTTTTAATGCTTGGTTAAACGATATTTAGGCCTGTTGGAATTGCTTGGATGTATTCAGAGTGGTCCGTAGGTCTTGTTACTTTCTGCTAGAAATAATATCCGGTTCCGAGGTATAATCGGGTGAAAAAGCACCTGGCTCATGAGACATAGGGAACATCGAGTATTTAAAATGTAATATAATTGGACATGACCTCGCCGGGTCTTGAAGGGCATGGTATGATACAACCTGAACAGTACTTTGCCATTAATTTTGGGGAAGACTATTGGACCGGCATTCGAGGCCAAATCCGGCCTGCTTGTTGCATCATTACCGGCGTGCCGGAGCAAACAAAAGAGATGTCGTGATGATCTATCTCGGGGACACCTGGTCGGATTTTTAACCACTCGTTCTTTTTTTCTTTTTTCCTCCTCTTGTTTGTCTTTCGGTGATGTATATGTGGTTATTCAGCGGTTTAATTTTGTATCCCCAGGTGAAAAGGAATTTAAATTTGGCTCACATGGTAACACTCACAGTCGGTGACTTGTTTGAAAGGTTCGACGGAATCATTTCTGTCCACAAGTGCATGCTAGCACACAAGACGGCCAGCTTAATGCCCGGAGGGCGTAACCTGCAACGTGGTGTGCGTGTGCATAGATGGCTTGCCAAGAAAAGGATGCGGAAGCGCTGCGTGTACTACAGAAGGAGCTATGGTAAGATGCGGCCTACGCTGTCCTGCCTCAATTTCAAGGGATTTAAAAAGCATAGTTCTGGTTTCTCACTCGTCCTCGTAATGTCTCCTAATCCGTTAACTCTGAAAAACACAGGAATGAATTCCAAACATACGAGATACTTTCAAGTCTCCCAAGTAGCCAAAGAGATGTTACTGTTAATGTTTTGTAAAGTTTTCTCCATTTCGTACCACAATCAAAATGGAAGCCGATTGGTACAAGTCTCTTGAGGATCCGCAAAGCAAAATCAATTTTTTTTTGACAAATCAATATTCAAATTTCCCCAATTTTGACAGATTTGCAGCACAACTTGGTGGAGATTCCCCATTACATCATGAACGTTGCCTACATGAGTGATTTAATTGCGGTCACAATAATGTATGTAACATATTCTGCTTCCAGCTGATTGGGAATCACGTCCAATAACATCGACATCATATATGGCTGTTGCCTGTATGAGTGACGTCATGAACATGGTAACGCCGACACCAGCACGTGGTTTTCCATAAAAGTTTATTTCATATTAACCAACAATGTCCACTGGAGGGGACTTCCCCAATGCACCCAATTCCTCCTGTGGGTCGGCGGCAATGGAGGAATAAATCCGAGAGGTCGAAATTCCGCTCAGCATTGTCATTTTACAAAGATCTATCAATTTGTACTGAACCATGAGGAAATTACACTGGATGGTTTACCATTACCTTCCGCTTGTGAGCTGGAACAGAAATTTGTAATTTCTTTGGTGTGCCGGCGACGACTCACTGACTCTTCGTAAAATACACCGGAGTCGGAGAGGTACACAGACTCACCTCTCAGGTGTTTAGCCTGGGTTTGAATCCCGACCCAACCATAAACTGTCGTCCCGGTGTTTCACAGGCAGTCAATGCGTGTGCCGTCCCTCGGATGGACGTTAAACTGGGTGTCCCGTCTGTCGGTGTTAGTTTGAGTATGTTAAAGATCACACGGTGTCCTTCACGAAGAGTAGGTGAAGCTATCGCCGGCACACCAAACAAATTACAGGCCTATCGTCCTGTGTCAGAGCGGTGACCCGTCCACAATTGTAATTCTAGCCATAGAAACTGATTCAGCATCACCGACGCTCTGTATGGAGCACGTTTCATTATGATAATGATGATCGTGCTGACTTGTTGCGTGCGTGCCATGTATCAGTCCATGTTTGTGATTAATAACAACAGTACAGCGTGATTTTATACACGAACCTGAAACCATTTTGATCGTCATGGTTTTGATTGAAGGTTAAACTCTCTAAACTCTCGGTTTTTCAGGCCACTGCTGGACAAGAACCAGAACGACATTCTACACCTGCTCATCTGTGAGATGGGGCATCCCAGTGGATTGGGTTACTAATACAAAATCCGATATGAGAGAGAGAGCGAGAGATAGTTTATTTAATAATTCGCCAGTCGTTTAATCGATACAGTTTAAGATTATTCAAAATGCATGGCTGGAACTTGTTTTGTTGAATAAACCTTTTGGTTAAAAGTTTTTCCACCTCATTTTGGCACCAGCACGTGTCATTAGATGCTATGATTGGCTGTAATGCCTGTGACGTAATTTCACAGTCACTTGTGGCCAAGAGCGAGGTGGCTTCATAAACTAGTAAGAGGTGACCACAACCACCCTTCACAATGTTGTGGAACGTCGGCTGAGACCCTCACCATTTTTTTTCCCCTTCGGCCCTTACTTTTAAATTTGTTTTATCTGCAACCGTTTGAGCGATTGACAAAAACTTTCTACATCGGAGCGCCTAGACATGGAGAATGTTTCAACAATATTACACGACAGGGGTCACACTTTTTTTTCTTTTTTTTAACGGCCCACCAGCATTTTTGGTGGCCCGGCCATATATTATTGAGTGGTGAATCAAACTTCATAAAAATCGGTATCCAAGTTTAAATTACTATTTGTCACGACACCTACAGATCACATTTCAGTGCTTTTCATACCCGCAACCTCACAACTCGTAATCACAGAACACTCCCGTCAGCTATTCGATCATCTACCAACTAACTTACAGCAAAATAATACGAGGCCAATTTTAATGTTTGCTGAAGAAAAATTTTCTTCACATATTAACCCATTTATTGCGTTTCCCTAAACAGTTGTTTGCTCTTCACAACATTCAGCTATTAGTGGGGGGGCCAATGTAGCAGATTGAAATGCCCGGTGAAATTGCTTGTTAATTTTTGGACACTGGTTGGGCTGTCTTTAGGGATGATATAAGTTCTAGAAAAAATATGTCTCCAATTGTTTCAAGTTCTTTATGGCGGCCATTTTGGATTTTCAAAATGGCGGATGTCGAAAACGTAAAATTCCATTATCTTGGCTTCTAAATGACCCAGAGTTTCGATTCTGGTGTCCAGTTGTACATTTTTGGGGATAGAGAATTGAATGAAACCTTCTTTAATAACCTACAAGGGATAAAAATAGGTTTTTATGGCACAGCCGAACCAGTGTCCAAAATCTAACTTAATGCACATCTATCTTAATTGTTATTTGTTATTTGTATGTTCCAGATTCGTGACCCTGAGCTATGATGGAGCCAAAAAGCAAGAAAACCAAGAAAGAAACTGATTTCACACTTTGCATTCAGTGCCAGGATCCCCAAGGTGCACTAGTGACTGAGCCAGCACTGGGCTCATATGCAAAGTTTCTCCAGTTCATCCAGGAGAGGGCACGATATGGTGATGCCGACTTCAAACAGATGAACATAGAACACTGACACTACATGACCGAAAGGCCAGACACCGCTCACTCAAGGTTCTGACTGCTCCAGACTTTGTTCCTTGCCAAGCACCAAACAAACAATCTGCCACAGGTACCACGTATAGCTTCAAGACACGGTCAAACCCAGATGTCACCAAGCCGTACTCTGCGACGGACACAGTGTGGCTACTTTCACGCACAATCATGCGAACAGCTGAAGCTGAGGACGTACAAGACGACATCATCCCACCAGATGACCAGCTGCAAGCTGCAGAACCCCAGCATGCTGACCCTGTTGGGTCACTCGTCCACGATCCAAAACAACCACCTGGCAGTAGGATCAAGCATCACGATATCCCAACTTGGACAGCCTACAACTCACTGCTCTCCTCTTCGAAGCCTCTGACAGAGGTCAACGCCCTGCCATTGGTAGCAGCACCAGCCCATGAATGGCAAACACTGATAACAGTCTTGAAACAGACACAGCAAATCAACTGCATGGTCATGGGTCCCGATAGGAAGACAGTGATCACCTTAGACATGGCCCTGTATGAGCGAGCCAAACAGCTGGAGATGACCAGAGATGACTGCAAAGGCAAGTGGGTACTGCGACTAGGGGAGATGCACACTGTGATGGCTGCACTGAGGGCTGCTGGGAATGCCATAGAGGACAGTGGTCTTGACGAGGCTTGGTCTGAGGCTGATATCTATGGCCCAACAACGACCAGACAAATACTGGAAGCCAAGCACATGAAGAGGGCTTTGGAGGCCCACATCACCACTGTCCAAGCCCTCTTCGACCTCTATGTGGACGAATTCTTCCAAGAGCATCCCCATCTGAGGGGCCCATGTACCCAGTCAGCACAACAGGTTGCCCAGAGCTGTCATCTACACAACCGAGAGGAGATGACAAGCGCGCAGAACAACATGCTAGCTGTCCTCGAGTCAAACGAAGTCCTGGAGGCCATGGCAAAGTTTGATGAGAGGAAAGAAGCCAAGAGTCCACTGTTCAAGTTTGTGCGACGCTACATGCGGATGATAATGCTGATATACACATTCATCCGTGCCACCCGTGATGGACAATTTGAGCTTCACCTGTCTTCACTGGATGAGATGTGCATATACTTCTTTGCACATGACAAACAGAAATATGCCAGGCTGACTCCCCGGTACCTTGCAGAGATGAAGGCCCTGAAGATGACAGATCCAGGGATCTACCAAGAGTTCATGGATGGGAACTTCAGTGTCCATAAGAATGAAATCCCCTTCTGTGCTGTAGGTGTGGACCATGCACTGGAGCACATCAACAGGATCATGAAGGTGACAGGGGGTATTGTGGGCATTACCCAGAATGCCAGTGCCCGCGAAAGGTTCTTTCTGACAGCACCAGAGCTGAGTAGGCTTGCTGAAGAAGCCCGTCAGATGGCTGGCTCACAATCAGCTACACGCAAGGAGCACCACGACCTATCAACCACAGTCTGGGCTCGGCAGGAAGGCAGCATTCGTCGACTGAAGAATGTGATCAGAGAGTCCATGAATCCCATGACGCATGAGGGTGAAGACCTGACGACTATCATCACCAAGGTGGTGATGCCAGCTGAAGTACAGAAGGATGTCTGCAACCAAGATGAGATTGGTCAGAAAGCGTATAACACGTTTGTTGCAGAGCGCATCAACACAAATGAAATCAACCTTTGGGCCAGAATGGGAAAGGTCAAACTGAAGATGTGGAAGAGTGCCAGGAAAGCTGTGAAGCACAAACTGGCAGACAAGGTTGTAGAGCTGAAAGATGACAGGTCACTGTTTGCGCGCATGCTGATCGTGGCCCGCTCACGACCAGAGATCAACTTGAAGGATGCCATAGGTCAATATGAATTCACCGCGCTTCCACGAACCCTCTTTGCAATGGCTGGGACACTACTACCATGCACAGACAAAAGCAAGCTCATGGGCATCCTAGAAGATCTACCCAAGAAGTCAACTGGCACTGATCAGCAGCCAGACGACGACAATCCTGAACATACTCCACCCCCTCCCAAGAAGGTGACTGTCATAGACGGCATGGCATTAGTGCAAGCAATGGGTAAGCCACAATGGGTCAAAACATGTGCCCAGTGGGCTGGCCATTTCAATGCAACACTGGACTGCAAGACCAACGGGTATGATGAAGTCCACCTCGTGTTTGACCGATATGATCTGCCAAATTCACTGAAAGAGGCCACACGGGAGAGGCGCCAAGGTGGCAAGCCGCCCACTGCTTACCACGTTCAAGACAGCACCCCGATTGGGAAACTGACAGCAAAACAGTTCCTGTCGCACACCAACACCAAAGATGAGCTAACTGTCTATCTGGCAAAGAAAGCTCTGTGTCACTTTGAGGGGACTACCAAGGTCTTCATCGTCACTTCAAGGCAGGATGTCTTCTCCAACTGCATGGATGTACAGCATCTCCGTAGCTCCCAGGAGGAGGCTGATACGAGGATCTTTCTTCACAGTCTAGATGCCGTCCGAAGAGGTGCAACACAGCTGTACATTCAGTCACCTGATACTGATGTATTCATCCTAGCACTCCACCGGTACCATGAACTATGCAAAGACACATACTTCATCACGGGTGTGGGGAACAAGAAGAGGCAAATCTCACTGGAACCAATAGTACATGAACTTGGTGTCAGGAAGGCTGCAGCCCTACCAGGATTCCATGCATTCACGGGAGCAGACCAGACTGGTCGGTTTGCCGGCAAGGGAAAGCTCACATGTTGGCAAGCCCTCAATAGGTGCTCTGTTGAGGTGGTATCTGCGTTTCATGACCTTGGGGCCTCTGAGGAGCTGAGAGCTGACACAGAAAGTGACATTGAGGCATTTGTATGCCAGCTGTATGAGCCTCGTACTACAGTTGTGGATGTGGGCAAGCTGAGGTGGAGACTGTTTACCAAGAAACAGCTAGAGGCACAGAAGCTGCCACCAACACGGGGAGCTTTACATGAAGCCATTGCTCGTGCACATTTCCAGGCCATGGTGTGGCATCAGGCTGATGTACCGGACCCCCAGCTTCCACAACCAACAGAACATGGATGGAGAGCAGAAGGAGATCAGCTGGTGCCCATCACAACCAAGGACCCTCCAGCCCCAGCTGCCATCACACATCTAATCAAATGTAACTGCAAGAAGACCCAATGCATGTCTCACTGCTCATGCAGGTCTCAGCATCTCAACTGTTCTGAGATGTGTATGTGTGGGGCAGATGAAGAGGTGTGTGGTAACACGGGTCAGGAGCGCCCCATGGGAATCGATAACACTGATGATGAGGAGGATGGAGATCCTTCAATGTAACAATGAACACTGCCAACTAAAAATATTGCACAAAGACATTATAAGTGTACATTTGAACACTAAAGTCCAGCCTTTATGTGATTTAGAAGTGAAAATGATGGAAAAAAATATATATATGTGTTGGCATAAGTGCGTGAAAATCCAAGATGGCTGCCATAAGAACCCTTTTGATCATATGTAGGTGTATAAATGTGTGTTTATTGGATTAAGTATCCGCAAATATGTACATTTGGACACCAAAATTAACACTCTAGGTCATTTAGAAGCCAAGATAATGACAATTTCGGTTTTCAACAAACGCCATTTTGATAATCCAAAATGGCCGCTATAAAGAACTTGAAAAAAATGGAGACATATTTTTTCTACAACTTCTATCATCCCTAAAGACAACCCAACCAGTGTCCACAAATTAACATTTGAATTCAACGGGAAAACATTGGCCCCCCCACTATATTGACGAGATAATTATTCATGAAATGATGGAAAACCGAAGTGCACGTCTTCTCTGAGATGGAGTCTCAGCACCGTGTGATCATTAGAGCAGCACCACGTGATCAAATGAATCATTCCAATCTCTCCTAAACTAGAATGGCACTCAGTGGAGAGCATACCTCCACCTGGTTGGCCATATCACCCAAAGGTGAAGAAAAAAAACCAAAAACCTTTAGAGGCCATTTTTCCCCGCAAAGCGGGGGTTGGCCTTTTTCGGGGACCGTGGTTGTTGTTGTTTTTTGGTCCCCTTTTTGAAGCAATGTTTTACGGCCGGATGCCCATCCTGCCGCCAACCCTTTTTGTCGCCTTTTACGACAAGCAGGGAATTACCAGGGAACTGGTACTCAATTAGCCGACCTCGGAAGGATGACAGGCTGAGTCAACCCCCCTGGCGTTAAATTCAGCGATCGACCGGGATTCGAACCCAGGATCCTAGGTTCCTAAGCTGGCACCCTAGCCGCTAGCCCAACACTCAAAGGTGAAGAATCACTTTAAAAATTCTGCTGGCTGTATCCGGATCTTCACCAAAATTTAATCGATTCTTCCTTGTGTTACGGATTCGTCACTTCCGTTGTTGTGGTTCTCATCCACTGTAAACATTTTTGGTTGCATGTACTATTATTGTTATCGTTTAAGTGAGATAGAAATAACTGTTTTCAAAAGGTAAAAAAAGTTAGTGTTTTAAAAGAAACCGGAAACCGGATCGGGAACCGGACGAAGAGGAAGAGGAAGAAGGAGAGGAGAAAGAGGCGGAGCGAGTGAGGTCGGAGAAGGAGCCGAGCTGTTTGGAGGTCTGGAGCAAACACTGGCGAACGGAGGTCACTAGCGAACTTTGGGGTTTCCTAGAAAAGGGATTCCTGCGACAGAGTTGTTATCGCTGTGACAGATAAACCTGCGTGACAGGTTTTGCGGTTGATTCCGAAGAGAATCATTAGAGTGCCGTTACGTCTCGAGAATGGACCGTTGGCCATTTTACTTCGCGCCTGATTTCGCATCGCTCCAGGTTTTTCCCCTCGCTTCAACCATTTCAACGGATCCAGCCGTTAACCTGGTGTGTGTGTGTAACGTGGATTTTGAGTGGGAATTTGCGGTTCGCCGATTGGGAGCCGTTGAATGTCCAGACCCGAAGGTGTGATTTCCCAGCCGCCTCTTGAGGACACTTTTGCCTATCTTTGGCAGTGTGATTGTCAACCGAGCGGGATTCTGGTCTCGATACAACATCGTTCTGACGATCACTGGAGCGTGGATCGACTTTGGTTTGAAGCTGGGACAGCGACATTGGGAATGTTATTTTCGCTCACTTGGAGCACAGTGAGTTATATTGTACGTAACTGATGGTACCATCATAGGAATGATATATTGGTTGTACAATTGATTAATATTGTTATTGTACTGTTATTCTTGTGTGACCTTAATACAATACTTGTTTGTTGGTAACAATTGGTGTGGTTTCACCATTGATCTTTGACATACAGAATAACACATCTTTCTGCCGTGACTCCTCTCGAGGCTCGGAGGTACACCGTGACCGGGGTTTGGGGAGGAGCACGTACACTTGTCACACACCCAACCTGTCCAACAACTTTCGTCCAAATCCATCCATAACTTTTTGAGATATCCTGCTGTGTATAGTTTTTGGCCCTATCTCCCAATCGTGAAGATTCACTTGAAAAATTAAATAATTATCACATCCGAATCCATATTCAGATCTTCACCAAAATCAAATCGAATCATCCTTGTCAGACACCAAACCGGTCCACCAAGTTTTGTCCAAATCAGTCCTTAACTTTTTGAGATATCCTGCTATGTATCGTTTTTGGCCCAATCTCCCAATGGTGAAGAATCACTTAAAAAATTATTGTAGCCGGATCCAAATCTGGATCTTCACCAAAATCTAACAATTTCGTCCATGTCACATACGAGTAGAGGAAGAATGGGGGATCTGGGACACATTAAATTTAACATTGAAGTCAATGGGGAAAATTATGTTAACTTATTGACTCAAACCCCATCTCTTGAAAAATTACACCCTTTTTCTCCCTCTTTTAACTTATTAACTCTCCCCATTTTTCATTATACTCGTACAGAGACCCAACGAATATTTGTTTCATTTTTAGGTAATAGCTTAATTTTCTTAAAAGCAGAATTACCATCTAAGATATTGATTAGAATTCCATTAGAATTTGACTCTAGATGTCGCTGTTGAGCTAATATGAAATGATATACTTCTCTTAATGACCTCATCTGACCCCCTCCCAAACCACATACCATTTTAATAAATTATTTTCCCCTCAATCTCTTGGCAACCATCAAAGTTTTCAGTCCACTCAAGGATGTTGCCTCTTCGAGCCTCTAACTTATTTGTATTTAAATTTATTTGCTTATTTGTTTTATTTACCTTTACCCTTGTTATTTCTTCAATAATACCTATTTGATATTTCTCACATTCATGATGTTTTCCATTTATATACCAAGGCTGTCTGTACCTCCACTCTTTGGTTTGGTTATTGCTTGGTTCTATCATTTATATATTAGTAAAAAAGGCGGCGGTAGCCCGTTAAAATCCCTAACCCACCTTTTTATCTTATCACTTATATATTTATCTTAATATATCTCAACACTTATGCTTATCACTTATATATATTTTAACACTTATAACCATAAGGGAGACGATCAATTCCATTTTTAAAAATAAACATCTTATCATCAAAAGCCCCCAATGCTTTCTTATTCACCTCTTCTGAATAGAATTGATGTTTATAACTTCTTATCGTATTCATTTTTCTAAACTCTTCTTTCTTTAAAGTTAAACAATTATAATAATTTTCAAAGTTTATTGTTTCTTTAATAACATTTTTCTTTACCCCTTTTAACTTTTTATCACTCTTTTCAATATTATTATCAATATATTGAGAAGCATAAGCCTTATATCTCAATCCTATGAATTCACTAATTACCTTACCCCCAAATTCATCCTTAAACTTTCCAATAACCTTTTTATTCTTTGAAGAAAACAACTTATCACCTGACTTATAATTACTTGTATCATATATATCAATGTCAATCATATCTAAATAAACATCTTCTGTTTCAATTTTCAAAATAAAACTATCTGTATCCATATAAAGTAGATTAACATCATTTTGATATTTCTTCCTTAAGTTATTGTAAAAGTAATCATACATTAATGACTTTTGATAAATCAAGAAATGATGTTCTGATATAAATAGGTTTATCCATTTCAATTCTTTCTTTAACCAAATGGAGAGCACAAAAGTTCTCTGAAAACACCTCTGCTCTTTGAAAACTGGGTATATTAATTAATTTTGTTGCTTGTTTCCAAGATGTAGCAAGTCTTATGTTTTGTCTATTCCTAACATTTTCCATTGTCTTTCCAAATACAGCGTTAGTCATTCATTTATAAAACTCCTTTTCAAAATCTGTTTTAGCTTCTATCCTCCTTTGTGTGTTAAAATCAATATATGTTTTCAACCAATGACTTTGGTTAAACTTTAAAATTCCATGAATCTTCTTCACTCTTAACCCTGCTGATAAATATTGTCTCAAATTCCTTTGGTGTAAAACATAATTTCCTTTATTATATAATGAAGTAAGTAATTTTTCTGTTGATTTACCTTTTGTATTAAATGATTGTTGATAGTCACTTAACCATTCTTTTCTTGGTCTTGCTTTATCAGGAGCATAAGGCAGATCTTTATGTTTATTATGAAGTTCTTCGGGATACTTCAAATCAACCTCAAAATAATATCCAATTTTAGCTTTATCCAATTCTTTTTGTGTGGAGATAACAATATCCTGTAAAACCTTTTCATAATCTTTCTCTTTAACCCACCTAAGTTCTCCACAAGGTAGGGCTTGAGACATAGCCCATCCATACAAATTGTTAGCATCATAATACATCGAATAAGAACTATCTTTTGTAGCATCATAATTAGAAAGATATTTGTTGTTAGCTTTAGCATATCTACTCGAACATACTTGAGATATTCCTCCTCGTTTAGCCTTTTCTATCATCAAAAGCATATCTACACCACTGATCAAATCCAAAGCCTATTTTGTCATTTTTAACATGGCACTCCAAGCTGAACCAGGAGCAGTGTAACAGTGAGCGGGGTCTAATCCATAGGAATTTTTATTATGACAGACGCTTCGAAAAGTCTCAAATACATCAGCCAATAGGAGGGCATCAGTTTTAAGATCCAAATCATGATACTCTCCAAGGTTCTTTATATTAAACTTTTTCCAAACATTTTGTGCGTGAGTATAATCTTTATCAATTATATGACTTTTATTTAATTCGTTATAGAAATTTTCTTTTGAGGGAAGTTTTTTTTTTTTTAAATCTCTCAAACGAATCCATATAATCATATGGATATATACCCTTTTGTGATAAGAGTTCAATCTCTTCTTGATTTATGAAATACTCTGAAAGACTCGGAAAGTTTTTAATATTTGATACCAAGTTAGATAATGGACTTGCCATAAATTTAAATGTATCAAGAAACCGGATATGAGTTATAGGAGATGTATGAATTGTTTTTGTGAATGAAATGTATTTCTGATCCGTGTTAGGAATTGCTCAAATGTCTCCAGAAGTCTTTGAAAGTTCATTAATAAATAGATGCGCATCATAATGAGAGTTGTTATGAAGAAAGACAGGAATGAAAGAGGGGAGTTTATAATTAATATTACAACTTTGATGAGCCGGACCTCTATATTTACCTGTAAGATGACAATAGTCTCTAACCTTTAATCCTTTATCAATTTTCTCATCACAAATATGACATACAGCCTTTGGTTGTCCAAACTTTTTTCTCTTCTTTTGTTAAGCACATTGGTTTATTGGTTTTTTTTCATTATTTTAGATAATTTTATACAATCCCTTTCCAGTCGCCTCACAAACTCCTCTGAAGCATCTTTTCCTCTATAAAGTTCTAACTTGTTGTATTTATCACCTACGGATGATTTTATATAATAACAGAAACTACAAGGAGTATGTTTTTGATATTTATTTGTGTGTGATTTTTGGGGATTTGGAGAAGGAATATCTCTCTTTTCAAGGATACTTTCAAAGTCAGCATGTATTACAAACGGATGTTTTATGGTTTTGTTGAAATCTTTGAATGATACGTTTGAACCTTCCCCCAGCATATTAATTAAGGTGGATTTATGATCACTGCAGTATTTTGAATGCTGGTTTAATCTTTCTGTAATATGAAAGGAGTTGAGACAACGCTTACAAAGATATGTTTTCCATTTTATATTGACTACTTGTTAGGTGATTAATCTTGATAAATTTTTTATGTAAGCATCCTGTGAATTTTCTTCTGAGTTAAAACAAAGAAGGTCAATGTGTGTTTTCTCATCTTTATAGTTATTATAAATTTTTAAAATCTGAACTTTGTTTGTATCTGTTAATCCATATACATCAAGAGATAGATTATTCATTTTCTCAAATTTAGGAATATCTATTAATGACATTGGAAACTTTAAACCTTTAACATTTAGTGTATTCTCATATTTCTTATAATGAGATACTCTCAGGTTTTGAATGTGGGGGATGAATGTGAGTGAGAACAGACCATAGGAAACATTTATTATCTTTGTTTTTAATATTAACAACCGCTTTTTAAAGTTTTACAACCCTTGGTAAATCAATGTAAGATTTTTTTAAGGTAAATAATGTTTTGTTGTTGTTGTTGTTGTTGGTAAATCAATGTAAGAAGAAGCTTTAAGATGGTCTGATTTTAGAATGTGTATATCTAAGAAAATGATTTTACTTATACTATGTCCACTCCCTACAAATGTATTATCTTCATCCTGCTCCTGTTTTACAAGTTCACCACAAACACCTGATGATAAGAAATCTTGGAATGATGTGATAAAGTGAGGGTCTGTTCTCATAGAGAAAGTTTCTTCAACACCATCTTTTACCATACCCATTTTTACTCCCACATAAAACTTTAAAGTATTCATCTAAGTCAACGTATCTTTTACAAGTGTTTCAACATCAGGTTTAACCATCTCAATCGCCTCAGCTATTGATTTTGGTCCAGGAGTTTCAAACTCAAAAACCCTTATCTTAATATGTCCCTTAAATGCTCCATCAGAGTTTTTAATAGAGTATCCAACTAACTCTTCATTCTTCTTGTGTTTTTGTGATTGAAGGTGTCAAGGAAAACCCTTCTTCAAGACATCCTTAGAACAGACATCACAATGTTTTGTTTCTTGTTCAAGCGGGGATATCAGCTGAAAAAGATTGAATGTGTGTTTGTGGGTTTGGAGGTGTTTTTTGTAATATTTGTACTCATGATTACAAACGTCACAAAACGTTGTTTTCATCTCTATTTATATGACAAAACTTTGCTTAAACTAAAAAAAATCAATTCTTGGCACAGCTCCAAAAATAGTTAGTCTCTTTGTCGGACACTGTTTAAGGTTTCAGACCTTATTTTTCAATTTTCAAAAATCAATTCCTGGCACAGCTCCAAAAATAGTTAGTCTCTTTGTAGGAGACTGTTTAAGGTTTTAAACCTTATTTTTAAATTTTTATTTTGGAGGAGACTGTTTAAGGTTTAAGACTTTTTTTTACCGAATAAATACAATGTTTCAAAACACAAAATACAAATTTCAATCGATTTCCTCATTTAAAAAGGACACTGAAATATATTTCACTGATGTAAAATTGAACAAAGATGATTACAATAACTTTTGGATTAAACCTATTATGAAGGATAATATGAGCTACTCAATCCCTTTTAAAGGAAGAGCATTCTCTGTCTTTGGGAAGCCATCAATTAAAGTAGTTATAACAAAAGTTTCACCACTATTTATGGAGATCTTCAACAAACTAGAGGAGGTAATGAAAGATGTTAAAGTATCAAAAAATAAAACTCTTTTTGCTGAAGCTATTGAAAAGGAGGATAAAACTATTAGCTCGAAACACGGTGAAATTTCTATATTCTTTAATAAGCCTGAATATGTTAATCTTGATGAAATGAAAGATGTTAATAAAACAGGAGAAATGTCATTTCGCTCAATAGTAGTTAGGAACCATTTTAAAATTACCTTAACTATTAGAAATACTAGTGGGGTCACCCGTGGGAATTCCACGGGCATGGACGTGTGTGACATTTAGACATCTTGATTTAGATGCTGCACGTTAAATTTTACAAAATGGTTACTGGCAATTCATCAGATCCAGAAATGGTGTTATGAACACAATTTATTTATTTCATATAATATGTGACCCCTCACACTCTCCTCTCTCCATCCTCACGCCTCTCCAATCCCACTCCTCCTCACACTCCCCTCCAATACCTCCTCACACTCCCCTCCAATACCTCCTCACACTCCTCTCCAATACCTCCTCACCAATTGCTCCTCACTCTCCTCTCCAATCGGCCATCACTCTCCAACCCCTCGCTCCTCACTCTCCAACCCCTTGCCTCTTACTCTCCAACCCCTAGCTCCTCACTCTCCAACCCCTCGCTCCTCGCTCTCCAACGCCGAGCTCATCACTCTCCAACCCCTAGCTCCTCACTCTCCTCCAACCCCTAGCTCCTCACTCTCCAACCCCTGTTCACGTTCCTCGACTGTCTCGTTCTCCCTCCTCATCGTTGTTGCAGCAGCATCCTGTGCGAGTCTGTGTTCATGTTCGTCAAGCGTCTCGTTCTCCCGTCTCGTTCTTTTTCTTGCTGCATCCTGTTCAAGTCTGCAAAGACGTTCGTCGACGGACTCGTTCGCCCGTCTCATTCGTTTTCTTGCTGCATCCTGTTCAAGTCTGCGTTCTTCATCGACCATCTCATTCATTTTGGAAATGGAAGTTTCTACGCAACGCATGAATTGTCACGATCCTCAAGAAAAAGTGTCTCATGATCATCAAATGACAAATGGCAAGTATATTACATTGTGAAAATTAAAGATTTCAAATAAACCTATTTAAAGTGTATGCGCACATAAGTAATTAAAAAAAACGAAGAAATATCTCTTGGTAATTTCCTGAAACATATTTTACTTCCAGATAATAATGTTGAATGAAATAAGAACGAAGAAATATATGTCGTTTTTGTGATGACTGTCATCAAAAGTAAAAGTAATATATCTTAACGGAAAAGAAAAAGCGAATTTTAAAGATATGTCGACATTTTCCCCGTCTGTTATTTTAGGCGGTGTATTTTCGTGTATCATCGTGGCGCGATTTAAAAAAATATATCTCTGCATTTTCCCATGTGTGCGTGAATGTTCTCAATTATTTCTGACACCGCGTCTAAAACCATCGATAAAAATTAAATCAGATGGTGAATTCGAGATAAAATCGTGAGGGTGACAATGAATGGGCTTTATTTTACAGGCCTTTGAGAAATCATTTCGTTCTATAAACGGAAACTTTCATGGGATTCTCTTCCCGGTGTTTTTCAACCGAGTCTAAAACTATGTTAGCGACTGTTAAAAATGAAATGATATATCGAATTAGAGTTGAAATAAACCTGTGTGAGAGAGAAAGACAGCACGGGCCTAACTAAACAGGCCTCAAAGCTATTCGAGTTAATAAAATGGTGGATATTTGTTTACATGAAGCCTCTCCAAGAATGGGTGGAGCTACTCTGTAAACGGAGTAAGCCACACCCCCGGACAGACAGACAGACAGAATCACCGCAGCCTATTATAATATAGATAGTCGTTGAATCTGTTAATGAAAAAAAGTATGTGGATATAGATGGTAATGTTTTTTTCTGCTAATTAAATATGAGTCATTATTCAAGTGAAGACTTTGGGGATTATGACAGTGATGATAGTATCTCTATTGGAACAGAAGACAATTATGATAGTGAGAGTTTGTGTTCTAATGATAGCTATGAAAGTAGTTTTATAGACTAGGGCATGCCCGTACTATATCTATATCTAAAATTATATCCCCCCCCTCTATTTACATGAAATGGTTTGGTCCAAAGCGAACGGCTTGCGAGTACGGTGACAATCCCCCCCCCCCTCTATTTGCATGAAATGGTTTGGTCCAAAGCGAACGGCTTGCGGAGTTTGGTAAAGAAATCGCCATCGCGTGCACAAGCGCGCAGGCAAGCGAAAGAATCGCAAATTAGTTTTAATTAGTTTTAAAACATAGTTTAACGCCAACATAGCGGCAACATAGTTTGCCAACGTGAAATAAATGAATACGCTCTCAAATGTGCCGTCCGAGGCAGAGTGTGTTCGCCACGTTCGGCACACGCGATAGCTCGCTGCTCTCTGATTGGTTGAATCGTTTTTTGGACATAGCTCGGTAAGTAATTGTCCGATTAATATGAAACCTTGAAAAGGCACATCCTCGGGTCCCCAGCAATATACCTGGCAAGTTTCAAGTATATCGGACCGGTAGTTGTCGAGAAACAGCGGTCGCATACACGCACACAGACAGAGATTAGTGGAATTATAGATAGATGATGAAGATGAAGATACTGATGAAGATGATGATACTACTACTACTACTACTACTACTACTTATACTACTACTACTACTACTACTACTACTACTTATACTACTACTACTACTACTATTACTACTATATGCTAAAGATACTGATGGTTTTTTAGTTTAAGTAATCTTTTACTTTATAAATATGATAAATCCAAGTGACATACCAGATATTGAGCCTCTTTAATTCTCTGATTCTCCATATGATAAATTAGAGGATTGTCCGGCTTGTGAAAGAAGAGGATTAAATACAGAGTCAAAAGCCCATAAACAATGTTTATTCTGTGATTATCTTTTAATTAATGATGATAAAAAATATAAAAATTAATATTACTATTTTAAAATTACACCAAAAATGAATTACTGAAGAAGATTAATAAGATAAATGAATGTTAAGTGTGATGATGATAATACACCATTTCTTACAAGGGAAGAGACTATTTGTATTGAGGAACTGTTTCGGGGTTTAATGTTATTTGCTATTCACGATTGTCATTTTCAGGGAAATATCAATACAAGATATTATATAAATAAAATAATTGAATTATCTTGAAATTAAACCTGAACTCAGGATAAAATATAGAGTTTCGAAAAAAGTTCATAAAAAATTAGATGACTTGTTTTCCAAATATATAAATGAATGATTTTGTACCCATTTGGGAAAACAAGATAAAATTTAACAACCATAAAAATCTTCCAAATTCATGAAGATGTCCAATAGTTGGTTCAAGCGCATGTGGAAAAACCTGTTTGCTTTTAAAGATGCTCCTTACCCCCAACTTTTTAGATGATGATAATTTAATAATTTTCACAAAGTCAAGTTTTCAAACCGAGTGTCAACGACTATCACAAGGTTTTAATGCGGGTCTTCAAAAAGAAGATATAATCGGTTTATTTAAACTTCAAAACAAACTAAATGATTATAACATTGAAGATATAATACAACTATTTTGTGATGCACAGAAATCAATACACGGCAACGCTGGGTACTTCTGCTAGTGTATAATAAAATAGCCCCAAGAGCGATGACGATAATCTTTTGAGGTTGTAGTTCTGACCTCTGCTGGTTTGGGGGGAACTTCCCCCCCTCCCCCCAGGACATGATCTCCCGGAGCCCCCATGATCCGAAATCGAAAAATCGAAGCCCAACTTCTGCCGCAGGCTAGTGTCTTGTATTCATGTGTCAAGTTTCAGAACAATCAGCCAGATGACAAGGGAAGAGGAGCAAAAATAGCAAAAAGTTAACGGACGGACGGACGGACGGACATCCAGACATCATGAACCATTTTATAAGTTCAGCTCCTGTCTGTTTGTGTGTGGGTGGTTGGTTGTTATCTCCAAATGCGTGTTTCAGAAGGTGGAATGAGACCTCCCAGGTCTCAATGTATCCACCTTCGTGTGTGTGTGTGTGTGTGTGTGTGTGTGTGTGTGTGTGTGTGTGTGTGTGTGTGTGTGTCCAAGTCGACATATTTTGTCCGATAGATCGGCCGATCGCTGCAAAACTTGAAACATAGAAGGGACTCCCAATGAAAAATATTTTATTGATAAATCTGATGTCATAGGTCACATGGTATGGCAGCCATATTGGATTAAAGGCAAAAATTTGGACATCTCCGAAACTGCTCAACAAAAAAAATCATCATAAAAGAACAAAAAAAAAAACAATCAACCGCTCAAAATATCCCAATAATTAATCAATAACGGTGTGGATAATAACAATGTATGCGACATAATACATGGGGTGCATGTGTGATACGGGTATAATAGTGCACGGCGAGATGATGCGCTCTATGGTATGACTACGAGTGTCATTGTAGTTACTAATTGCATTTTTCACCGGGTCCCTTCATAAGTAGTTCGGTTACTTTGGAGAATTTCTCAAAAATTCAAAAAAATTCCGTTCAAAAATCTTCTCAGAAACCGACAACCGGATCCACACCAAACTGGCCATGTGGCATCGTGACCAATGCCCTAACCTCAAGGAGCCACGGGCTCCCTCCTCGAATCCCCTATATCCACTCAAACATATTTTCCTCTCAAACTACATGATCGATATGGATCAAATTTGGTACGATACATCAGAACATTAAGATCTCATGGGATTGTGCTCCCCATCCGGATCTGCCCCCAAAAAGATGCTGAAGGGGGGGATCACCTCAAATTCAGGTAATTTACTTTGAAATCTTCTCAGAAAGCCTGGCGAAATAGCCGCCACTCCGCCACAGGGCTATTTATTTTGTATTCTATTTTGCAAAGTGTTGTATTTCTATACGAATCAATTTATCTCTCAAACCATACTGGAGAAATGTAAATTGGGAAATTTTGCAAATTAGTCTTCAAAATGTTTAAGAGAATATCATTAATGTCGGCATTGCTGTTGAGTAAAAGAAGATTTCTTTGCTCACAATGAAAACCATTTCCTTTACTTGTGCATTAAGAACGTTTTGTCCATTTAATCAAGATTATTTTCATTATCTTGCAATGCCGAAATTTGTTTAATTGACTCGGTGGCCCGTTGGTTCATTGGACCAAATTTTCATTTGTCTTCACTGCCTTGTAGCATACCTGCCTGCTGGACTCGGGGGTCTTTTGGGTCCTCAGGGACTTTTGGGTCATCTGGGACATTTGGGTCCTTGGGGACTTTTGGGTAATTTGGATCTTTAGGGTCCTCAGGGACTTTTGGGTCGTATGTCTTTTGGGTCCTCGGGGACTTTTTGGTGTTTTGGATCCTCATGGACTTTTGGATCCTCATGATCTTTTGGGTCCTCGGGCCCCATCGGCCCAGCTGATTATCTGGATGGTCATTGAATCAGCCGCTCAATAAATTGAAGGGATCCTTCAAATTGATCTCTTTTTCAATCTGACAAATTGCCAAAATTTAGGAATTTGCACTTTCAATGATATTATTGACTTTTTAAAGTTAAAGTTCATGAAGGGTTCTTTATTTTTTGTTTATCTACTTATCAAGTCAAGGCTCAGAAACAGAGCAATATTCAGACTGAAATGGACAAATAAGCAATGGAGACGAACCAGGCTGCTATTTGTGAGCGGTATATCAATACCTCCTTTTCCAGTAATTACATGGTAAGCTGTAAATTAAATCATAAATACATGAGGGTGAGGTAAACGACAAAACGGAATGCAAATAAAAAGTACAAACGCAAGGATAAAAATTCCAAACTAGAAAGAATCTCAAAATGAAAAGCCCATCTGCATCTGCTTTGTACTCAAACTAAACCTAATAAAAAGGACACTGAAAAAAAAATTGTACATTTTATTCATTTATGTTCTCCATATTCTCATAATAAAGGTTTGTTGAACATTTTATGACAAAAGCTCGATTGATAAATATTTTATGGCCTGGACAAACACACTGAAGCTCAACGGTAAATAAATAAAGAAACACTGAAGCGATTTTAACAAAGCGGGCATCTCGTGCTTCATGTGCTTCAGAGGGGCTAATCAGGGCTATTTCTAAAATTATGGCCTGCACAGACAAACAGACAGACATGCACTGCAGCAAAGATCACAAAAATACAAACCACTAAGGAATTCTTCCAAATAATATACAGCATCACATTCATTGCCAAAAATAATTCTCTAAGAAAGAAAATGTTTTCATAAAAAAAAAATTTTTTTTTTCTGTTTCAAGAAAACTTTTCTTATTTTAAGAAAATTATTTTTGGCCGTGTTAAACACACTGTTAATTGTCCGTCACGGCCATTTTTGGTATGATCTGCTCACATCATTCTGTAGATGTCTATCATCGATTTTTAACCCACAACCAGTCTGGTGTTGGCTTAGCGGTTAGGGTGCCGGCTTGGGATCCTTGGATCCTGGGTTCGAATCCCGGTCGATCGCTGAATTAACACCAGGGGGGTTGACTCAGCCTGTCATCCTTCCGAGGTCGGCAAATTGAGTACCAGCTTGCTGGGATGAATGATCCCGGTGTGTACCCCAGCTTAGAATAGGTACACCGTATCCCTGCACATCGTAAGAGGCGACTAAGGGTTGGCGTCAGGAAGGGCATCCGGTCCATAAAACATTGCCTCAAACAGGGAACCATGATTGTCATGGGGCCCGCAAGGCCAACCCCTGCTCTAGCGGGGAAGAAATGGCCTTAAAACGATCATTCATATTTCATATTCAACCAGTGGGTGGAACATTCGGAAACCACACCCAGTTTAGTCACATGACAAAAGTCATTTTTTCACCCAAACAAACCTATCTGAGGCTTTTAATTGAGATACGAGAAATATAATTAAGCATCATTTGTACTATTTTCTGACCTGGTGTTGGCTTCGCGGTTATGGTGCCGGCTTGGGATCCTAAGATCCTGAGTTCGTAATGCTGGTCGATCGCTGAATTAACACCAGGGGAGACTCAGCCTGTTATCCTTCCGAGGTCGGCAAATTGAGTACCAGCTTGCTGGGATGAATGTGCCGGTGTGTGCCCTGGTTTAGAATAGGTACACCGTACCGTATCCCTGCGTGTCATAAGAGGCGACAAAAGGGTTGGTGTCAGGAAGGCCACCCGGCCATAAAAACATTGCCTCAAAAAGGGAACCATGATGATTGTCATGGGGCCCGCAAGGCTAACCCCGCTCTCGCAAGGAAAATGGCCTTAAAAAAAGGGGGGGGGGGGGGGAAATGTTCTATTTTCTGAACCGCTTCATTTTTTCAACTTGTATTTTCTATAATATATCGAGGCTCATGGAATAGAAAGTTGACAGACGGTATGAACTCACAGAAACCTACGAGTAAAAGTTGGCTGAGGTCGGGCCAATGGGAGTAAAAAAATTTAAAAAAATTAAAATATTGTGGATAGGGATGGGGTGCACCGCCTGTTGGAAGCCCAGGAGGTAAGAGTGGCATACAACTGCCGACCAGCTTCGGGAAGCTGATTTGACGGACGGGAAAAGTGAGGGACAAAATAGTTTTAGCTCATGAAAATCACAAGTAAATCCGAAAATGAACGCACTTACAGTGAAATGTATTCGCTGCAGATATAACTCGTCATATGCATATAGTGGCCTTACCCGATAGACTTCTTCCCAAAGTCATTGTCTCCTCGCACAAGTATGTCCATTCAGCTTAATGCAAGGAGGAATGCAGTTCCGTCTTCTATGAACTGAAGTTGGGCCAGTGATGCATCGTGTTCCAGAACACTCAAAATTGAGGATCAATGTCAAAGTGATGCATCAGAACACTCAAAATGGAATAACAAGTTCCTTTACCAAGCCAATTAAGTGTGCTGAATCTGGTCGAGAAGAATTGTGTTGTCGCACGTCATTCACCTTTCAGCACCAGGTTCATTATAGCTTGACAGGTTGACAGGATCTTTTTGCTTCCAGCTTCATTAACACTCACTCGCGGGTTATCAATGGGGACCTCACTAGTAATCCCGGTCATCCATGCGAAGAAGTTGAAGAGCTCATCTGGTACCACATTCCTCACTGCATCCACCGTCATATATTTGGCTGTTGTTCGCCATGATCGTCGAGGAACTGAATCGGACGTCTCACGAATAGTACGCCTGAGTACTTGGGCAGCAAGATACAATGGTCGGAACTCATGTGGTACATTCTGTCTGCGTAGAGCTTCAGCTGCTGTATCCATGGAGCCTTCTGGCCAGAAAGTTTACGTGTCGATGTGTGGCGAAGATTCTGCATCATCTGTGCTCATCTCGAATGATATGTCGGCTTCACTGTACCTTCCCATTTCCTCCACAATCTCATCAGTTGACAGATCTTCAACAAATACCAAATCACTTTCAATGTTTCTAGATGATTTTAGAAATTTAAAGTTTGGATAGGACCTTTGAATTCTTCTTTTCAAACTGGAGGTTTTATAAGAGGAAGCCTCTACACCTTCCTTCTCTTGAACACATTTATTAAACAGTGTGTACAATTTTGTTAACCTTAAGACTTCACGATTTTGTAACACCCTCTCCTCTAATACGAGGTTACAGAAGTGTTGGAACCCAGCCTGGTACAGGTAGTCTTCTGGTGATTTTTCAGAGTGCTTCCTGGTAAGAAACTTTCTGTAGTGCTGGTAGCAGCTAAGGTGAAACCTTGCTTCCAATGCCACCAGATCTTTTCCACAGATGCGTTGCAGAATTGCTTCATCTTTGCGAGTTTCAGCGGCACAAAGCAGCTTGCCTGCTGTTTCTGCTTCACACTGTATCAGTCTCTCTCTTTTTCTTGTCTTGTTGTGTCTCTTTGGTATGTCCTTTTCCGTCCTGCAGATGAGGCATTGGACTGGAAGAGGACGAGTATCCCTCGCTGGTACTACGTTGGGGTCTGCCAATTTTGAACACATAAGACGCATCTTTGTTGTAGCATCCCTCCATTCCTTTTCACTCTGCTCCAATTCCACACGAGTCGTTTCAGCTGAGTCTGGGGTGGGAGAGACCGAGAGAAAGATTAAAATATATATTTAAAAGAGAAAGAAAAAGACAAAGAAACATAAATAAAAAATAATAAAGAGAGAAATATGAAAAAGGAAGGAAACTGGAAGGGCACTCAGTAGAGAGTATAAGCCTCCGTCAAGCTGAGCAGTTTATGTTTTGTTTCCCACTGATCGGCCGGATCTGAATTCAGACCTGAAACAAAATCTAATCAGCTTGTTCTTGTCTTGTCACCTAAACTGACGTTCCGCAACCTATGGGTTGCGACCCAATGTTTGGGTCGCGAAGGATTTTCAATGGGTTGCACAATCGTTTCAGAAATCGCGGGAAAAAAACTTTATCGACGATTGACTTCCCCCGACTGAACAGAACATAGATCAAACGAACGCCGACACAAACTTTATCGTGTGGACTCTTCTACCGCGCTGTACCGATGTACCGCGAGTGCATCCGGTCAGTCAGATCATACGTTTAGTTTCCGACACGCGAATGTCCATTGCTCTTCATTCAAAAGATTGAGCTGTGAGCGTAAGGTACTCGCCATGGCTAGAAAGTATCAGCCTGTGTTCCTGAACTATGGGTTCACCTTGAATATCGATAAGCACAATGTTCATCGACCACAGTGTGTGATATGCCTTGACGTGTTGGCCAACGAGTCCCTCAGGCCCCAAAAGCTGAAACGGCACCTCCAGAAGAAACATGGAGATCATGTCAACAAGTCGCGGGAGTTTTTTCTCCGGAAAGAACGCCAGATGAACAACAGCAAGTCAGTAATGAGTTCGGCTGTTTTTCTGTCGAAGGGACAGACCAAAGCCAGCTACCTGGTGGCGGAGAAGATAGCCAAAGAAAAGAAACCATACACTATTGCGGGTAAGTTTTTTGGTTTTTTTCGTAAAAGTATTTCACTGCATTGGTGGTTTGTAGGTTCATGAAGTAATACATGGTGCTGTAAGTATAGTTAAATTTAGTTTTTCATTTCGTCTTTAGAATATTGATGTGTCGGGTTCTTGATTACTATTACTCGTGCCATGTATACGTTGGTATATCACAACTTCGTAAGTTTTATTGTTTGTTACAATACAGCCATTCTTAAACTTTGCCTATTTTTTAAAAGTACGTACGGCAATCACATCGTACATATTGAATTTTTATAATGCCTTGGATTTGGAACAAAATCAAGATTAATCATAAAGTGAAAGAAATGTTCATGTGTTATTTTATTTATCTTGTATTGCAGAGCAACTCATCCTGCCATGCGCCAAGGCGATGTGCAGAGAAGTGCTTGGAGAGACGGCAGCTTCCAAGATAAGCACCAATTCCGCTTTCTGCCGACACGATTCGCTGACGGATAATAGACATGGGCGAAGACATCGAGCACCAGCTGTACGCAAACCTCGAGGCCAACAAGTTTGTCATCCAGTTGGACGAGTCAATGGACATCGCACAGAAGGCGTTGATCCTCATCTTTGTTCGTTATCGGCATGGCGATGATTTTATGGAGGATCTTCTGGCATGTGACGAGCGACAGACCAAGACCACGGCCGCAGAAATATTCGCAGTCGTCAACAAACATGTCGCAATGCATAGCCTCAGGTGGGAAGACTGTGTTGGCGTTTGTACCGATGGTGCGGCATCGATGACAGGTTGGCGCAGCGGTGTCATTAAGCTCATCCAAGATGTGGCACCAGAGGAAAGCTGGACCCACTGCTTCCTCCACCGCGAGGCATTAGCGGTGAAAAAGATGTCACCTGGACTTGCCGAAGTAATGGACATTGCAGTGAAAACAATCAACCATCTCAGGAAGAGCGCCCTAAATTTGAGGTTGTTTGCAGAGCTGTGTAAGGAGCAAGATGCAGAACACACCACGATGCTGTATTTTGCAGCTGTTCGCTGGTTCTCCAGAGGAGATGCTTTGGCAAGATTGTATGAACTTCGCGACCAGGTCCTCGCATTCTTGGAGGTGGCTAGGTCAGACCTGGCAGTCTACTACAAAAACAACAAATTCATCGCAACATTGGCATACATGGCCGACATCTTCAACCTGTTGAACAATCTGAACATATCGTTCCAGGGCAAAACGAACAAGCAGGCGAAATCCGTGTTCGTAATGTATGACAAGATAGCAGCGTTCAAGTCAAAGCTGGATCTATGGAAGAGAAGAGTACAGACCAATGATGAATTTGACATGTTTGAAAACCTGGATGATCTGCTCAGCAAGAGTGTTGAGGAACGTGTGGACATTAAGGATGTCATCGTCGAACATCTGGTGAACCTGCGCAAACGATTTGACGAATACTTTCCTGTTGATCCACGCGTGGAGAAGAAGTGGATCCGAGACCCTTATTTGGTCGACGTTTAGCAGTGCTGCAACTTGTCCAACAGATTGAAAGAGGACTTGATCGACATCGTGTCCGACGGTACACTTAAGACACTGTTCAGGAAGGACACTTTAGTGAAGTTTTGGCTAACAGTGTCTCATGAGTACCCAGAGATTGCACATCTCGCAGTAAAGTTCCTGATGCCATTCACGACGACGTGGATGTGTGAGGCAGGTTTCTCAATGGTGACATATCTGAAGTCCAAGTATCGAAACAAACTGGAGACAGTGGCCCTGTGCGCCAACATGAGAATCGCATTGTCGCCGCTTCAAAGCCGAATCGATGATCTCGTAGCCAATATACAAAGACAACCATCACACTGATGTGGATAATCCACATCTACAATGTTACTAACGGAACATTTGAATTAGGCTTGTAAGTTTCACTTTTGGGTTTATCAGTGAAAGTTGTTTATTTAATGTTGTTCATGATGACGGAACATTGAACCTGGATATAAGTTCAGATGCATATCGGGTTTTTTCGGTAAAAGTTATTCTTGTTTTGTTTATCAGTTCATGTTACATTTTAAGTTCATCATCTGTTCACGATGAAGATTAAAATACAGTTTAAACACCTTATTTTCTACAGAAGATTAAAATCCAGTTTAAAGCATGTCACATTAATAATTAAAGTTTTATTCTACAGACGGCATTTAATATGGAATATTTTTTTTGTGGGGGTGAACTTACTTTTCAAGATGTCTTAGAACCAAAAGTTCATTGGAATTATGTTGACATTATTCTAGATTTTGTTAAGGTGACCTTTAAAAGAAACAAAAACCACATTTGACATTTAGAAACAAATAAATTGATCCTTGAAAGTGATGTAAACTGATATCGAACTCAATTCATGGACAGTACTGTGTTAAACCTATGTACCTTTTCCAGAAGTATCTCTTTATTTTGCACATTAGCCAAAAATCTTTTTCACAAAAACAAAAGTTAAATTACGACTGGGATTACGGACAGTAAAATTACAGTTCAGTACTTCGTGTAACCCCCACGAGCATTCAGGAGAGCACGTACACGTTGGGGCATGCTGTTCACGAGATTTGCCAAGGTTTGGACAGGAATCGCTTGCCATGCAGTGACAATAGCCTGCTGCAATTCACGCACAGAGGTCAGCTGCTGGTCCAAGTGGTCGATTTGACGCGTTAATTCTGCCCACAAGTTCTCTATCGGATTCATATCCGGGGACATGGCAGGCCACTCCATATGCTCTACACCACGGTCAGCAAGAAAGTGTTGAATCATGCGAGCATGATGAGGCCGTGCATTGTCATCTTGGAAGACAAAGTTTCCTCGAAAGGCTGCACGAGCAAATGGAAGCAATGTTTCTTCCAGAATGGCCCTGTACTTGAACTGGTTCAGGTTTCCATTCAGAACAACCATGTCAGTTTTGCCCCCTGCATGAAAAGCAGCCCAAATGGTCACCCCACCACCTCCAGCTTGGACTCTTGGCACTATACAATCTTAGTTGTGGGCTTCATGCACTTGTCTGTGCACTCGGACGCGGCCATCTTGACGATAGACCAGAAATCTAGACTCGTCACTGAAGGTCACGTGATTCCAGTGTCCTGGCTGCCATGGACGGTGCTCTCTGGCCCACTGCAATCGGCCTGGCGGTGTTGTCTGGTCAGGCGTGGCTTTCTCAAGGGACGCCTGGCACGATAGCCTGCTTGAACCAGTCATTGGTTGACTAGCCTTCTGGATACAGGCACATTTGTCAGTTGCTGCCACTCAGCCCCAAGCCGATTAGCTGACTTGGTACGGCCATTGCGGACTAACCGGTGCAGCTGGCGATCATCCCTCCTTGTGGTTCTGCGGGGACGTTCTGGCCTCGGTATTGGAGTAGGGACACCCCTGAGCATTTCGTTTCAGGATCTTTGACACCTGACCTTGAGTGATGCCATACTGCCGAGCAATAGCACGCTCTTTCATGCCGTAATTTCGTAAAGCCACCACTCCATGACAAACAGCATTGTCGAGTTGATGGACCATCTCCAGAGGAAGCGGCAATAACGTTTGGAGACATGCAGCAGTTGTTTTCCACTAATACAGATGCAACAACCCTTGTATACCCGACTGTCAAGCCAATCGTCAAATGCACCTGTCCGTACATTTTGCCACGCCACCTGTGATATAATCCTGTTGTTGACTTCTTGCTGCGACAGACAATCAGTGACATGGTTCTTTGAACAAATAAATCACGAAAGTGTAAAATAAAATCACCAGATTGATATACTGAGTTAAGAAAGTAAACCCAAGTCAAGAAAAAAAAAATATTCCATATTAAATGCCAAGTCTGTATTTCACAAAAGATACACCGCCAATGAATGTTGTGAGATTCATCTTCATCTTCATCCTCTTCATCATCTTCTTCTTCATTAAACTTCATCCGGATTCATCGTAGGGGTGGATTCATCTCTTCCGAAGCTTTTAACAGGCAGGGAGTTTACGCCTGATTGGCTGACAATAATATCAAGTGGGCGGTGTCTGTGATCGAAGTCGCTGCTCATTCTCAAGGGGGGCGTGGTCTCTCTCACTCTCTCTCTCTCCTCATGGTCGTGGAGATCCGTACAAAATAACAAAATAAGGACAGTGTTTGTTATGATTGTCGTCACTTTGCTTTATTGTTCAATTACGAATTGTACTGCTGTACAAAGATGATGAACCGAACCCTTACCAAGATATCAACGTCATAAGCAATCGATATTTCCGTGACGGTTTGTGGGGAGGTGGGGGAGGCATGGGGGGGGGGGGGGGGGAGTTCGATGGGTCGCGACTGGATGCAGGTTTTTTAAAATTGGGTCCTGGGCTAAAAAGGTTGCGGAACGCAGGCCTAAACAACTCGTCCACCAAGGTTAGTCCAAACTCATCCATAACTTTAAAAATATCATGTACAGTATATCGCTTTTCGCCCGATCTCTCAATGGTGAAGAATCACTGAAAAAAAATACTAAATTCTCGCAGCCGAATCCATATACAGATCTTCACCAAAATCTAATCATTTCGTCCATGTCACATACACTACATCTCTGCCAAACAAATGGGGGTGAAAACAGAACCTCCATCCACCTTTGGTGCCGGATGTAATTAGCTTTGCATTGCCACCTATCAAACTCATCCAACAAATTTTGTTAGAAGCCGTCCACAACTTTTTGAAACATCGTGCTATGTATCGGTTTTAGCCCTATCTCTCAATGGTGAAGATCCACTTCGATAATTAAAAATAAAACGTATCCAGATACAGGTTGGGATCTTCACCAAAATCGAATTCAGCCTTGGTGGACACCGAGCCTGTCCACCAAATTTTGGCCGAATCCGTGAACAATTTATTTGGTATATTGTGGCGGGCACAATGACCAATAATTCCGCGCACCAGTGGGTGGCGCGAGCGTCCGGGCGTGGAACTGAGATACATGCCCCGCCTTTCGGCCGATCGGCCACGCCCGGGGGCAAGGCGTGGCCTCGGGGTATATATGCGGGCTCGAAGGTCGAGCCCGCCCAGTGCTGCTGAGCGAGCTTGTAATAAAGTGCTTTCGTTTGTATCCACGTGTTGTGGCCCACATTTTTGGCAATCGAGTCGTGTGTGCACAGCACCACACTGGTGACCCCGACTGGTTCAGCCGTCGCTGACCCCCGAACACGCCATGGCTATCAACGCCGTCACCATCAAACTCCCGGAGTTCTGGGAAGCTCAAGCCGACGTTTGGTTTGTGCAGGCCGAAGCTCAATTCCAACTCCGGGGCATCACGGCGGACGAGACCATGTACTACCACGTGGTCGCCGCCCTTGGGCCCGGCACTGCCGCCCGCGTCGTGTCCATCCTTCGGCGCCTGCCAGGCGACCACAAGTACGCGGCGCTCAAACGTCTCCTCGCCACGTTCGGGCTCACGGAGGTCGAACGCGCCGACCGCCTCCTGGACCTTCCCGCCCTCGGCGACACACTACCGTCCGTTCGGATGGATTCTATGCTGTCCCTTCTCGGAGACCAGCGCCCGGATTTCCTCTTCCGAGCACTTTTCCTCCGCCAGCTACCTGTACAGGTGCGCCTCACGCTGGCCGGTTCAAAAACAACAGAACCCCGCACCTTGGCCGGAGAAGCCGACAAAATTTTCGCGGCCTGCGACATGCGGTCGGTTTACGGTGCTGCCGTAGTGGATCCCGGTGCGGAGGCTACAGCGCCCCCGGCTTCCCTCGTGGCCGCTGCTACGCCCCGCCCACTACCGCCGCCGCCACCACCACCACCGCCGGCACGGCCGACACGGCCGCCACCGCCGCAAACCTGGTGCTACTATCACGCCAGGTTCGGCCGCAAGGCTAGAACGTGCCGCCCACCGTGTTCTTTTGACGGGTCGGGAAACGACCGGGCCGGCGCTCACTTGCGGCCATGAGCGTCGGCCATTCCGGCAGCCTCCTGTTCATCACGGACACCTCGTCTGGTCATCGTTTTCTGTGCGACACGGGAGCGCAGGTAAGCGTCCTCCCTGCCTCCGCGTCCGACAAGCAAGCCGTGGGTCGGGGCCCCGCTTTGCTTGCCGCCAACGGAACACCCATCCGCACATTCAGGAAGCGTTGCCTCTCACTGCGGTTCGGAGGGCAGCGCTTCCAATGGTCGTTAGTCACCGCCAGTGCCAATGGCCCTGCTCGGTGCGGACTTCCTTTGTGCGCATGGGCTGTTGGTGGACGTTCAGCGTCGACGTCTCGTCCAGGCCGAAACCTTCAGCTCGCTCGCTTGTTCGCTGAGCGGCTCGTTGAGCAGCTCACTGAGCGGCTCACCGAGCGGCTTACCAAGCGGCTTGCTGAGCTGTTCCGTCCCGGTGAAGTTAGTCTGTACGCTTCTGGCAGAGGACGAGTTTACCCGCCTCCTCGCCAGTTTCCCGGCACTCACGCGGCCCACCTTTTCAGCGGTGGCCGTCAAACACGGGATGGAGCACCATATCCCCACCGTCGGACCACCGGTCTATGCCCGGGCGCGCCGCCTCGACCCCACGAAGCTCGCCGTGGCGAAAGCGGAGTTCGCCACGCTGGAGCGGCTGGGCATCGTACGGCGCTCCAACAGCGCATGGGCCTCTCCTCTGCACATTGTGCCCAAGCCCGGCGGCGGATGGCGGCCGTGCGGTGACTACCGCCGGCTCAACGATGCCACCACCCCCTACCGCTACCCGGTCCCACATATTCAGGACTTTTCCGCCCGGTTGGCGAACACGACCATTTATTCCAAGGTGGACCTCATCCGGGGCTACCACCAGGTCCCCGTACAACCGGACGATGTACCAAAGACGGCCGTCATCACACCTTTCGGCCTCTTTGAGTTCTTGCGGATGCCTTTTGGGTTGAAAAATGCGACCCAGGTGTTCCAGCGGCTCATGGACAGCGTCTTGCGCGACTTGCCCTTCATCTACGTCTACCTGGACGACATCCTAGTCGCGAGCGCGTCCCGGGAGGAGCACCTGCTCCACCTCCGCACGCTCTTCGAACGCCTGGGCCAGCATGGCCTGATAATCAACCCCGCGAAGTGCCGTTTCGGCGTCACCGCCATCGACCTCTTGGGGCACCGCACCACCAGGCACGGGGCCATCCCTTTACCGGCCAAGGTGGAGGCGGTCAGGAGTTTCCCGCGCCCCCGCACGATCAAGGGGCTCCAGGAATTCCTGGGCATGGTGAATTTTTATCACCGCTTCGTGCCCCGCGTCACCCAGCTCCTGCGCCCCCTGCACGAGGCCCTCCGGGGGAAGCCGGGCAAAGGTGACATCGCCTGGATGGAGCCGATGGCCGCGGCGTTTGCGGGCGCAAAGCTGGCCTTGGCCAACGCCACCATGCTGGCGCACCCGGCGCCCGATGCACCAATCGCCCTCACCACCGACGCGTCGGACTACGCGGTGGGCGCGGTGCACGAGCAGTGGGTGAATGGTGCTTGGCAGCCGCTGGTGTTTTTTAGCCGGCAGCTTCGCCCGCACGAACGCCGGTACAGCACCTTCGACCGTGAACTTCTCGGGCTCCACCTGGCGGTCCGACACTTCCGCCATCTTCTCAAGGGCCGCCCGTTCACGGCCTTCGTCGATCACTACGCGGTGGGCGCGGTGCACGAGCAGTGGGTGAATGGTGCTTGGCAGCCGCTGGTGTTTTTTAGCCGGCAGCTTCGCCCGCACGAACGCCGGTACAGCACCTTCGACCGTGAACTTCTCGGGCTCCACCTGGCGGTCCGACACTTCCGCCATCTTCTCGAGGGCCGCCCGTTCACGGCCTTCGTCGATCACCAGCCCCTTGTTTTTGCGATGGCCAAGGTCGCCGAGCCATGGTCGGCCTGGCAGCAACGTCACCTCTCTGCCGTGTCCGAGTACACGACGGACATCCGTCACGTCGCGGTAAGGACAACCCGGTGGCGGATTGCCTTTCCCGGTCCGTCGCACACGTGGTCCACCTCGGGATCGACAATGCCCGGATGGCGGAGGACCAGACCGCCGACCCCGACGTCCAGGCCTTGCGGACCGCCGTCACGGGCCTCTGCGTCACCGAGGTGCCGTTCGACGTCGCGGGCACTGCCCTCTTGTGCGACCTCTCCCTCGGCCGGCCTCGCCCCATCGTGCCCGCTGGCTGACAGCACCCGGTTTTTGACGCCATCCACGGCCTGTCCCACCCGGGCACGAAGGCCTCCCAGAAGCTCGTCGCGGCGAAGTTCGTCTGGCATGGCCTCAGGAAGAACGTCCGCGACTGGGCTAGGACGTGCCTCGCGTGCCAGCGCGCGAAAGTCCACCGCCACACCCATGCCCCGTTGGCCCCGTTTACGGTGCCCGAACGTCGGTTCGACCACGTCCACGTCGACTTGGTGGGACCTCTGCCCCCCTCGCGGGGTTTCACCCACCTCCTCACCATGGTGGATCGCACCACCCGGTGGCCGGAGGCCATGCCATTGGCGGTGACGGCTGCGGCTGACGTCGCGCAAGCCTTCATCGCCACGTGGGTTGCCCGGTTCGGCGCCCCCTCGGACATCTCGTCCGACCGCGGCCCCTAGTTCACCTCGGAGCTCTGGGGAGCAGTGGCGCAAGGGCTCGGCGTCAAGCTGCACCGCACCATGGCTTACAACCCCCAGGCCAACGGCCTGTGCGAGCGCTTCCATCGCTCAATGAAGGCCGCGCTCCGGGCCAGCCTCCGCGACGGCAGCTGGGCCGACAGGCTCCCCTGGGTCCTGCTGGGCCTCAGGACGGCGCCCAAGGACGACCTGTGCGCGTCCTCGGCGGAGCTGGTCTTCGGCCAACCACTGCGGGTACCGGGCAAATTTATCCCCGACTCCACGGCCCCTTGGTCCGCGGCGCAACAGTGCTCCACCCTTCAGGAGACCGCCAGGAGGTTCGCCCCGGTGCCGACGGCACACTATGGTTGCCCGTCCTCCTACGTCGCCCCGGAGCTTCACACGGCGGAGTACGTTTTTGTCCGGCACGACGCCCACCGGGCACCGCTGCGGCCCCCGTACGACGGGCCCTTCCACGTGCTGGAGACCGGGGACAAGCATTTCACCATGGACATCGGTGGTACTCCGGATCGTATATCCGTGGACCGCCTCAAGCCGGCCCACCTCGACCTGGACCACCGCCCGCAAGCAGCTCTGCCTCCGCGTCGAGGCCGCCCCCCGGCGGGCAGACGCCCGGCACCCCCCAGCCCCGCCGTCCCGCTACCCCCCAGCCCTGCACGCATCGCCAGTGGGCGTTTTGGCCGGGTCATCCGGCTTCCCCGCCAGCTCACCCTTCAGGTGCGCGGGAATTCTGGGGGGGCGCATGTGGCGGACACATTGTCAGTGGGCAATAATTCCGCGCACCAGTGGGTGGCGCGAGCATCTGGGCGTGGAAGCGCAGCTCGGGCCACGCCCGGAGCAAAGGCGTCACGAGGCGCAGGGTGGAACTGAGATACATGCCCCGCCGTTAGGCCGACCGGCCACGCCCGGGGGCAAAGCGTGGCCTCGGGACATATATGCGGGCTCGATAGTCGAGCCCGCCCAGTGCTTACGTGCGAGCTGTGAATAAAGCATTTCAGTTTGTACAACGCATTGTGGCCTACCTTCTTGGCAAATGAATCGTGTGTGCACAGCACCACAGTGTTACACTTACATGCTTGAGCAATGTAAATGACTTTTACACAAGACTAGTATCGTAATTGTCGGCTAATAATTATACTCGTACTTTACAAACCCACCTTGAGTGCTGGATTTCTTTGCATGCCATTTCTCCTTTGTCCTACCTTTACTGACGTCACAGAAGTGCTTGTAGCCATAGTAACGGTGGCCTGCATTAGCACTTGCTGGTTCAGGAATTCGAGTGGTGGCAGTGCACGCTTGATTGGTAAAATCAAGTCCAGGTTTGACTGCGGTGTCTGCTACTTCTTCCATCCAGTCACAATTGTGATTAAATGTTTCCTGGAATTATTTGTGAATGAAAGAAAGTTACTCTTTGCCGAAAGAATGACGTGCATTCCGCAAAATTTCGACGAAAACGTGACGGCATTCTGCTCCGTATCAGGTGAGCTGCCATCTTGCTTTCCCGAAGATGATACGATTCTCATGATTGGTCAATTACGGGAAACTACGTCGTCAATTGGTCGGCATTTTGTTGCGTTCTTGCCGATTGGCTAAATCTGGCTTGTGACCAGGCTAGTTCACAATAGGTTTTTACGGCGTAGCCCATAGGGCAAAGCCGTCTAGGACAGTGTTCATACAATAAACCAACCAATTGAACGTATACCAATCAGAGCTGAAGATCTCTTCACATGACAGGGTGATGTGATTACATCTGATGTCATTATGGCGGTACGGCGGCTGACTCTCCACACTCTGGCATTTTGATTCCAATGTCGTTCAGGCCGAACATATCGTTGAACCTGTCATAAATCACAATCGCCATGCTCTACCTTCACGTTTTTTTTCAGTGTGAAATACAAACAAACCGATTGTTAAAATGACCATGAAATATCGAAAGCGTCAATGTTATGTCTCTTCCAACAAAACGGTACGTATAGGCCTTAGGCTTCATGCCTACCATTCGGACTGCTTCGGACAAATTAAGCCCAGGTTTCTTAACACAGTAGTTTATCGTTTCAGTAGTATCATTTTCGGAACAGTAATAATAATAATATAGTAAATATATAACCAGAACACTTTAATCCCAATGTCGTGAATACAAAGTTGATGGAATGAATCGGTGTATGGTTCATGAATAAATGATAAGTGGTGTACGGTACAAACAACCGCGGAAGTAAGGAATTTGCCTCGGTTTTTTTTATAGCATGTTATTTATCCAACCCTTGTGTGGTATATAGTTTACAGTAGATCTTCCCTCAGTTCTATATGTAAAACTTACCTCACGGATGTCTAGATTCCTCCAAATTTATTTGCGTAATGCTATAAACAGCATCAGCAACTGTTCAAAAAGCTAATCATGTGTGTTTGTGGTATATAATAATTTACAAGCCCGGCTACACCGCTGTTAGACTTTCGGTCTTGTTTTATCATAATTATTTCTGTTTTCTCGGTTTACAACAACAACACAACATGCATTTTAAGGGCATTTTCCCTGCAAGAGCGGGGGTTAGCCTTGCGGTCCCCATGACAATCTCCATTTTGCCCTATTTTCTGCATCTCTCCTTGTTAACCCCCTTGCCCGCATTCCTTCTTCCACCATCTTTAGCCAAGTCTTTCTCGGTCTTCCCCATCCTCTACTTCCTTCTACATTCATTTCCATCACTCTTCTCAACCAGTCACTTTCATCCTTCAACACATGACCAAACCATCTCAACCTGTTCCTCTTCACAGCATCAATCACAGGCTCTATTCCCATCATCTTTTGCAAGTCATCATTTGGCTTCCTCTCTCTCAACGACAATCCGCACATCCACCGAACCATTCACATTTCCACCCTTTCCAGCCTTTGTTGCTGCTCTACATTCATGACCCATGTCTCGCTCCCATAAATCATAACACTTCTCACACATGCAGCATACACCTTTCCCTTCAGCTTCAACGACACTCCCCTCCTCATCAGCACGCCACCCAGTTCCCGAAACTTCTTCCATGCACATCTCACTCTAGCAACCGTTGCCGAGTCTGATCCACCTTCTCCATTCAGCATGTCTCCGAGGTAGCAAAATGTTTTCACACCTTCCAGCTTCACGCCATCTCCAAGATCCAACTCAACATTTCCTCCATCTGCAGCTCCCTCTGTGCACACCTTACATTTGAATGTAGCTGCCACACTGGTTAATGACCCTCTCAGACCACTACATTTTTGACGAACCCACTCAGCGCACATTGTACATTGAATGGAGTTCACTCCGACACCCTTCCTGCACACAGCACACGGCCACTTCCCAGTTATTTCCACCTCACCACATGCTTTACCACTTGCCATCACCTTCGTCTTTCCGATATTCACCTTCAGACCTTTTGTCTCCATACATTCCTTCCACTTGTTCATCTTTTCCATTCAGTCCATCCATACTGTCCACAATCAACACCAGATCATCTGCATACAACAACTCCCACGGTAAACCCTCCTTTACGGTCTGAGCCAGCACCTCCATCACAGCAGTACAAATAATAGTGGACTTGGTACCGACCCCTGATGCACTCCCACCTTCACCTCAAACTCACCACTGTTCCCGTCCTTCGTCCTTACAGCTGTGCACGCTCTTTTGTACATTGCCATCACAACTCTGATCAACCATTCCTCCACTTCTAACTTCCTCAATGCCCATGTCAATACTTTGCGTGGAACCCTATTGAATGCTTTCTCCAGATCAACAAACCCAAGAAACAACTTCTTCCTCTTCTCCTGCAACTGCCTCACCATAAACTAGCGCGTCTGTCGTTCCTCTTCCTGGCATAAATCCAAACTGCATTTCGTCAATCTTCACTTTCTTCCTTATCCTCCTCTCCAACACCCTCTTTCCAATATCTTCATTCCATGCTCCCATAACTTTATCGCTCGGTACGAGCCACACTCCAGAGGGTCACCTTTCCCCTTGTATGGAGGGACGAGGGTACTCAGTTCCCAATCCACTGGAATGCGACCTTCTTTCACCACCAGATTACAGATCTCTGCCATTCTCTTCACACCCCAACTTCCTGCTGCCTTCATCAGCCCTCCCACTTTTCTACTCTTCATTGCTTTTATCGCTTCCTCAACTTCCTTCTCAGTTATCTTCTCTGCCGGTCCTAAAACTGGGTTACTCTCTATGTTGCCATCCCATTCATTCTCTGTATTCAACAGCATTTCCATATATCTTTTCCATCTTCCTTTAATTCCATCTGGGTCCACAACGATTTGTCCCACTTCATCCTTCAAGCAACTCACCCCCATCACATCACACCTCTCTTTCGCTATCTGCTTTGCAATCCTGAATACCGCTCTCTGACCCTCTTCCGAATCCAAGCGTTCTCCGAACATTTTCCGACATGCCTCCTGCGCCTTTGCTACCTCTTTCTTTGCAGCCTTCTTGGCTGCCTTATAACTTTCATGCTCTGCTTTTTCTGCTCCCATACCCTTCGCCTTCTGCCACTCCTTGAACTTCTTCCTCTTCTCGTCAATCCTCTTTCCAACTTCATCATCCCACCACCATGTTTCCGACTGCCTCGGTGGTCCTTTTGTCCATCCACATACCTCAACAACGGCTCCCAACAGACTATCTTTCATTGACATCCAACCACGTTCAACTCCCGTCACTTGTTCATCGGTCCAAGTCAACCACATCATCCTCTACCCGACTCAGCCTCTCTTTTAATGCCTCCCTTACTGTCACCTCTTTCAACCTCCACACCTTCATTCTCGGTTGGTACTTCACCCGCCGAGCTCTCCTCGCACCTTTCACCCTTTTGTCGCAGACATCCAAGTGGTGCTGTGAAACAGCCTCCTCCCCCGGCATCACCTTTGTGTCCCGGAGGTGCCCCCCCATCTCGCCTATGCACCATCAGGTAGTCAACAGTTGTCGTCGACCCACCTGACGTGTATGTAACAAGCTTATTATCCCCTTTCTGGAACTGAGTATTACAAATCAGCAAATTCCAAAATCCTTTCACCTTCTCCATTTCTCATACCATATCCGTAACCACGATGAACTCCCTCAAAACCGTCCATACTCCTTCCCACATGTTCATTTAGGTCTCCTTCTACCACAACAACTTCCTCATCTTTCACGTTTTCCATCAGCTTCTCTATCGCACACCAGAACTTGTCCTTCTATCGCTCCGACCAACCTGCGGAGCATATCCCGAGATGATGTTCACCAAGAGCTTTCCAATCATCATTTTCACCATCATCAACCTATCACTCACTCTGGTCACACTCACCACACTGTCTACAAACTCCTCAGAAAACAGGACACCAACACCATTCACGCCCTCCGGGCACCCTTGCCACACAAACGTGTATTTCTGTCCCTGCCTACCCTTCACCATTCTCACACCACATCCCTTCCATCTCGTCTCTTGCACACAACATATGTCCACTCTTCTTCTGATCAATACTTCCATCACTTCTCCTGATTTCCCTGTCCTCAGAAAGGGAAACCTTTCCCAAACCTCAGAAACCGATCTCCACTTCAGGCTGTACCCTGCCCATATGTAGTTGTAATTGTCATGGTTCTCTTTTTGAGGCAATGTTTTTATGGCCGGATGCCCTTCCTGACGCCAACCCTCTTAGTCGCCTCTTACGACACGCAGGGATACGGTGTACCTATTCTAACCAGGGTACACACCGGTCCAAGTCAATTCATGTAAAAGCACAAGGATGGCCGAGTCGTCCTCCCAAATACATTACACATACAAGCTCCTCCACAAGCTTGAGATCACCATTGATAACAAAGAAAAGGTTCGTTTACACTGCATGTTAAGTAGCTCAGATGGCCAGGCGTACAGAATGTAAACGCAACACTTTCGAAGGTGAGATCCTCAGTGAGCAGAAGCACTCGGAGCCCTCAAGCACGTCGTGCAAACGAGCCTCAGGAAGCAGGAAAGGAGGCCTCAAGCACGTCGTGCAAACGAGCCTCAGGAAGCAGGAAAGGAGGCCTCAAGCACGTCGTGCAAACTAGCCTCAGGAAGCAGAGAAAAGGAGGCCTCAAGCACGTCGTGCAAATGAGCCTCAGGAAGCAGGAAAGGAGGCCTCAAGCACGTCGTGCAAACTAGCCTTAGGAAGCAGGAAAGGAGGCCTCAAGCACGTCGTGCAAACGAGCCTCAGGAAGCAGGAAAGGAGGCCTCAAGCACGTCGTGCAAACGAGCCTCAGGAAAGGAGGCCTCAAGCACGTCGTGCAAACGCCTCAGGAAGCAGGAAAGGAGGCCTCAAGCACGTCGTGCAAACGAGCCTCAGGAAGCAGGAAAGGAGGTCTCAAGCACGTCGTGCAAACGAGCCCCAGGAAGCAGGAAAGGAGGCCTCAAGCACGTCGTGCAAACTAGCCTCAGGAAGCAGGAAAGGAGGCCTCAAGCACGTCGTGCAAACGAGCCTCAGGAAGCAGGAAAGGAGGCCTCAAGCACGTCGTGCAAACGAGCCTCAGGAAGCAGGAAAGGAGGCCTCAAGCACGTCGTGCAAACGAGCCTCAGGAAGCAGGAAAGGAGGCCTCAAGAACGTCGTGCAAACGAGGCTCAGGAAGCAGGAAAGGAGGCCTCAAGCACGTCGTGCAAACTAGCCTCAGGAAGCAGGAAAGAAGGCTTCAAGCACGTCGTGCAAATGAGCCTCAGGAAGCAGGAAAGTAGGCCTCAAGCACGTCGTGCAAACGAGCCTCAGGAAGCAGGAAAGGAGGCCTCAAGAACGTCGTGCAAACGAGCCTCAGGAAGCAGGAAAGGAGGCCTCAAGCACGTCGTGCAAACAAGCCTCAGGAAGCAGGAAAGGAGGCCTCAAGCACGTCGTGCAAATGAGCCTCAGGAAGCAGGAAAGTAGGCCTCAAGCACGTCGTGCAAACGAGCCTCAGGAAGCAGGAAAGGAGGCCTCAAGCACGTCGTGCAAGCGAGCCCCAGGAAGCAGGAAAGGAGGCCTCAAGCACGTCGTGCAAATGAGCCTCAGGAAGCAGGAAAGGAGGCCTCAAGCACGTCGTGCAAATGAGCCTCAGGAAGCAGGAAAGGAGGCTTCAAGCACGTCGTGCAAATGAGCCTCAGGAAGCAGGAAAGGAGGCCTCAAGCACGTCGTGCAAATGAGCCTCAGGAAGCAGGAAAGGAGGCCTCAAGCACGTCGTGCAAATGAGCCTCAGGAAGCAGGAAAGGAGGCCTCAAGCACGTCGTGCAAATGAGCCTCAGGAAGCCTTGTTTTGTCCTTTCCTCGCTTGTTTAGCTGATGACGATGAAAGGAAGACCGACGAGGGTCGAGTTGAACCTTCCCGCACAGAGATTGAGTATCGTATACAACACAAGGCAATGAAAAAATATATATAATGTTGTTTGTATTTGTATCGGCCGGCACTCAGCTCTGGTCTACGAGGCTTTTAGGAGTTTGATGGTCGTATCCGTGGTCTATAACCACCCCGCGTGGGAAGCACACAAGATGGCGCGGATTCACGCCTGTAGCCAGCCTCGGTTTAGTGAGCAAATATTTGCTGTGTGGATGACAATATTCGGAATAGTAGTATTTCTGTGCAAATTACTGTGAAGGAATCAAGTAATCCCTCGTGTTGTTGCACGAAAGAAGCAAAATTCATGGTACGTACGTACCTTGGTCTATTTTTACCATTTGAGCTTTCATCAATTTTTCAACAAACCTTTATTTTGAGACTATGGAGAAAAATAATGAATAATTAGGTCAAAATGTCAAAGAGCAAAGTCCTAGTAATTATAAATAACCCGGCCGAACTGTGTGAGCTTTTGTCATCAAATTTTCAGAAACCCACCATTTTTTCCTTCAATTTTCATTCTCGAGAAACACTTCATCAATTTTCATCCACACCACAAACCCCAAATCTTGTTCTCATCTTGTTTATCCCGTGTACCCTGCTCCTACTCTCTGTCTGCCGCAGATCTCTCGATGTCCCTGTTCCCCACTGTTGCTGCGCTTCCCTCTCTCGTCCGCTCTTGTCTCCCGCCCCTTTTGTTACATGTTCTATGTAAGCTCTTATATGAGCCTCGACAAATTATACAAAAAAAACCCCGATGAACAGTACTTTCATTGTGTAAAAAGAATTAAGGTACCAATATGAACTGAGGATCGGTACTTAAATTGTGTTAAATAAATTAAGAGTACCAATATTGCTTTAATTGTGTAAAATGAACAAGGGTACCAATATTGCTTTCATTGTGTAAAATGAACCAAGGTACAAATATGAACCGAGGATCGGTACTTTCATCGTGTAAAATGAACCAAGGTACAAATATGAACCAAGGATCGGTACTTTCATTGTGTAAAATGAACCAAGGTACAAATATGAACCAAGGATCGGTACTTTCATTGTGTAAAATGAACCAAGGTACAAATATGAACCGAGGATCGGTACTTTCATCGTGTAAAATGAACCAAGGTACAAATATGAACCAAGGATCGGTACTTTCATTGTGTAAAATGAACCAAGGTACAAATATGAACCAAGGATCGGTACTTTCATTGTGTAAAATGAACCAAGGTACAAATATGAACCAAGGATCGGTACTTTCATCGTGTAAAATGAACCAAGGTACAAATATGAACCGAGGATCGGTACTTTCATCGTGTAAAATGAACCAAGGTACAAATATGAACCAAGGATCGGTACTTTCATTGTGTAAAATGAACCAAGGTACAATATGAACCAAGGATCGGTACTTTCATTGTGTAAAATGAACCAAGGTACAAATATGAACCAAGGATCGGTACTTTCATCGTGTAAAATGAACCAAGGTACAAATATGAACCGAGGATCGGTACTTTCATCGTGTAAAATGAACCAAGGTACAAATATGAACCAAGGATCGGTACTTTCATTGTGTAAAATGAACCAAGGTACAAATATGAACCAAGGATCGGTACTTTCATTGTGTAAAATGAACTAAAGTACCAATATGAACTGAGGATCGGTACTTTCATTGTGTAAAATGAACCAAGGTACAAATATGAACCAAGGATCGGTACTTTCATTGTGTAAAATGAACTAAAGTACCAATATGAACCAAGGATCGGTACTTTCATCGTGTAAAATGAACCAAGGTACAAATATGAACCAAGGATCGGTACTTTCATCGTGTAAAATGAACCAAGGCGAGGGTTCGCCTCCGCCTCCAAAGTCCAAACGGAAGTTGGACTTCCGTTTCCGGTCTTGCTGGCGAGGGTTCGTTTTTTCGCAGCTCCACACGCTCTCCATCGAAATCGAAGTTAAGTAATTGTTCCCATTTTGTATTTTCGTTAAAACTGTATTTATTTTATGGTGTATGTACGTATATTGTCCCGACAAAGATTTTCGGTGCAAATCTTTCATACCTGTATTGAAAATCGTGTTAATTCGTGTCGTCTTGAGGCCTTGTACAGTGTACACTGTACAACCTTGAGGCTTTGTTTTTCTCTCAGCGGTCTGTCGTTTGTGATCCAATAACTTTCGTTCTCTGTTTTCCCAGTCTTTCCACCCCAAAGCCTACTTCCTTATGTAAATCTCAACTCAAAAAAACAAAAAAAAAAGACATTACCTTCTCTGTGCTCATTCGTTTATTCATTCTTATTCGTTCGTTCGTTCTTCGACCACGTGTTTCTCCCCCATTTCCCCAGATAGATTGTCAAATTTCAACTCGTTATTTTATCGTCCATGCGATATTGTTTGATTATAGTTAGTTTTGGTTTGAATTTCCTGTAACTCGTAATTAATTAATCGTGTTCTGCTCCTCGTGTGCGGCCTTGTCGTTGTACCCCCGTCGGTGTTTGTTAACTTAAGCGTGTTTTGCTTGGCTCTTGGTTTTTTCCCTTCTACCCCGAACATAATAGTCTGTCTAACGTTCTAAATCCCCACCCTCCCCCCACCCCCCCAAAAAAAACAAACAAAAAAAACATTTATTTTCTTTTCTCCACGTGTACTGTTGTCTCATCCTGTATTTTCTGTCCAGGTGTGCTGTTCGCCCCGCCCCCATTATCTCCTAGCCATCCACCGTTTGCCCTGTTCACGTGACTCGTGGTGGTCCCTCTCGGCTCTCCCCCCGTTGGTATTTTTGTGCATATAAGATTGTTCACGGTTCTGTTTTAATATTATTTAAATATGTATAACCTTTCCCCTTCAGTGTTTTACTCAGTGGTATATTACAACACGCTGTTTTTCTTCCTATTTAAAAGGCTTTTCTCAATTTCCTCTCCAACTCATTCCACTTCAAAAAAAAGAAATTCAATATCTTATACGTCTCCCTCACTACATGGTCTAAATTCACATTCATTCCATCCCTCCTCCATCGTTCTGAATCGGATTGCTAACTTGAAAATCACAACAAACCCAATTTGTTATCAATGTTCGTATTTCATTAATCATCCACTTTCTAAACTCCCCTCTTGCCCCTCCCATCCAAATCCCCCCCCTTGCACCTACACTCCTAAACTCCCCCCTTGCCCCTCCACTCTTAAACTCCCCCCTTGCCCCTCCACTCCTGAACTCCCCCCTTGCCCTTCCCCTCCAAAACTCCCCCCTTGCCCCTCCCCTCCTAATCCCCCCCCTTGCCCCTCCACTCCTGATCTCCCCCCTTGCCCTTCCCCTCCTAAACTCCCCCCTTGCCGCTCCCCTCCAAATCCCCCCCCTTGCCCCTACACTCCTAAACTCCCCCCTTGCCCCTCCACTTCTAAACTTCCCCCTTGCCCCTTCCCTCCAAAACTCCCCCCTTGCCCCTCCCCTCCTAAACTACCCCCTCACTCCTCCCCTTCAAAACTCCCCCCCAATCCCTCCCATTCAATTCTCCCCCCATACCATTCCTCTCCAATTCTCCCTCCTCCCCCCTCCTCCTCCAAGCTGCCTCCTCCCCACTTCGTCTCCCTTCTATCTCATACCTCCACCCCCCCAAACCTTCTACTTTCCTCTGCCCCCCCTCAAACAACCCCTCACTGTGCCTCATCCCTTCACCATCAAACCTTTCATCCTCCTCATCCTTCCCTTTCTTGGAACTCTTCTGCAACATTTGACACACTATCAACTGCTCTCCCTACCTCCCCTCTCATCCTTCATCATACCCTACTCCTCCCCTCCCCTGTCCTGTACCCGATGCTCCCCCTCTCTCTTCATTAACGGTATGGACCTCAAACATCCGGGGCCTTCGCTCAAACCTGACTGATCTCTCCATACAGGTTGCTTCTGACAATCCAGACTTGATCTGCTTAACAGAGACTTTCCTCCTTCAAGATGTCTCTGATTCCTTAATATCTCTTCCTGGTTACTCCCTCCTCCGGTATGATAGACCTGAGCCTCGGCCTGGTGGTGGGGTGGCTATCTTTGTCAAAAACTCTCTTCCTCACTCTCCTTGCACTGCCCTCTTTCCTCCTCACCCGCAGGAGTACCTCTGGTTACGGCTTCCTCTCCACTCCCACCTTTTGTTCATATTGTTGCGGATATGAGATTGGCCTCCATCCATATCCGCTTGTAAATATTCCCCTATTTCCCCAATACTTCCCAACTATCCCCAATCCCCCATTCCCTAGTCCCATTTTCTGTAAACAACACCTCTGTAGACCCGACCTTCCCCTATTTCCCCTATTAAATGTCGCATCCAGGTCCACCGCATCTCACGTAGACAACTATAGGACATCTTGCTAGTTATTCTTAGTCTATGTCAGTTAAGGACTCGTTTCCATTAATTCTGACTCTTCGTTGCACCAGAATGTGATTGTATGGCACCGTTAGAAAGTTTAGGACCTCCCAATACCTCCCCGCAGCTCTTCATCATGGTACAACAACAACAACAACAACAGCGGCGGCGGCGCGGGGAGTGTGCGTCCTCACTCCGGCTTGGTTAGCCGCCATTGAACATGTGCTCCGACGGGGTTACCACGCAGGGGCTCGCTGTCAGCTCCTCGTCAAGGGCGGAGCCCGGTAACCCCCCGCACCCAATAGAAGCGGCGGACCGATTCCATCTGGGGCGGAGCCAACGAGCCGAGGGCGTGTCACTCCCCGCTGAGCATGCGCAGGAAGAGGGAGGTGACGTGAGATGCGCCCTCAGCTTGGAGAGAGAAGACGCCACCTCCGAGCGCTGCAATACCTCCCCGCATCTCTGGACCGGACCGCGTTTGATTCTGCCCCTGAGCCAAGGTGCACCTTGTGCTATCGACTGCCTGTCCTTCCCTGCCATCAATCCCCGTGTAAGTCAGCCTTGTCCCGTTTGTCTGTGGTCTGTCGGGGATAGATAAGACTGTGTCTAAGTGCCCATCTTTTCTGTGCTTTACCTCTTACCCTGTAATCTACCCCTTTTCTGCATCACCAATTATATCCTCCTCCGGAGGTCTTGAGAACTGTACCCCTTGTGTCGTTTCATTTAACCCAGCCGTTGTGTCCTTTCCATCATTGATTTAGCATAGCGCGATTCGGCCAACGTTCGAGTGGAATCGGGCGGGATCGGGTTCTAATCGGGGAGTAACTGTTTGGACGCGGTAATACCAAACCGCTCGGTAAAACAACATCTAAAACCGCGTCTGTAACAATTGGTGTCGAGGAGTGAGATCAGACCCGAAGCGCGCTTCACGCGCTCGAAATTATTAACGGCGAAATTTGATTTTGTTTTACAAAAAAAAAAAAAACCCGAATTTTGAAAGTCGCGCTATGGCGGATCAAGACGGCTGGGTTCCGGTAGAGGAGAGTGAGGCAGGGTCGATCCAGGACCAAATTGAGGGACATGAGGGACATGAGGAGAGCGAAGCAGTGAGGGCGGCAGGTTCGCAAAATGGCGTCCTCGCGCACGAGGTTGCGGGCGCGCAAAATGGCGCCTCACACATAGCTACGGCGGCCGCACCCGCTGCACAAGTGGGAGGGATGGCCCAAATGCAGGCCCTCATGGAGCAATTTATGGCGCAAATGCAGGCGTCCCTCAAACTGCAGAGTGAGCAATTGGGGGTAATGGGAAACCAAATGGGGGTAATGGGGAACCGGATGGATGCTCAGGGTGAGCGATTGGAGGGCCAAATGGGGGTAATGAGGGACGAAGCGAGGGGTACCGGTGAGGGGTTACAACAAAGGATGGGGGCCCAGATCGGAGGGTTAGGGAGTAGAATAGAGGGATTAGACAATAGATTAGGGGAAATACAGGAGGGGTTAATGGGGGTAGAAAACAGAATGGCCGCTCAAGAGAATCAAATGGAAGGGATGCAAAAGGGGTTAGAGGGGTTAGAAAACAGTATGGAAGGCAAATTGAGGGACATGAGGGACCAAGCGGAAAGGGAAGTTAAACAAATGGGGCAGCAGATAGAGGGGGTCAGAATGGGGGTAGAAACTAAATTGGATGCTCACAGGGAGGAAATGGAGAAGATGAGGGTGGCATCTGGGCAGGAGATGCAAGTGATGGGAGAAGAGATCAGAAGAGGTGTGAGTGAGGAGGTCGGAGGAGTGCGCGAGGAGGTGAGGCACTGTAAGGAGCGCATGGAGAAGGAGGTGAGAAAGGGGACTGTAAAATTGCAAGGGGGCATAGAGGACCTGACGCAGGAGGTGGAACAGCTGACGGTGGGACAGACTGAGTTAGTGGAGCAGGTACAAAGGAACACTGCGGTACTAGGAGGGTTAAAAGCGACACAGAAAGAACTAAAAGACGACTTGGTAGCGACGAAGAGGGAATGTCAGATGGTACGTGAGGGACTGACAACGAGGTTGGACGAGGTGACAGAGGTAATGGAGACGAAGGACCGGCAGGTGAGGACGCACATGGAAACGGTCAAGGCAGCCTTAGAGGACGAGCTTGAGGAGACGTACCGGGACATAAAAGAGGTGAAGCAGAAATTAGAAGAAGTGGAAGAAGGGGTGAGCGAAATTAAGAAGCGACGGAGAGAGGATAAGAAAGAGATAAAGGAGGAAGTAAAAGAATTGGTCCAAAGTCTGTGTTCGGATCGTGATGATGTGCTCATTAACCGGATGAGGGATTCGCAGGTGATGGAGGAGAAGCGAAGAGAAAGAGGACCCGGTGTAAGTGGTGACCAATATGGTCGTGCGTATGATGGGCCAGGTGATTTAATGAGCTTGGGGGTCGAGATGGACCCGGGTGTTCGTGAGAGGCCGTTGGTGAAGTGTGCGACAGGTCTGGTGTGCGAAAAAGGAGGTGTGCGAGAAAGTCCGACTCTGGGGTGTGTGAGGAAAAAGTGCGTGCCAAGGAGTGAGGGTGCTGTCGAGAGTGAGTCGGTCGTAGCGCGTGTGCGAGGGAGCACATGGAAGCGCGTAGTGAGGAGTGTTACGGAGGGTGTAAAGGGAGAATGCACGCCTGTGGTGAGTGTTACAGAGGATGTAACGGGAGAGGGTGTGCGAGAAAGATGTGTGACGGACAGGTGCATGGGGAAAGAGTGCGCTGTCAAAAGTAAGGAAGAATGCACGCCTGTGGTGAGTGTTACAGAGGGTGTGACGGGAGAGTGTGTGCAAGAGTGTGCGCGAGAAAGGTGTGTAACGGACGGGTGCATGAGGAAAGAGTGCGCTGTCGAGAGTAAGGGTGAGTGCGCTGTCAAGAGTGGAGGTGAGAGTAGTAAGAGTGACACGGAGCGTGAGTTGGTTGTGACAGGTGAGAAAGGATGTACACCTGGAATGGAAGGATGCACACCTGGAATGGTAGAGCGTGTGTGGGAATGCACGCTGGAATTGGTCGTGAGGCACGTGGTTGGGTGTGCGAGTGAGGGCACACCTGTGATTGTCACAGAGGAGGTGACCGAGGAGGGGGCGCGAAGAGGTGTGTTGGTGAGGTGTGCGACCAACGAATGTGTGCCAAAGTGTTCGGTGGTCAGGTGTGTGACCAAGGCTGGGAGTGGAATGAGTGTACCTGGGTGTGTTAGAGAAGGTACGACGAGGAGCATGGAAACGGCTGGATGTATGAGCAAGAAAGGGGTAGCGTATGCATGCATGTAAGCATGCAGGTGAAGCATCGACGGTAACCGGGTTAGAGGTTAGAACGACTTATAGCCGAATCGGGCCCTCGGTGCGTGCCGGGCTTCGCGTACCGCGAGAACCAGCGGGGATCCGAGCCACGGCGGGTTCGAAAGGACCGCCGTACGCGATCCACGCTGGGCCTCGCTTTGAACAGCCGCGTCCGTGCTCCACTAGGCGGAGCGGGCAGCCCGATAGGAAGGGTCGGCATGGCGACCACTTTTTGTTGAGGCATTCCGGCAGGTCGAGATCGGGCCATGGGATGGCTCCATGCCGAGGTGGTGCGTGGGATCTCGGCCCGGGTAAACCTCCTTCCCTGCACCGAATGCGGGACGTATCCAGCCGCTGGCACCAAACAACCCGCATTCATTGCTCGGCTTTACGAAGCCGGGCTTTGGACAGGAATTGGCGCACCGAGAGGCATTAGTGAGTAGACTGTGTGATGAGGTTAGTGTTTTGGACCCAAAATTAGAAAAAAACAAAATTTGATGATTGGCAAAGGATTGGCAGTAATGATTGGCAGATGATGGGTAGTGATTGGCAATTTTTTTGATTTGTTGAAATTTGATGTGCAAAATTGGTAGTGGGAGATGCCCGATGTGGTGGGATGGCAACGCTGTCATCCCTCACAAGGTGGGGCAAATGCGCTATAGTTTATGGGGTGTATGGCAGTGAAAACTAGCCCGGGTGGGTTAGGATATGGTGTGTAGGGATCTAGCGAAGATGACATTAGGTAACGTTAAGGTTAGTTAGTGACTGATACCTGTAGTGGGGACGCAGGTAGTTTAGTGTGGATGATAATGACGTGAAAGCGCAATAGTTTAAAGGGACGACTGGGAAGCGCAAGTTTCAGAGGGGAGTAGTTAGATGAGATGATGCTGTGTGAGAACTGGACAGGTGTGTGGAGCAGTGCATGAGGAGTGAGTGTTGTGGATCAGCGCGAATGCGCTTGGGGAGAGAAGGGTGCAGGTGGCACCAGGTGTGAGAGCACAGGTGTGTGGAATACATGGAGCAGGGAATGAGTGGTGTGGAGAGAGTTGGAGTAAGTGGTACGGAGTGGTGTGCATGGTGCGAAGGTGTGGATGGGGGAAGAGTGGACCCCTTTCACGAGTACCCGGGGCGGGTAGTGTAAGTGTTAGGTAGAGGGTATAGGTAAATTGTGGTTGGATATTGGCATTTGTGGTGCGGTTGCAGAATGGTATTGTGGATGGGTGCATTAGTGTTGTGGAAATGGCTGGGCGTGTAGCCTGTTAGTGTGTGTAGTTGGTTTGGGCACTCCACCACTGTGAGGATGTCGGCCAGGTGAGGCCGCAGGTGGGCTCTGGGAGCCGGTAGTTGTGGATGGGGCCCGAGGATCCGGAGGACGGACCCGGGTAGCCCAGTGCCAGAGGGCACCGAGTGGGGTGACAGAGCCAGGAGGGGCCTTCCCAAATTAGATAGGTTAGGTAAGGAGCAGGTAAGCTCGGGTGGCAACTACAGTGGTGGAGGTGTGCAGGTGGGTAGACCTGCTGGGAGAGCTACACGTCACAGCCCAGAAATTGTGCGAGGGCACCGAGTGTTGAATCGGGGGAGTGAGACCCCAAATTGAGAAGCACCACAGTTTGGTCAATGGGAATTGGTTTTTAGAACCCCTAGTGTAAGTTGGCCAATGGATTGGCAGGGAAAGACCCCGGGTAATGTAAAGTTGTTAAAGTCATTTAGGAAATAGTTAGGATTGATGAACCTGTCGCACCATACGCAGCCACTTACCTGAGGTGGTGATGATGACTCCACACCTGTGTTCCTTTGTTTTGTGTTGCAGGAAGGGAGAATTGCTGTGTGGATTTGTGAGACGCATCACGACGTGGATGAGACATTGGGGTGATTCCATCTCTCCCTCCTTAGGAGGGACTGATGATGAATTGGTGATGGCAAATTTTGATGTTGAGTTGGAGATGGCAAATTTTGATGGGAGTTGGAAATGGCAAATTTGATTGGTTAGGAGGGAGAGAAGACGAATTTGGTTTATGGGAGGAACGGGGAAGACAGTAGGGACGTTTGTTGATGTGTAAAGTAGATGTTTATGGGTAGTGTTGTGTTTTGTGGATACCGTAAGGGGTAAGGGAGGGGCAATGTAGGTTACCTGGTGGGGGGGGGGGGGGGCGTACGGTAGGAACGTACCTGTCTCACCTGGTTCCCATGTGCCCCTAGTGTGCATTACCTAATATTGCATGCACTTTTGCGCCCTTACCACCTTGCTCACTTGTCTTATTTTGTCTCCCACCTCCGAGGATCTGGCTTTGGGGCAGAGAGAGAGGAGAGAGAGGTGCTGGCTCCGCAGTTGTGGGCCTGTACTTTCGCTGCTTGCTGCCTGGATCGATACACCATATGGACCGCAATTTTTGTGGCCGCCCACCATGGACCGCAGTTCTTCTGCGGGCAAGCACCACCCGTGGATGGACCTATGGGTCAACGTGGCACCTATGCCATACAGGTGAACCACTTATAGTTGGCCCCCTGACGGCCACAATTCAGAAATGGACGCGGTTGGCGCCTTTCTTTATTTTTAAAGAAGCCAGAAGGCCAAGTACACCACATGAAGGCAAGACCAGCGGCAGAACATCGGCCGGCTGCGACACCACCGGTGACCATGGACACTTGATTGTGCATTATTGTTGAACACCTTATTGGTGCACCGGATGGTGCTGACTGTACATGATGGGGTGGTGCTTTTGGTGCTTGGACGGGGTGCTCTGCACATTATTAAAGGCCGTAGGCCACAGGGCACTCGTGGGTTGGTGTATCGATGCTGGCATGCGTGCTCTCTCTATGCATAACATCTGCATGTGTTCCTCAAAGAACAGGTCCTGGATCGTAGTGTAAATATCAGTGTAGTCTTGTATAAATGATGCTCCCTACCGGCTGTATGTTTAGTTTGAGGATTCTTTCCGCGATTCGGTTATCCTGTGGGTGTGTTTCTGTGAGGAGAAGGGTGCAACGTCGCAGGGGGACATATTTACTCATTTGTGAACATCTGTAAAACTGTCGCACTCAGGGTTGAGTTAATAGTAGAGGGAACTACATCTGAGTGCCACACTAAAGTAAGTAAAAATTTATCGGGTCGGGACGCCCCGAGGTAGAGAAGGGTGCAATGTTGCGGATATGAGATTGGCCTCCATCCATATCCGCTTGTAAATATTCCCCTATTTCCCCAATACTTCCCAACTATCCCCAATCCCCCATTCCCTAGTCCCATTTTCTGTAAACAACACTCTGTAGACCTGACCTTCCCCTATTTCCCCCATTAAATGTCGCATCCAGGTCCACCGCATCTCACGTAGACAACTATAGGACATCTTGCTAGTTATTCTTAGTCTATGTCAGTTAAGGACTCGTTTCCATTAATTCTGACTCTTCGTTGCACCAGAATGTGATTGTATGGCACCGTTAGAAAGTTTAGGACCTCCCAATACCTCCCCGCAGCTCTTCCTCATGGTACAACAACAACAACAACAACAGCGGCGGTGGCGCGGGGAGTGTGCGTCCTCACTCCGGCTTGGTTAGCCGCCATTGAACATGTGCTCCGACGGGGTTACCACGCAGGGGCTCGCTGTCAGCTCCTCGTCAAGGGCGGCGCCCGGTAACCCCCCGCACCCAATAGAAGCGGCGGACCGATTCCATCTGGGGCGGAGCCAACGAGCCGAGGGCGTGTCACTCCCCGCTGAGAATGCGCAGGAAGAGGGAGGTGACGTGAGATGCGCCCTCAGCTTGGAGAGAGAAGACGCCACCTCCGAGCGCTGCAATACCTCCCCGCATCTCTGGACCGGACCGCGTTTGATTCTGCCCCTGAGCCAAGGTGCACCTTGTGCTATCGACTGCCTGTCCTTCCCTGCCATCAATCCCCGTGTAAGTCAGCCTTGTCCCGTTTGTCTGTGGTCTGTCGGGGATAGATAAGACTGTGTCTAAGTGCCCATCTTTTCTGTGCTTTACCTCTTACCCTGTAATCTACCCCTTTTCTGCATCACCAATTATATCCTCCTCCGGAGGTCTTGAGAACTGTACCCCTTGTGTCGTTTCATTTAACCCAGCCGTTGTGTCCTTTCCATCATTGATTTAGCGTAGCGCGATTCGGCCAACGTTCGAGTGGAATCGGGCGGGATCGGGTTCTAATCGGGGAGTAACTGTTCGGACGCGGTAATACCAAACCGCTCGGTAAAACAACATCTAAAACCGCGTCTGTAACAATATGTGTTCGGTACCGTCCCCCAAACAGTGATGACTCCATCTACATTTCACTGTCTGACAACATGGTCCAAATTCTATCCACTCATCCCAACTCTCTCTTCCTCATATGTGGTGACTTCAACTGTCATCATGCCACCTGGTTGGGTGTGGGTTCCTCTCTCACCAGTCATGGCACCTCAGCAAAGGACTTCTGTGACTCACTGGGATTGACACAATCTGTCAATTTCCCGACCCGGATCTCAGCCAATGGAGTATCTTCTCTTCTAGACTTGGTTATGACAAACTTCCCTGCTAATGTCTGCTGCTCTTCTTCTGCTCCAATCGGTTCTTCTGATCATGTGCTTGTCAAAGTGGACATCTCTCTGGCCATTCTCAGAGAGCCTCCTCAGCGTCGACGAGTCTGGCATTTCACTCAGGCCGACTGGGACGGTCTTCAAGCAGCCATCAATCGTCTGGATTGGTCTCCCATCTCCACTGCCTCTGACATCAATTCTTCCTGGGAATTCTTCCAAAGCAAACTGATCTCTCTCATGCACAGATTTATCCCATCTCGTCTTCAGTTGTCTTACCCTTCCTCCCATCCATGGTACACTGAATCTTGTGGTGAGGCAGTTGCCCTGAAACAACTTGCCTTTGCCTCTTGGAAGGCTAATCCAACTGAAGGCAATCTCAGTTCCTTCCACCAAGCTCGGAACAAGTGTGTGTCTACCCTCAGGAGTGCCAGGAAGCACTATCTCTCCTCACTCAAGAATGAACTCTCAAACCTGTCTCCTTCCTCCAAATCCTGGTGGCGTCTGGTCAAATCCGTTTCTGGTGTTTGTTCCCCCTCCATCCCCTCCCTTACCTCAAATGGCCACACAGTTGACATCGCACGTGACAAAGCTGAATGCCTCAACTCTGTGTTCGCCTCAAAATCCTTAGTCCCAAACCCATCTCTCTCTGTTCCCACCTTTCCCAGTCGAACCCAACTGCTCCTGGACTCTGTGTCCTTCTCTCCTGACAAGGTGGAGGAGTTTTTGTCAAACCTCGACTCTGATTCTGCAACTGGACCAGACGGCATCAGCCCACGGGTCCTAAAATCCTGCTCTGCCGCTCTATCTCACCCTCTCTCTGTTCTTTTCACCCTATCTTTTGCTCAAGGTCATCTGCCAGCATCCTGGAAATCAGCTAACATTACCGCTTTACACAAAAAGGTGCAAAAACAGATCCTTGCAACTACAGACCAATCAGCCTGCTCCCAATTATCAGCAAAGTCATGGAATCCATCATTGCTTCGGATATGAAATCTTTCCTCTTCTCCAATGGGTTGATCTCTGATCATCAATTTGGTTTCAGACCAGGTCACTCTACTCTGGACATGCTGCTTCTGCTGTCTCAACAATGGATGGAGGTCCTCAATGCCAAACAGGAAATCAGAGCTGTCTCCCTTGACATATCACGGGCCTTTGATACGGTCTGGCACCCAGCTCTGCTCACCAAACTCTCCTCCTATGGTATCCATGGAAATCTCCATGCATGGCTTGCGGACTTCCTCTCTGGTTGTAGTCAACGTGTGGCCCTGAATGGATTTCTCTCATCTCCCCTTCCTGTTCAGGCTGGAGTTCCCCAAGGAAGTGTGCTGGGCCCTGTGCTTTTTCTGGTCTTTATCAATGATCTCTCCGACTCTCTGGAAAATCCTCTCTATCTCTTTGCTGATGACTCCACTCTCTGCCGCTCCATTCCTCTTCCCTCAGATCGGCAGTCTGCAGCCTCCTCACTCTCTGAAGACCTGGACAAAATCACAGACTGGTCTAACAAGTGGAACATGTCTTTCAATCCTGACAAATCTCACTCTCTTACTATGTCTCTCTGAAAAGATCGACTGGACAACCCTCCCATCTACTTTCTCAACAATCCTCTCCAAGAAGTTCTGTCGCTCAAGCTTTTGGGTCTCACTATCTGCCAGGATCTTTCTTGGGAAAACCACATTTCCAAGCTGGCCTCCAAAGCCAGTCGCCGACTGGGCATCCTCCGTCGTGCGAAGTCCTTCCTCGGCACACCTGAGCTCCTCACCACATACAAGGCTTTCATCCGCAGCTCAATGGAATACTGTTCTCCCCTATGGGCCGGTGCTCCTGCCTCACACCTGGCTCGGCTTCACGCTGTTGAATCCAAAGCTTTCAAAATCATTGGAATCTCCCGCGATGAAGCTATCTCTGAGGGCCTTTCACTCACTCACCGCAGGCAGGTAGGTGGTCTTTCTGTCTTCTACCGACTCCTCTCCGGCCTTGCTCCCCCAGCTCTCTCTGTGCTCTGTCCCCCAAATATTCCTACAGGTCGCACAAGATCTGCCAGCAACCCTCTGATGGTTAAACTGCCGAAATCTCGGCTCTCTGCTCACCTTCACTCTTTCATTCCTCTTTTCTCCCGCCTCTGGAACAAACTCCCACACTCCCTTCAATCCCTCTCCTCCCTCCAGGTCTTTAAAACAGCTGTTCACCACCATCTCCTATCTTCCCCCATCCAAAACCTTGATCTTTTCTACCCCCACTAATTCACCCCAGATCCACCTTGTTTGAAATTCCAACTTCTTTCCTGGAAATCCTGGCAGTGTCCATATGTTTATACCTCTCCCACACCCCCCCCCCCCCTTCACATGCCTCCCCCCCAAAGCCCTCTCCCTCCCACAGATCTCTCGATGTCTCCATGTCTCTCGGTCCCTGCTCTCAAATGTTGTGTTTGTGTCCTTCCCCCCCACTCCCCATCTTGTCCACCGCTCCCGATGTTATTTGTTTTATGTGTCTGTTTGTCTTTCTGTGTGATTAATGTTCGCTCTTTCACGAGCCTCGATCTTGTATAAATAAATAAATAAAAAAAGGTATCCATATGAACCGAGGATCGGTACTTTCATCGTGTAAAATGAACTAAAGTACCAATATGAACCGAGGATCGGTACTTTCATTGTCTAAAATGAACCAAGGTACAAATATGAACCGAGGATCGGTACTTTCATTGTGTAAAATGAACTAAAGTACCAATATGAACCGAGGATCGGTACTTTCATCGTGTAAAATGAACCAAGGTACAAATATGAACCAAGGATCGGTACTTTCATCGTGTAAAATGAACCAAGGTACCCATATGAACCAAGGATCGGTACTTTCATCGTGTAAAATGAACCAAGGTACAAATATGAACCAAGGATTGGTACTTTCATCGTGTAAAATGAAACAAGGTACAAATGTGAACCAAGGATCGGTACTTTCATCGTGTAAAATGAACCAAGGTACTGTTACATATTTATGGGAATGTATGTGAATTACTATTCAGGTCTTTGCTTATCAATGTGTAGTCGATTAAGGGTTGTTGTGGTTGGAGGGTCAGGAGCCCTTCTGGAAAAAGAGACCGGAAACGGAAGAAGAAAAGACACGAGGTCGAGAGAAGCGACGAGGCTTCTTCTTCCTCGCCCCGCTCCGACGAGAGGTGGGAACGATATTGAGCCGTGTGGAAAAGCGGCGTTCCCAAGCCCGTCTGGCGAGAGGAGTTACCGGGACGGGTACCTACCCGGTGGACACGTCAAGCTGCCGTGGGGCCGTGCACCGACCCAGCGTCTGGCACCGTTCGCGGCACCGTCTACAAAGACGCGTACGGGTCGCACGTTGGGGCCTAACACGCGTTGCAAGCGGCGTGTGGCTTTTGCCTGCTTTACAGTACCCGCTTCGCGTGGCCAGGAGGGGGCTGCAGCCGTGGTTCCCGGTACGATACATGCCCGGTGGAAAAACGTCCGCCCGGGGTTCGTTCAACCGCCCGAGTGCAGCGAAGCCGACCATCATCTTGGTCAGGAGGGGCCCAGAGACATTGTGAGGGACAGAGACCAAAGGGGGTCGTGAGTACAAAAGGGGACACACGTATGTAAGATGGCCATCTTAATCATCTAGGGGATGGATTGTTGAGTGTGAATTGTGGATGGTGGATTGCTCGGGGAATATATCCTTGATTGTATCATTGCAATTGTATGGTATCATTACCATTGAAATATATCATTGAAAATCAGTTTTCTCTTGGGTGGAATTCATAGGGATTGCGTTGCGAAAGCGCATATATAATACCACTTTCTGGCGAAGTTCCTCTCACGGTCCGGGGGTCACCGAGACCAGGTAGTCACCGAGGGGACCACGTAACAGAATTGGGGGCTCGTCCAAATTACGATTTGCGGATTCGCAATTGGGTCTACGTCCGGGATCTAAAATTGTATAAAATAATAAAATAATATTTTTATTAATTAAAATTTATTAATTAAGTATTAATTGGTAAATTTTTGGGGAAATTGGGGGTAAAGTATTGGGTGAAGGTTAACAGGGGTTAACGATAGGCACCATGGCGTTTGTGGCACAGAACTTTGCGGTAACCCCGAGTGAGGCACAGTTCCGAGCGTTACTAAAGTCGGACCTCTTGAAATTGGCCAAACATTTTAACTTGGAGGTCCGAACTAATTTGAGGAAGGCAGAGTTGCAGGCCACGGTGATACAATCTATGGTGGGATTAGGAACATGGGACGAGTTAGCCTGGGAGTGGCTACCCGAAGAACCAGAAGACGTTGAGCTCCGGAAACTGGAGTTGCAATTACGGAGCCAGGAACGGATCAAAGAAGAAGAAAGGAAAGCAGAAGAGAGGAGAGAAGAGAAACAAGCACAGGAAAGGAGAGTGGAACGAGAACTCCAGGAAAGGTTAAAAGAAGAAGAAAGGAAAGCAGAAAAGGAAAGAGCAGAAGAAGAAAGGAAAGCAGAGGAGAGGAGAGAAGAGAAACAAGCACAGGAAAGGAGAGTGGAACGAGAACTCCAGGAAAGGTTAAAAGAAGAAGAAAGGAAAGCAGAAAAGGAAAGAGCAGAAGAAGAAAGGAAAGCAGAGGAGAGGAGAGAAGAGAAACAAGCAGAGGAGAGGAGAGCTGCAAGGGAACTCGAAGCAGAGGAGAGAAAAGCAGAAAGGGAATTAAAGGAACGTGACATGGAGCTTCGGCAGGAAATTAAATTCAAGGAGCTGGAGTTAATGAGAGAACGGGGAGAGGCACCACCCTTGCTGACGGGGTCGACACCTAACCAGAAAACCTGGGATGTGGGCAGACATGTGAGGCTGGTTCCACCGTTCAGTGAAAAGGAAGTCGCGAAATTTTTTCCACACTTTGAGAAAGTGGCTCGACAATTAAACTGGCCGGAGGAGGCCTGGACCATACTAGTGCAAAGTGTGCTGGTGGGAAAAGCTCAAGAGATTTATTCGGCGCTACCAATGGACCAATGTGCAGATTATGAGGTACTGAAGAAGCACATCCTCAAAGCCTATGAGTTGGTTCCGGAAGCTTACAGGCAAAAATTCAGGAATGCCAGGAAGAGGGAGAGTGAGACCCATGTGGAGTTTGCCAGAGTGAAAGAAAACATGTTTGATCGGTGGTGTGAGTCAAAAGGAGTCGGGAAAGACTTCGAAACATTGCGTGACTTGATCCTGGTGGAGGAATTTCAGCAGTGTGTCCACGAGGACATCAAAGTGTACCTGCAGGAAAAGAAAGTACCAAAGTTGTGGGACGCAGCCACCATGGCAGATGAGTATGCCTTAACCCACCGAATAGGGGTCCACAAACCTAACTCCTCGCCTAGACTTCAGCAGGGGAGTTATGGAACACCCGGTGCGGAGAACGACCTTACATGGCGGCGGCCTCGAGATGATTATGGGGACAACTATGATACCCCAACTGTTAGAAATCAGAGGGCTACGGGCCCAAGACAAACTTATTTTTCGGGGGGCTCAAGGCCGACCCCGAGGTTCTCCCCCGGGCCTACTTGTGCTTTTTGCCATAAAACTGGACACTTGATGTCCCAATGTTACCTCCGGAAAAGGGAGAACCCGGAACGGAATCAGTCTAGTGCGACTCCGAATGCACTGGCAAGTGTGAGAAATCATTCTTGGAGAGCAGAGCTGGGGGAAGATTCCCCTGTCAAAGGTACGGCGTCCCGGGAGAACCTTGTTCAGGAGGGCTACAAACATTTCATTTCAGAGGGGTTCGTGTCGCTGGATGGCGACCCGAGTAACCAGAAGCCAGTTAGGGTATTGAGGGACACAGGAGCCCACCAATCGTTGATGCTGGAGGGCATTTTGCCATTGTCGGAGAAGACGGCAACGGGGGTTAGTGTGCTTTTACAGGGGGTCGGGGGCTATGTTAAAGCTCCGCTTCATGTCATCCAGTTGAGTTCTGAGTTGGTATCAGGGCCGGTCACCGTAGGCTTACAAGCCACACTTCCTGTAGAGGGTGTATCTGTGGTTATCGGGAATGATTTGGCCGGGGGTCAAGTTTATGGTAACCTGAGGGTTGGTAAAGAGCCCAGCAGGGAAAATAACACCACACCAGCTCGGGATGGTGACAAAAGTACCAAGTTATTTGTAGGGGGACTGAACTTCAAAACAGAGGAAGAAGTTCTGACCTCTGTCTTCAACAGATATGGGCCGCTGGTGGAAGTGCGGTTGGTCAGAGACAGGGAAACGCAACAGTCAAGAGGGTTCGGCTTTGTCACGTTTGCAAGCACAAAAGACGCCAGAGAGGCAGAGAAGAATTGGAATGGCAAGGATTTGGAGGGTCGGACCATAACAGTAGGGAAGGCATTTCGTAGGCGTCGAGAGGTCTACAGGAGAGGACAACTGGGCGGTAGTTTTGGTGGTGGCCGCAATCAATATTATTATGGAGGCTCCCTGAGTTACGGCAGCTCCCGAAGGAAGGATTGTCAAAGTAGTGGCCAAGAAGGAGACCGCTATTCATGGGACTACAGTGACAAGCGGTCCCACCATAATTATTAGGGAAGTTCTGAAAAGTGGAAGCACTGAATGCGGCGGAGCCGCCGAGCCAAGATTCCTACATGGATTAACCGTGAACGCCACGTTCCTAAAGGCGTCCAGGTAGTGAACTTTCATGCACGGACTAACCGTGAACTCCACGTTCCTCAAGGCGTCCATGTAGAGAACTTTCCTGCATGGACTAACCGTGAACTCCACGTTCCTAAAGGCATCCATGTAGTGAATACTCGGCTTGGCCTCCCGGAAAAAGTGCTATCGAGTTGCTTAACTTTGGATCTTTGATCAACCCCTTAACCTTCATTCACAAGAAACTGACAGTCAAAGTCAGAGGGTCATGAGATGGAGTTGGGCTTGGCAGGAGTCCAACGGGAAATTGAACATGTAAAGGGCAGGGACAATGTCGTTGCTGGTGCTTTGTCCAGAGTGAATTACCTTTGAAAATCTCTGGGGGTTTTATGAAATTTTGTTGCTTTATTTTTAAGTGATAACTGTGCCCGGGGGGAACTGATAATGTGGGGGGGGGGGGGGGGGGGTTGAGTTATCTGGTTTGTTTATCCAAGTTGGCCGGCAAAGAAAGTTTTCGCTGGGTTCAAACTTTCTTTCTTGAAGGGGGGGAGTGTTACATATTTATGGGAATGTATGTGAATTACTATTCAGGTCTTTGCTTATCAATGTGTAGTCGATTAAGGGTTGTTGTGGTTGGAGGGTCAGGAGCCCTTCTGGAAAAAGAGACCGGAAACGGAAGAAGAAAAGACACGAGGTCGAGAGAAGCGACGAGGATTCTTCTTCCTCGCCCCGCTCCGACGAGAGGTGGGATAGATATTGAGCCGTGTGGAAAAGCGGCGTTCCCAAGCCCGTCTGGCGAGAGGAGTTACCGGGACGGGTACCTACCCGGTGGACACGTCAAGCTGCCGTGGGGCCGTGCACCGACCCAGCGTCTGGCACCGTTCGCGGCACCGTCTACAAAGACGCGTACGGGTCGCACGTTGGGGCCTAACACGCGTTGCAAGCGGCGTGTGGCTTTTGCCTGCATTACAGTACCCACTTCGCGTGGCCAGGAGGGGGCTGCAGCCGTGGTTCCCGGTACGATACATGCCCGGTGGAAAAACGTCCGCCCGGGGTTCGTTCAACCGCCCGAGTGCGGCGAAGCCGACCATCATCTTGGTCAGGAGGGGCCCAGAGACATTGTGAGGGACAGAGACCAAAGGGGGTCGTGAGTACAAAAGGGGACACACGTATGTAAGATGGCCATCTTAATCATCTAGGGGATGGATTGTTGAGTGTGAATTGTGGATGGTGGATTGCTCGGGGAATATATCCTTGATTGTATCATTGAAATTGTATGGTATCATTACCATTGAAATATATCATTGAAAATCAGTTTTCTCTTGGGTGGAATTCATAGGGATTGCGTTGCGAAAGCGCATATATAATACCACTTTCTGGCGAAGTTCCTCTCACGGTCCGGGGGTCACCGAGACCAGGTAGTCACCGAGGGGACCACGTAACAGTACAAATGTGAACCAAGGATCGGTACTTTCATCGTGTAAAATGAACCAAGGTACAAATATGAACCAAGGATCGGTACTTTCATCGTATAAAATGAACCAAGGTACAAATGTGAACCAAGGATCGGTACTTTCATCGTGTAAAATGAACCAAGGTACAAATGTGAACCAAGGATCGGTACTTTCATCGTGTAAAATGAACCAAGGTACAAATGTGAACCAAGGATCGGTACTTTCATCGTGTAAAATGAACCAAGGTACAAATATGAACCGAGGATCGGTACGTTCATCGTGTAAAATGAACCAAGGTACAAACATGAACCAAGGATCGGTACTTCCTTTGTTTAAAATGAACCAAGGTACAAACATGAACCAAGGATCGGTACTTTCATCGTGTAAAATGAACCAAGGTACAAACATGAACCAAGGATCGGTACTTTCATCGTGTAAAATGAACCAAGTTACAAACATGAACCAAGGATCGGTATTTTCATTGTTTAAAATGAACCAAGGTACAAATATGAACCAAGGATCGGTACTTTCATTGTGTAAAATGAACCAAGGTACAAACATGAACCGAGGATCGGTACTTTCATTGTGTAAAATGAACTAAAGTACCAATATGAACCAAGGATCGGTATTTTCATTGTTTAAAATGAACCAAGGTACAAATGTGAACCAAGGATCGGTATTTTCATTGTTTAAAATGAACCAAGGTACAAATGTGAACCAAGGATCGGTATTTTCATTGTTTAAAATGAACCAAGGTACAAATATGAACCAAGGATCGGTACTTTCATTGTGTAAAATGAACCAAGGTACAAATATGAACCAAGGATCGGTATTTTCATCGTGTAAAATGAACCAAGGTACAAACATGAACCGAGGATCGGTACTTTCATTGTGTAAAATGAACTAAAGTACCAATATGCATGCACCGAGGATCGGTACTTTCATTGTGTAAAATGAACTAAAATACCAATATGCACCGAGTGTTGTATTTACTTTTAAGAAATGTTATTTTATTATTATTTTGAGCTCTTTCAACCAAGGCAAGAACAAAAGGCCTCATTTCCCCCCCTTTTCTATATTTTACTTTGCGCTTCCAGATCGTAAAAACTAAATGGCACAAAAATTTTCACCAAACAAGACCATGAAGAACTTGAAATTTTTAGTGGAACAATTGGAACACAGGTGTGGTCTTTACCGCATGATTTGTCACCTGGTTGCAGAACCGGTGTCGGTGTACGCATGATTAAGGAAACAACATGAACAATGTGTCATATTTTTTTGTATTTAACAATAAGCTTTGGCTATTGAATAACCCACGGAACGAGGTTTTAAACCTTCCTCCTGACCTTTGTCAAAGCACACGTCGTGCAAAATAAATATGTCGATAGGCAAGGTGCACAGCCACATTCTTTTGTCACTCAGTCACAGTTTGAACACCTCCAACTATATTCCCAAGCGAGACATGAGGATGTCATGAGAGGGAAACTTTGAGAATGTCCAACATTCAGATGGAATCAACTTTGTGGAGAAGAAGTCCAAGTGAGTACATCAAAGGAAAATAACAATAAATATGATAAAATACATTTTGGGATGGGCCTTACCTGTTTTAATGCTACCATCCGTACTATATTCGTATATTTTTTTCATTTCTATCTCCACATCCGTTTGAGTTAAAAAAAAAACTTTTTATACATACCTGTATTTGATTCCCCTCGGTATGCCTTCAGAAAGTATTCACACCCCTTGACATTTTCACATTTTGTTGTGTTAGAACCTGAATTTAAAATGGATTAAATTGAGATTGGTGCCACTGATCGAGACCTAATGCCCCATAATGTCAAAGTGGAATTTTTTTCGTAGAAATCTTTACAAAGTAATTAAAAATGAATAGCTGAAATGTCTCAAGTCAATAAGTATTCAACCCCTTTGCTATGTCTCCAAATTGAGCTCAGGTGCATCCAATTTCTTTTGATCACCCTTGAGATGTCTCTGTAACTTCATTGGAGTCCAACTGTGGCCAATTAAATTGACTGGACATTATTTAGAAAGAAACACCTTTCTATAAAAGGTCCCACAGTTGACAGCGCACGTCAGAGCAGAAACTCTACCATGAAGTCCATGGAACTCTCAGTAGAACTCAGATATAATTGGGAGGAGGCATAGATCTGGGGAAGGGTATAAAACAATTTCTAGAGTGTTTAAAGTTCCCAAGAGCACAGTCAAATTCATGACTAGGAAATGGAAAGAATATAGAACTACCCGGACTCTTCCTAATGCTGGCCGCCTGACCAACCTGAGCAACCGGGCAAGAAGGAGGTCACACCTGGTCAGGGTGGTCAGGGAGGTCAGGGTGCGCACACCTGGTCAGGGAGGTGACGGAGAACCCAATGGCCACTCTGAGAGAACTACAGAGTTCCTTGGCTGAGATGGGAGAACCTGCCAGACGGACAACAGTCTCTGCAGCACTTCACAAATCTAGGCTTCAAGGAAGCCACTCCTGAGAATAACGCAGAGGACAGCATGCCTGGAATTTGCAAAAACGCACGTGAAAGACTCAGAGAATGAGGAAAAATATTCTGTGGTCTGATGAGACGAAAATTGAACTCTTTGGCCTCAATGAAAACTGCTACATCTGGTGGAATCCGAGCTCAGCTCATCACCCATCCAACACCATCCCTACCGTGAAGCATGGTGGTGGCAACATCATGATATGGAGATGCTTTTCAGCAGCAGGGACTGGGAGACTTGTAAGGATAGAGGGAACAATAAATGGAGCCAAATACAAGCAAATCCTTGAGGAGAACCTGCTTCAGAGTGCAAAAGACCTCAGACTGCGACAAAGATTTACATTCCAACAGGGCAATGACCCCAAGCATACAGCCAAAGCAACACTGGAATGGCTTCAGAACAAGAACGTGAAAGTCCTTGAGTGGCCCAGCCAAAGTCCAGACTTGAATCCCATGGAGAATCCGTGGAAAGACTTGAAGATTCTGTTCACCGACGCTCCCCATCCAACTTGACAGAGCTTGAGCAAATCTGCCAAGAATAATGGGAGAAACTCCCCAAATCTAGATGTGCAAAGCTGATACAGACTTACCCAAGAAGACTCAGAGATGTGATCGCTGCCAAAGGCGCTTCGACAAAGTATTGACTCAGTGGGCTGAATACTTATGTGAATTAGATATTTCTGTATTTCATTTTCAATTAATTTGTAAAAAGTTCTAAAAACATGTTTTTACTTTGACATTATGGGGTATTTTGTGGAGATTGGACACGCTGTGTTAGACATTTTTTACAGGTATGAAAGACACGTTGGACATTTTTTACAGGAATGAAAGATTAACCCCGATAAAACTTCCGAGGGACACTTAAAAGGTACACACACGTAAGATAAACAGTTTAGACAATAATACAAATGTGACAATGACTTAGCTTCGAGCGTGCGTGAAGATCGTGGAACAGCTTCGAAAATCCGTGACCACCCCGATCAAGATCTCGCGAAATCTCCCTCGCGAGATCTTGGTCACAAAGATTGGTCACAAAAAATCTCAATTTATCCATTTTAAAGTCGGACTGTAACACAACAAACTGTGAAAAAGTCAAGGGGTGTGAATACTTTCTGAAGGCATTGTATACAGTTCCAGTAAACAGAGCTGTGCAGCACCCATTGGTAAGCACCCCTGTATCGATTCCCCTCGGTATGCTCATGTCCAAAATATAACACAGAATCACACACAAAATAATTTCAGGTTACTTAAAGACCGACTGATGGTTGAAGAATGTATTACCAAACATATGACGTCATCGCCGGGTAGTTCAGTAAAACTTCTCTGATTTACTGAAAATTCACAAATTACACAACCTAAGCCTTTGGTTACAAAAATATGTGTGGATTTCAAAACCTGGATCTTGGGCCAAGAGGCCCCACCTTGAGTCACCCCATGCAAATCACTCTTTGTCTGTGTTTCTTCTTCACATCAGCCCTTTATTTCTCAACTTAAAATAGGTAGTTGTTAAATTATACCCTCAAAAGGCCTTAAAGCTTAAGGGATGTCGTTCCGGTGTATGTATGTTCCTTTTTCACACAGCTATTGAAAGGGAGGGGCCAGATGAATCGGTGGTTATGATCAGAAGTGACGAGGAATAGGTTATGAGTGTGGGCGGAACACACACGATTTACACACTATATTACGATCCACACACGTTTGGGGAGAGTGAGGAGTGCAAGAGTCATCACATCGCAGATTTTAAGGAAGAAAAAAGTTTCCTTCTTGTTTCATCCGAAAGTATGTTTTCACCTGTGTTTGTTCTGTTCCTTTGTTCTGCTATTTAATTATTTAATTAGTCTTTATCTGAAATTCCAAGAGTAACGATTTTCCGAATTTAAACTTCATTTTGATGGAATGAAAGACAATGAAATGCTCGATGTTGACATCATTGTGAATTCGTGCTCGTGTTCATGTTCATGTCACTCCTCTTCCTGTTCAGGCTGGAGTTCCCCAAGGCAGTGTTCTGGGCCCCGTGCTTTTTCTGGTCTTCATCAATGATCTCTCTAACTCTCTCGAAAATCCTCTCTATCTCTTTGCTGATGACTCCACTCTCTGCCGCTCCATTCCTCTTACCTCAGATCGGCAGTCTGCTGCCTCCTCACTCTCTGAAGACCTGGACAAAATCACAGACTGGTCAAACAAGTGGAACATGTCTTTCAATCCTGACAAATCTCACACTCTTACTATGTCTCTCCGAAAAGATCGACTGGACAACCCTCCCATCTACTTTCTCAACAATCCTCTCCAAGAAGTTCTGTCGCTCAAGATTTTGGGTCTCACTATCTGCCATGATCTTTCTTGGGAAAAACCACATTTCCAAGCTGGCCTCCAAAGCCAGTCGCCGACTGGGCATCCTCCGTCGTGCGAAGTCCTTCCTCGGCACACCTGAGCTCCTCACCACATACAAGGCTTTCATCCGCAGCTCAATGGAATACTGTTCTCCCCTATGGGCCGGTGCTCCTGCCTCACACCTAGCTCGGCTTCACGCTGTTGAAACCAAAGCTTTCAGAATTATTGGAATCTCCCGCGATGAAGCTATCTCTGAGGGCCTTTCACTCACTCACCGCAGGCAGGTAGGTGGTCTTTCTGTCTTCTACCGACTCCTCTCCGGCCTTGCACCCCCAGCTCTCTCTGTGCTCTGTCCCCCAAATATTCCTACAGGTCGCACAAGATCTGCCAGCAACCCTCTGATGGTTAAACTGCCGAAATCTCGACTCTCTGCTCACCTTCACTCTTTCATTCCTCTTTTCTCCCGCCTCTGGAACAAACTCCCTCACTCCCTTCAATCCCACTCCTCCCTCCAGGTCTTTAAAACAGCTGTTCACCACCATCTCTTATCTTCCCCCATCCAAAACCATGATCTTTTCTACCCCCACTAATTCACCCCAGATCCACCTTGTTTGAAATTCCAACTTCTTTCCTGGAAGTCCTGGCAGTGTCCATATGTTTTATACCTCTCCCACCGCCCCCTTCCCATGCCCCCCCCCCCCCAAAGCCCTCGCCCTCTCTCAGATATCTCGATGTCTCCATGTCTCTCGGTCCCTGCTCTCAAATGTTGTGTTTGTGTCCTTCCCCCTCTCTCCCCATCTTGTCTACCGCTCCCGATGTTATATGTTTTGTGTGTCTGTTTGTCTTTCTGTGTGATTAATGTTCGCTCTTTCACGAGCCTCGATCTTGTATACAAAAAAAAAAAAAAAAAAAAATACGAACGAGTTTGAAATTCGTTTAGTGAGTGAGATGCGCACACCTGTTTATTATAGTTGTAGGTGTAGAAAGCTTACAAATATAGTTTGTAAATATTCAATTACAAGCAAGAACTTTATAATGTGTTCAGTTGATATTCTTACCTGGGAAACGGAATGAATTGTCACAAATGTCTTTCCAGAAACCATTTTGGTTTTTTATGAACATATTCTAGAATTATTGTCTGAGTTTGCCAGGTGTACCTGCTGATACCTGCAGGGGTTTATTTCCCATTCTGTAAGAGTTTTAAAAACGAGCAAATGTTGTTTGAAAATATTTGCTACCTTGGCAATTTTTAAGAGTGGAAAGCTCATTTGAAGGTGTTCAGTAATACCTGCAATGCCCCAAATGCCCCGATTCGTCAATGTCTGGAGTCGATGAGCTGTGCAACGCGCTTCAAACAAAACCAAGCAGGTGTGTTGCTATAAAAGGTAGGCAAAGCAGGGAGCAGCTGGCCGTGCTCAGGGTGTGGCTGTTGTTTTGAGCAAAGCAGCCTTTCCATCTGGACATACCTTCTAAGATTTCCATCTGGGATAGACACACCACGCCACGCAAGTTTATATGTACAGTAACATGCATGTTTTTACATCAAATACATCAAAGCGTTAAAAGTACAACTCTTGGTCATATTGCAACATCACAGATGTGTATTGTAACCAGCACGTAATATCCAGCTTAACGAAGTGTCACCCGAGTTCTGGACCTTCTGTGCTGTTCTCACCCAGTAACATTCTCCGATGTTGAACTGTATTCTATGGACGTGGAAGGGGGTTAAGCATCGGATGCACCTGACCCAGAATCTAATCGGCGACTTATTCATGCCTAACCAACTCATCCACCTACTTTTGTCATAAACCATCTTCAACTTTTTTCAATATCGTGCGATATATCGGTTTTGGTCATATCACTCTGAATGGTGAGGAATCATTCAAAAAAATTAAAATAATTCTCACATCGGGATCTTCACCAAGATCGAATCAATTCGTCCTTGTCACACACCCAACACGTCCACCAAGTCTTGTTTGAATCCGTACATAACTTTTTGAGATATCTTGCTATATATATCGTTTTCGCCCTTTCAGTGGTGAATAATCACTTTAAAATGTTTTTAAAAGACTATCGTATTGGGATCTTCACCAAAATTGAATCAGTTCGTCCTTGTCAAACCCAAAAACCTGTCCACCAGGTTTCGTCCAAATCCGTCCACAAATTTTGAGATATCTTGCTATGTATATATATATATATATATATATATATACTCAAAGGCAAAAGTTATTGTGACACACAAACAACAAACAGAATCAGTGTTAAACTTTTACTGCCGCGAATGAAATGTTATTACATGGAAAGACAAATGTTTCAAGGTATGGTAACGATCAACAGTCCATAAGAACAGTGCACCTGGCATATGCAAATGAGCCACAACACAAGAGGGGGTTCACAAGCAAGTTCACACGGTCAGTAGCGAGTGTGTCCACCTTGTGCATTGATGCAGGCCTGGCACCCTCGCCTCATTGAGGCCACTAAACGTCGATGAAAGTCCTGGGGAAGATCATTCCATATCCGAGGAAGGATTTGGCGGAGTTCCTGCAGCGTTGTTGGAGGATTCGGATGACGTCGTAAACGTCGCTCCATTTCATCCCAGACGTGTTCAATGGGTGACAAATCAGGGGATCTTGACGACCAGGGTAACACATTAACATTGTTCTGATTAAGATACAGCTGTACAACTCGAGCAACGTGTGGTCTGCTCCACTGGAGACGTCGACGTCGATGTTCTGGCGTCAGAATTGGCCGTCGGGCTGGGCGTCTTGCACGGATGCCGTAGACGCGTGGACGTCGTCGAACTGTTCTCGCAGATACACCTCTGTTGCCAGGTATGGTACGGGCTGTAAGGGTTGCTGGCTGGAACCTGTGTCGGAGGTGCGTGGTTCGAATGCATCGGTCTTGACATGGGGTCGTTACTGGTGGGCGGCCACTACGGGGACGGTCTATAACTTGATTGTTTTGCTGAAAACGTCGCCATAAGTGCCAAATGGTGTTTCAATGGACGTTGTATCGACGAGCAACGTCACGCTGCGAGGTACCAGACTGAAGCATACCTATAGCTCTCCATCTGTCATTTTCCCCGAGGCGTGGCATGTCGAACTTGTTCCAGAACGATGAATAGAGGTGTTTTTCTGACTTCTGCACTTCTTAAGACTGCATTGAGTGGAAATGATAAGCGTCTGGTTGTCTGGCCTTTTGAAGTGAACATTGCTGGCCATTTTTCTCGAATATGTCATGCTTCTTGCAAATTTCGTGCAATTCGAACAACAACTGCTTGGTTGCGTTTCTTTGACCATTTTAACACACTCTTTCTCTGGTTCAAATCCAAAAATTCATTCACAAGATTACCAATGAAAAAATTCCATGTCACAATAACTTTTGCCTCTGAGTATATATATATATATCGTATTTACTAAAATGTCGCACATCTTTTGGGAATTTTTTAATATCATACACAGGTACTAATTTTTGGGATGAATTGCCGTTACATATGAGAAAGAATAACTCGCAACACTGCTTCCGTAAAACTCTTACAGAGTATTTAATGTGAGATTAACTATGTTAATAAATCAAACCAGCCATGTTAAAATTTTAAATATTAAATTTTTAAAATTTATTTAAATTTAAAATATTTAAACATTAAATTTAAATGTTTAAATTAATAATTTTAAATGAAATGTTTAAATGTTAAGGGACCATATCTGATTAGCATCTTATGCTATTTTCTGGTTCCTATTATCCAATCATTTTTTACTTTTTTTTTGAATGACATTGTAATCAAACTGTTGGTTGATTTTAATGTGGATAATAATAATGTTCAACTTCAAGAAAATTAATAAGTGATTAATAATGAAAATAAATGAATAATAATCATAAAATAATTAAAACAAATACAATACCTAAACCACCACTGTTTCATCCAAATCTGTAACTAAAAAAAAATAAATTAGGTGATCATTTGAATAATTAAATAATTAATCGATTAATCAACAAATCAGTAAATTAACTAGAATGGCACTTGGTAGAACACATACCTTTGCCATGCTGAACAGTTTATTGTTTCTATCCCACTAATAGGCTGAATCTGGATTCGGACCTGAACCAAAATCGAATTGGCTTGTTAAAATGAAATAAAGCACTTAATAAATCGATAATAATTAAGTAATTAATCAATTAATCAAAAAATAAAAAGCATTTTTGCCAAAGCACATGCTCACTAATGAGCTCACTAATGAGATATGCTAATGAGATAAGATGGCTGAGATATCGCCTGGACAAAAAAAACAAGAAATTTGTCGTGCATAGCATGATACTCGCGAAATCCCTAAAATAAGTTGTTGGCCTATGATGACCTCAAAAATAATTGGTGGTTGGATTCATTGACCCGAAATGCAAATGCTCTTAAAATTTCAAATCAATCAGATGAAAATTGAGGATTTTTCAGATTAAAATTGATGATTTGGAAGTTTGACCTTGAGTTGACCTTTGACCTTAAAAGTAGGTGGTTTCCCAATTCAGTGAGGCACTTTGCAAACGTTATTTAAATTTCAAGTCAATCTAATGAAAATTGACAGTTTTTCAGGTGAAAATTGATGCTATTGGAGAGATAAAAAAAACAAGTGGACACAGCTAGGACTTCCAGGAAAGAAGTCGGTATTTCAAAAAAGTGGATCTTGGGTGAATTAACAGGGGTAGAAAAGATCATGGTTTTGGATAGGGGAAGATAAGAGATGGTGGTGAACAGCTGTTTTAAATACCTGGAGGGAGGAGTGGGATTGAAGGGAGTGGGGGAGTTTGTTCCAGAGGCGGGAGAAAAGAGGCATGAAAGAGTGAAGGTGAGCAGAGAGCCTTGATTTTGGCAGTTTCACGATAAGAGGGTTGCTGGCAGATCTTGTGCGACCTGCAGGAATATTTGGGGGACAGAGCACAGAGAGAGCTGGGGGAGCAAGGCCGGAGAGGAGTCGGTAGAAGACAGTAAGACCACCAACCTGCCTGCGGTGAGTGAGTGAAAGGCCCTCAGAATCAACTTCATCGTGGAGATTCCAATGATTCTGAAAGCTTTGGTTTCAACAGCGTGAAACCGAGCTGGATGTGAGGCAGGAGCACCGGCCCAGAGGGGAGAGCAGTATTCCATTGAGCTGCGGAGGAAAGCCTTGTATGTGGTGAGGAGCTCAGGTGTGCCAAGGAAGGACTTCGCACGACGGAGGATGCCTAGTCGGCGACTCGCTTTGGAGGCCAGTTTGGAAATGTGGTTTTCCCAGGAAAGAACCTCCTCCCCTATCCCTCACTGCGTGGACCCAGACATCCGAAGCCTCCTCTCCAACTTGACAGATCTCTCAATCCAGGCCACAAAGTTTAACAGACTCCTTCATGAACCATCTGTTTAACATAATTCTTCCTCCCACAGCACATCCCTGACTCCTTATTGTCTCTCCAACAACTATTATCTCCTCCCATTTGATAGGATTGAACCCCACCCAGGCGACAGAGATGCACTTTACATCAACAACTCAATTTCTCACTGGCTGTGTACTGATATTACACATCCCAATCCCCAGGAGTACCTTTGGTAACGACTTTTCCTCTGCTCCCACCTCTTATTTCAGTGTGTTGCACCGTCCTCCAAACAGTGACGACTCCATCTAACGCATGGAACATATCATAAAGGCAGTGGGAGACAAGAAGGGAAAAGAGAGGGAAGCACAACAACAGTAGAGAACAGGGACATCAGGAGATCTGTGGAAGGGAGTGGGCTGGGGTTGGTACACTGGATAAACAAGATGGACACTACTGCGGATTTCAGGGAAGTTAACGGTTTTTGAAGGAGGTGGATTTGGGGTGGATTTACGAGGGTAGAAAAGATCATGCTGCATTATTGGGGGCTGGGAACAGGATATCTCAAAAAGCTCTGGACGGATTTGGACTAAATTTGGTGGAGAGGTTGAGCATGTGACCCGGAAGAAGTGATTAAATTTTGGTGAAGATCCGGATCTGAATCTGACAATTTTAAAGTAATTCTTCACCATTGCAACCACAGCGCTGAAACCGATGTAATATAGCAGGATATCTCAAAAAGCTCTGGACGGATTTGGACGAAACTTGGTGAACAGGTTGTGTACGTGACACGGACGAATCGATTCGATTTTGGTGAAGATCTGAATATGGATCCAGATACGAGAAAACAAAAATTCAAGTGATTCTTCAGCATTGAAAGATAGGGCCAAAAACGATATGTCACATGATATTTCAAGAAGTTGTGGACAGAATATGACAAAACCTGGTGGATGAGTTGGTATAGTGACAAGAACAAGCCGATTAGATTTTGGTTCAGGTCTGAATCCAGATCCGGCCCATCAATGGGATACAAAACGTAAACTGTTCAGCCTGGCGGAAGTTTATACTTTGAAACCCCCTCTGCTCTTTCAATGCTTTGTTTGTCTGTTTGTCAATCACCTACAAGTCACAATTTAAAACCGATCTTCACAAAACTTCAAGAAATAGCAACAAGGCTATTGATTTTGAGGTCAAAGGGTCAACATCGTCCAAAGGTCAACAACTCTGTCTGATTTCTAAAATCATCAATAGTCATCCAATTGACTTGATATTTGAACAGGATTTGCCTGTCAGGTGACTTAATTTAGTATTAAATAAATACAATCTTCACTTCATGACATCATGGGTGAGCAGCCACGGACAGAAAATAAGGATGAGAAAAAACGAGTTTCATTTACTCAGTTTCTTATTTTTCAATTCGACAAGTGAAAAAACCTATAAAGTCGCCTTAATTTTCTTAAACAGTGTTATTGGTGCACTCCAAGTGGTACCGCGAACACTCACCGTGCTCCACCATTTGGGTCGCTCCTATACCTCCTCTGTATTTACACCTTTCTCCCTCATGTCCGCCTCTACACAATCACTCAATCTCCTTTTCGGTCTGCCACACCGTCTCTTTCCAGGTGATATCATCCTCATCGTTCTTCTATCCTCATACTCCTCAATCATCTATCCTAATACGGTACTCCAAATGTGTGTCGTGTCGCGCCACCTCCAGGTGGGAGAGGGTATTACAAGTCCCCAACATTTACAACACAGTATTCCACTCCCCATGTTTCCCAGTCCAGTGACGTGTTTTGAATTGTTAGCAGACGGCATGTTTTTGCTTCATGAATTGAACCAAGATTAGATATTTTTTTTGGATGCAATTGAGGCAGCTGTCAGTTGCCTATACACCGCCCAATAAAGGTATGTGTCAGAGGAATGTGTTACACGCTTGGACCAAGATTGCCGTAGGGTGGGTACTTTGCTAGTGTAAGACAAACCATGGGGTTTATCTGTTACTTTTTTAAAGGTTGCATGTTTGATAATTTTTAAATCTCTCGCCTCTTTCCATTCAGAAATGAAAATGCAACCACAGGGACCATACACCAACGCCCCACAAGCCTTCGTGCACCCCCAGGGACCACAAACTGGCTTTGTGAACACCTCTGTGAATATTTCACAAAATTCTGCACCGACACCTGGCATGAAGACTCCCACAGACTACCTTGCATGGTCTCTCTTCAACTTTGTCTTTCTCAATGGATTCTGCCTTGGTTATGTGGCCACGGTGTATTCCATCAGGGTAAGATTGATAGGTAGAACTCCTGCAATAACGATGTATTTTTCCCTGTACTGGCCATCACTGATTCATACAGGAAGGATAGATCACATGACACCCTTAACCTCATTAACCTGTACCCTATCTTCATGGCAGGCGTCGAAGAACAGGAAAGCTTGACAAAAACAATATGTCTTTGATACAGATAAAAATTAGAACGCCACTCTGTAGAGCGCATACTCCCGCCGTGGGTTTAGTTGGAATAATACGTTTTGTTTAACATCCCCTCTCCCCAAAATAATAAATGAAAAAGAAAGTAGGCCCTAACTGTCAGAGAATTTATTTTGATATATCTCGGAATTAGAGGAGAAAAACATCATTTAGGAATAAGAATAAAAGCTTTAATGCAGTAAAACAGAAAAATTCTTTCCCAAAAAAATTTCCCCAAAAAATTCCTGGAGCCGGAATAATATCCTGAGCTTCACCAAAAACTAATCAATTCTTCCTTATCCCAAGGGCAATCATCCCACCAACTTTCATCCAAATCCGTTCAGAACTTTTCCAGATATCTTGTTCACAAACACACGAACACACGAACATACGAACACACACACACACACACACACGGACGGACACGATCGAATGCATTACTCCATCGCGGGAGTAATAAAACTGAATTTTTAACTGAATTCATACCTCCATAGGAGAGGGTGTTACTCTCCAGTACTGGAACCTGCGATACTTATAGGAAACCCGAATATTTGAACCATCTGTTTTTAAAATTCGCTCCTCATGACCGACCCAGATTGCGTCTATTTCAAACTACCGGTATTAAAGAAGTGGGGATTGGTGTGTCAGACATTTTTACCGAACTACCGAACATCATCCACCGAACATTTTTGCGATTTAAAGCAACAAAAGCAATCAACTTTCTATCGCTTTCCAAGCCAGCCGTTCCTCATCAACTTTTTGTTGGAGTGCTTGCTTGAGTATTTAAGCAGCTTGGCGAGCATGTGTTCTCCATCACTTGGGGACATTTTATCATCATGTGGAGTAACTTTAGTATTCCTCAAAGTTGTCCTGTGCTGAATGCTTGGAGTCATTGTCCTGTTGGAACGTAAATCTTCACCGCAGTCTAAGGTCTTTCTGCTCAAGCGGGTTCTGCTCAAGGATTCTCTCAGTCCCTGCCGTTGAAAAGCATCCTCATAGCATGATGCTGCCACCACCAAGCTTCATTATCGGGATGGCGTTAGATGGGTGATGAGCTGTGCTCAGTTTCCGCCAGATGTAGCACTTTGCATTCAGGGCAAAGAGTTCAATTTTCGGCTCATCAGACCACAGAATATTTTGCCTCGTGCTCTCAAAATCTTTCACGTACCTTTTTGCAAACTCCAGGTGTGCTGTCATGTGCCTTTTTCTCAGGAATGGCTTCCGTCTGGCCACTCTCCAATAAAGCCGAGATTTGTGAAGAGCTGCAGAGACTGTTGTCCTTCCAGCAGCTTCTCACTTCTCAGCCAAGGAATTCTGTAGTTCTGTCAGTGTGGTTATTGGGTTCTTGGTCACCATTTGTGAAATCTGTTCTACTTCTACTAAAAAATATCAGTTTGACCATCCTTTTACTTTGTGCTTTTGCTTGTTTCATTTGGCCTTGTCAGTCAATAAAAACTTGCTTTGGTGGTTTCTCTTATAGTGTAGCAGCATAGCAAACCTGTTGTGCATTTTGTGATACAAGCACCAAATTTGGCACAAATGTACATTAATATGTTGCGAACATTTTCAGATATTGGGCCACTTGAAATTCCTTATTTTTTTTTTCAAATTTTTTCAAATTTCGTAATTTCAAATTTTTCGGGTGACACCGTCACAATTTCGGTCTTCGAGGCCGGCCGATATAGTGGGGCGGCTTAGCCCAAATATTCAAAAGAATTGTGCATTTTGTGATACAAGCACCAAATTTGGCACAAATGTACATTAATATGTTGCGAACATTGTGTGGTCAGCAATGAAGACGAGAGTCTGAATTACATGTATGCAAAAGACCTTGTGAACCAGTGAAGCAAATACACGGGTAAGCATGAATTAAATCTAGGGCATGATATAATTTCCATGATGTTTACCTCTACACTCAATGGTGGAAGGAGGTAATGTTTTGATCCCAGCTTGTCTGTATGTCTGTTTGTCTGTTAGTCCACAAAATTCCAGACAAAGCTTGTAGTAGTGGTAGTTGTAGTGGTAGTGGTGATAACAGAAATTGTTATATAGAACTGAACTTATATTATTATTATATGCAGAAAATAACTTCATTTCTATATGCCCTGCAGTGGACAGGTTAATTGGTTTATGCACTGAAGGGGTCACCCTGGTGTGCACTGCTGTGTTCTGCCTCACTGAGTTGTTCAGGTATGATGTACTCAGCACAAGCTTCCGGTCGGCCCGGAGGTGGGGGTGCGGGGCCTGTCACGGAACGTCAAAACAAACGGCCTGCCGGGGCCGCCCAAAAGTCGGGCGTGAGGGGCGCGTCCACTAATGGAACGCCTCTCGCTTCCCAGATCGAGGGCCACGTGGTCAGGAGAACCTCGTCCCTTCCGGTCACACTTTGCCTATCGGCCGGCCTCGAAGACCGAAATTGTGACGGTGTCACCCGAAAAATTTGAAATTACGAAATTTGAAAAAATTTGAAAAAAAAAATTACGGAATTTCAAGTGGCCCAATATCTGAAAATGTTCGCAACATATTAATGTACATTTGTGCCAAATTTGGTGCTTGTATCACAAAATGCACAATTCTTTTGAATATTTGGGCTAAGCCGCCCCACTATTATTCTTCCACATAACGATCAGCCATTTTGTTCATTTTGCATTCCGACATCTATACAACGCTACTTCACGACCTCATTTGTCCACGTTCACCTGCCTGTCAATGGCTCTTCCATGACTTAACATTTCTTCACAAATTCCAAAATAGTGCAAGCAAACATTTACTGAATAGATTTTATTATTGATAAAAGTCTCTCACTTGAAGTGAGATGTGATCCTGAAACAAGATCGGATGCTGGAAGATTTATACGAAGGCTGTGATGGATGATCATAAGTAGAACGTTTAATGCTTGTTTTTTCATGAAAGCTTGAAAGTTTTTTAAAACTTTTTTATTTTTTTATTAATTTTTGTAATTTTTTGGGTATTTTTTGTATACTAAGTCGAGGCTCATGTAAGAACTATAGTCGAGGCTCGTCTTGTTTCCATGATGCATTGTTTTTTTCTTTCCACTCCATCTTGTTCCATCAGTCCCGTGACAGACGTCAAATGAATGACCCGGTCGGAGCCGCCGAGCACGCATCGACAGCCAGAGCTCTGAACATCGCTGCCACGGTCATTTCCATTCTCATTTTGCTCATCGCAATAATTGTTGTCGGTGTCTTGGTATCAGCTGGGGTACATTTGATTTACTTATTGGGTATATATGATCAATACCCCTACTCAGGCTAGATCATAAGCAGTATGCTAGCCACCACCACATATCTTTGTTTTGAGATAAATGCAGATTGCTTCTGCTTCAATTGCTCATTCGTTAAAGTCTCTTATCTTTATTTCAAATGAAAATTATCCCTTTTGAATAACTCATTTTATTTTTGTTGGTAATAAGGAAACTATTTCAAATGTCGGGGGTTGGTTATTTTATCCCTCCCTATTGTCCAAACAATAAACTTCATATTCACTTTCTTTTGTTTGTGATTTGTTGATGCTGAATAGCGAAAGCATTTGATGATTTAAATTTGCAATTTTGTATGGTATTTCTCGTCGATTTCGAAATGCCGTGTTAACTGCAGGAATGGAATTTGAAATGCTCCACATTTGAAAAGACTCCTCTCCCTAAATAATTTTCTAAAGAAAAAAACCAAAAACATTTTCTTCTAATCCTGCTGGAATTTTGAAGAACTCAATTTTTTTTGTGGGAGCCGCAAACACTTCCCTGCACTCATTAAGGCATGGGGCCGGAAATCATTTAATATTACCTATCACGTAGCATATAAAGACTCGAGAGTGAACCCCCCCCCCCTCCTCCAAAATAAAAAAAATTCAAAAACTCTTTTTTTGCCAAAAACACTCCCTGTTACTCACTGATGAACCTCTGAAGGTTTACTGTAGATCCATTTGGCCATCTCAGAGAAAAGCGGCGACACACACAGACAGACAAATGGACTCCTTTGCATTGGAGATATTAAAAATTAGGACAGCCGGTCCTGCAGCTCACTGAATCAGGAGCAACAGTTACTCAAACCCCCCACAGACCCCTAAAGCACTGATATTTTTAATGCTGTGAACAAACTTTGGTACACAATGGGCGATGAAGGTTATGATGAAGTTTCATTGAAATTGTGTTTGTAGTTTCAGATAAGAGAGCAAATACCTATTTTGGGTAGGGTCAAACCACCCACAGACCACCTTCGACCTATTTTTTTTTATGCCGTTGTTACATATTTATGGGAATGTATGTGAATTACTATTCAGGTCTTTGCTTATCAATGTGTAGTCGATTAAGGGTTGTTGTGGTTGGAGGGTCAGGAGCCCTTCTGGAAAAAGAGACCGGAAACGGAAGAAGAAAGACACGAGGTCGAGAGAAGCGACGAGGATTCTTCTTCCTCGCCCCGCTCCGACGAGAGGGGGGATCGATATTGAGCCGTGTGGAAAAGCGGCGTTCCCAAGCCCGTCTGGCGAGAGGAGTTACCGGGACGGGTACCTACCCGGTAGACACGTCAAGCTGCCGTAGGGCCATGCACCGACCCAGCGTCTGGCACCGTTCGCGGCACCGTCTACAAAGACGCGTACGGGTCGCACGTTGGGGCCTAACACGCGTTGCAAGCGGCGTGTGGCTTTTGCCTGCTTTACAGTACCCGCTTCGCGTGGCCAGGAGGGGGCTGCAGCCGTGGTTCCCGGTACGATACATGCCCGGTGGAGAAACGTCCACCCGGGGTTCGTTCAACCGCCCGAGTGCGGCGAAGCCGACCATCATCTTGGTCAGGAGGGGCCCAGAGACATTGTGAGGGACAGAGACCAAAGGGGGTCGTGAGTACAAAAGGGGACACACGTATGTAAGATGGCCATCTTAATCATCTAGGGGATTGATTGTTGAGTGTGAATTGTGGATGGTGGATTGCTCGGGGAATATATCCTTGATTGTATCATTGAAATTGTATGGTATCATTACCATTGAAATATATCATTGAAAATCAGTTTTCTCTTGGGTGGAATTCATAGGGATTGCGTTGCGAAAGCGCATATATAATACCACTTTCTGGCGAAGTTCCTCTCACGGTCCCGGGGTCACCGAGACCAGGTAGTCACCGAGGGGACCACGTAACAGAATTGGGGGCTCGTCCAAATTACGATTTGCGGATTCGCAATTGGGTCTACGTCCGGGATCTAAAATTGTATAAAATAATAAAATAATATTTTTATTAATTAAAATTTATTAATTAAGTATTAATTGGTAAATTTTTGGGGAAATTGGGGGTAAAGTATTGGGTGAAGGTTAACAGGGGTTAACGATAGGCACCATGGCGTTTGTGGCACAGAACTTTGCGGTAACCCCGAGTGAGGCACAGTTCCGAGCGTTACTAAAGTCGGACCTCTTGAAATTGGCCAAACATTTTAACTTGGAGGTCCGAACTAATTTGAGGAAGGCAGAGTTGCAGGCCACGGTGATACAATCTATGGTGGGATTAGGAACATGGGACGAGTTAGCCTGGGAGTGGCTACCCGAAGAACCAGAAGACGTTGAGCTCCGGAAACTGGAGTTGCAATTACGGAGCCAGGAACGGATCAAAGAAGAAGAAAGGAAAGCAGAAAAGGAAAGAGCAGAAGAAGAAAGGAAAGCAGAGGAGAGGAGAGAAGAGAAACAAGCAGAGGAGAGGAGAGCTGCAAGGGAACTCGAAGCAGAGGAGAGAAAAGCAGAAAGGGAATTAAAGGAACGTGACATGGAGCTTCGGCAGGAAATTAAATTCAAGGAGCTGGAGTTAATGAGAGAACGGGGAGAGGCACCACCCTTGCTGACAGGGTCGACACCTAACCAGAAAACCTGGGATGTGGGCAGACATGTGAGGCTGGTTCCACCGTTCAGTGAAAAGGAAGTCGCGAAATTTTTTCCACACTTTGAGAAAGTGGCTCGACAATTAAACTGGCCGGAGGAGGCCTGGACCATACTAGTGCAAAGTGTGCTGGTGGGAAAAGCTCAAGAGATTTATTCGGCGCTACCAATGGACCAATGTGCAGATTATGAGGTACTGAAGAAGCACATCCTCAAAGCCTATGAGTTGGTTCCGGAAGCTTACAGGCAAAAATTCAGGAATGCCAGGAAGAGGGAGAGTGAGACCCATGTGGAGTTTGCCAGAGAGAAAGAAAACATGTTTGATCGGTGGTGTGAGTCAAAAGGAGTCGGGAAAGACTTCGAAACATTGCGTGACTTGATCCTGGTGGAGGAATTTCAGCAGTGTGTCCACGAGGACAACAAAGTGTACCTGCAGGAAAAGAAAGTACCAAAGTCGTGGGACGCAGCCACCATGGCAGATGAGTATGCCTTAACCCACCGAATAGGGGTCCACAAACCTAACTCCTCACCTAGACTTCAGCAGGGGAGTTATGGAACACCCGGTGCGGAGAACGACCTTACATGGCGGCGGCCTCGAGATGATTATGGGGACAACTATGATACCCCAACTGTTAGAAATCAGAGGGCTACGGGCCCAAGACAAACTTATTTTTCGGGGGGCTCAAGGCCGACCCCGAGGTTCTCCCCCGGGCCTACTTGTGCTTTTTGCCATAAAACTGGACACTTGATGTCCCAATGTTACCTCCGGAAAAGGGAGAACCCGGAACGAAATCAGTCTAGTGCGACTCCGAATGCACTGGCAAGTGTGAGAAATCATTCTTGGAGAGCAGAGCTGGGGGAAGATTCCCCTGTCAAAGGTACGGCGTCCCGGGAGAACCTTGTTCAGGAGGGCTACAAACATTTCATTTCAGAGGGGTTCGTGTCGCTGGATGGCGACCCAAGTAACCAGAAGCCAGTTAGGGTATTGAGGGACACAGGAGCCCACCAATCGTTGATGCTGGAGGGCATTTTGCCTTTGTCGGAGAAGACGGCAACTGGGGTTAGTGTGCTTTTACAGGGGGTCAGGGGCTATGTTAAAGCTCCGCTTCATGTCATCCAGTTGAGTTCTGAGTTGGTATCAGGGCCGGTCACCGTAGGCTTACAAGCCACCCTTCCTGTAGAGGGTGTATCTGTGGTTATCGGGAATGATTTGGCCGGGGGTCAAGTTTATGGTAACCTGAGGGTTGGTAAAGAGCCCAGCAGGGAAAATAACACCACACCAGCTCGGGATGGCGACAAAAGTACCAAGTTATTTGTAGGGGGACTGAACTTCAAAACAGAGGAAGAAGTTCTGACCTCTGTCTTCAACAGATATGGGCCGCTGGTGGAAGTGCGGTTGGTAAGAGACAGGGAAACGCAACAGTCAAGAGGGTTCGGCTTTGTCACGTTTGCAAGCACAAAAGACGCCAGAGAGGCAGAGAAGAATTGGAATGGCAAGGATTTGGAGGGTCGGACCATAACAGTAGGGAAGGCATTTCGTAGGCGTCGAGAGGTCTACAGGAGAGGACAACTGGGCGGTAGTTTTGGTGGTGGCCGCAATCAATATTATTATGGAGGCTCCCTGAGTTACGGCAGCTCCCGAAGGAAGGATTGTCAAAGTAGTGGCCGAGAAGGAGACCGCTATTCATGGGACTACAGTGACAAGCGGTCCCACCATAATTATTAGGGAAGTTCTGAAAAGTTGAAGCACTGAATGCGGCAGAGCCGCCGAGCCAAGATTCCTACACGGATTAACCGTGAACGCCACGTTCCTAAAGGCGTCCATGTAGTGAACTTTCATGCACGGACTAACCGTGAACTCCACGTTCCTCAAGGCGTCCATGTAGAGAACTTTCCTGCACGGACTAACCGTGAACTCCACGTTCCTAAAGGCATCCATGTAGTGAATACTCGGCTTGGCCTCCCGGAAAAAGTGCTATCGAGTTGCTTAACTTTGGATCTTTGATCAACCCCTTAACCTTCATTCACAAGAAACTGACAGTCAAAGTCAGAGGGTCATGAGATGGAGTTTGGCTTGGCAGGAGTCCAACGGGAAATTGAACATGTAAAGGGCAGGGACAATGTCGTTGCTGGTGCTTTGTCCAGAGTGAATTACCTTTGAAAATCTCTGGGGGTTTTGTGAAATTTTGTTGCTTTATTTTTGAGTTGTGATAATTGTTGCCCAGGGGAACTGATGATTTGGGGTTGAGTTATCTGGTTTGTTTATCCAAGTTGGCCGGCAAAGAAAGTTTTCGCTGGGTTCAAACTTTCTTTCTTGAAGGGGGGGAGTGTTACATATTTATGGGAATGTATGTGAATTACTATTCAGGTCTTTGCTTATCAATGTGTAGTCGATTAAGGGTTGTTGTGGTTGGAGGGTCAGGAGCCCTTCTGGAAAAAGAGACCGGAAACGGAAGAAGAAAGACACGAGGTCGAGAGAAGCGATGAGGATTCTTCTTCCTCGCCCCGCTCCGACGAGAGGGGGGATCGATATTGAGCCGTGTGGAAAAGCGGCGTTCCCAAGCCCGTCTGGCGAGAGGAGTTACCGGGACGGGTACCTACCCGGTAGACACGTCAAGCTGCCGTGGGGCCGTGCACCGACCCAGCATCTGGCACCGTTCGCGGCACCGTCTACAAAGACGCGTACGGGTCGCACGTTGGGGCCTAACACGCGTTGCAAGCGGTGTGTGGCTTTTGCCTGCTTTACAGTACCCGCTTCGCGTGGCCAGGAGGGGGCTGCAGCCGTCGTTCCCGGTACGATACATGCCCGGTGGAGAAACGTCCACCCGGGGTTCGTTCAACCGCCCGAGTGCGGCGAAGCCGACCATCATCTTGGTCAGGAGGGGCCCAGAGACATTGTGAGGGACAGAGACCAAAGGGGGGTCGTGAGTACAAAAGGGGACACACGTATGTAAGATGGCCATCTTAATCATCTAGGGGATTGATTGTTGAGTGTGAATTGTGGATGGTGGATTGCTCGGGGAATATATCCTTGATTGTATCATTGAAATTGTATGGTATCATTACCATTGAAATATATCATTGAAAATCAGTTTTCTCTTGGGTGGAATTCATAGGGATTGCGTTGCGAAAGCGCATATATAATACCACTTTCTGGCGAAGTTCCTCTCACGGTCCGGGGGTCACCGAGACCAGGTAGTCACCGAGGGGACCACGTAACACCGTGAACAAACATTGCTACTATCACGGGTGATGAAGGTTGTGGGCAAGTTTCATCAAAATCGATTATGTCGTAGAAGAGAGGTAATCTGGTGCACCTTTGTAGGGGTCACTCGTACCCGACTGGACCAGCAACACCTTCAGACTGTTACAGAGAAATTTCTTGAAATACGTGCATGGGGAGAGAAAGCAAGCCGTTATTACATGCGGAAACCCTCGCAGATCTCTCTCCTGAGAGCAATCAACAAGTGTGTCGTATTTTATATTAATTCAAAGGGCGACATACGAGCCGGAAAAAACAGCCTAAAGCAAGAATATAAGCAGTGGTTCAAGGAGCGGCCAACCGCAAGCGGAAAACAAGACATAAGAGAGAGAAGGGAGTCAATCACACAATATTACAGTTTGCCCAACAGATGATCTCAACAGCTGCCATGAATTCCAAGAACAAAGCAATGCCTCAATCCCTCTTTCTACCTGGCGACAGTAGTTCTCTAACTCACAAAGGAATACATGCTTAAAATAAATACATTGAAATCCCACAAAGTTACAGGTATTTGTGTGGTTGTTGCTGTTGCAGATTGTTGCCGTTTCTGGAGTGTTGCTGTGATTGCAGGTATTTGTGTTGTTTTGTTGCAGTTTCAAATATTTTTGGGTCCTCGGGAAATTTTGAGTCATCTGGGTCTTTTGGGTCGTCGTGAACTTTTGGGTCTTTTGGGTCCTCGGGGACTTTTGAGTCGTCTGGGTCTTTTGGGTCCTCGGGCCGCATCGGCCCAGCTGATTATCTGGATGGTCATTGAATCAGCCGCTCAATAAATTGAAGGGTTCCTTCAAATCGATCTCTTTTCCAATCTGACAATCTATCTATAATTCCAGTAATCTCTGTGTGTATGTATGTATGTATGTATGTATGTATGTATGTATGTATGTCTGTTTGTCTGTGACCGCTGTTTCTCGACAACTACCGGTCCGATATACTTTAAACTTGCCAGGTATATTGCTGGGGACCCGAGGATGTGCCTTTTCAAGGTTTCATATTAATCGGAGAAGTAGTTACCGAGCTATGTCCAAAAAACGATTCAACCAATCAGAGAGCAGCGAGCTATCACGTGTGCCGAACGTGGCGAACAGACTCTGCCTCGGACGGCACATTTGAGAGCGTATTCATTTATTTCACGTTGGCAAACTATGTTGGCGTTTAACTATGTTTTAAAACTAATTAAAACTAATTTGCGATTCATCGTAACTGCGATATGCGACCTTCCGGACAGTGAAGACTGCACTTCCGGCAGCCAATCACAGAACGCGTTGTTGCGTAGGCGTGGCCGATGTGAGAGCGAGCCGAGCCGAGCGCGTGCGCCATTACGGTTCGTAATTCGATTTCTTCCGGAGAAAATAATAATTTCTCGATTTCTTATGCGCATTATTTCTCCCAATTCAGTCAGAGCGAAGGGCGGAAGCGAAGAGCGTTGTTTTTTTTGTTTACGGGCGTACGGGCGTACGGGCGGGGTAGAGCGTACGGGTAGCGTTTTTTTTTTTTTTTGGCAAGGAACGGGCACCCACGTACCCACGTACATGCACATTTGAGAGCGTATTCATTTATTTCACGTTGGCAAACTATGTTGCCGTTAAACTATGTTTTAAAACTAATTAAAACTAATTTGCGATTCATTCGCTTTCCTGTGCGTTTGTGCACGCGATGGCGATTTCTTTACCAAACTCCGCAAGCCGTTCGCTTTGGACCAAACCATTTCATGTAAATAGAGGGGGGGGGGGGGGATTGTCACCGTACTCGCAAGCCGTTCGCTTTGGACCAAACCATTTCATGTAAATAGAGGGGGGGGGGGGGGGGTTGTCAACGTACTCGCAAGCCGTTCGCTTTGGACCAAACCATTTCATGTAAATAGCGGGGGGGGGGGGGGGGGGGATTGTCACCGTACTCGCAAGCCATTCGCTTTGGCTTTGCGAATGGACCAAACCATTTCATGTAAATAGAGGGGGGGGATTGTCACCGTACTCGCAAGCCGTTCGCTTTGGCTTTGCGAATGGACCAAACCATTTCATGTAAATAGAGGGGGGGGGGGGGATATAATTTTAGATATATATATAGTACGGGCATGCCCTAGTTTGCCAAAATTTAGGAATTTGCACTTTCAATGATATCACGGACTTTTTAAAGATAAAGTTCATGAAGGGTTCTTTATTTTTTGTTTATCTACTTGTCAAGTCAAGGCTCAGAAACAGAGCAATATTCAGACTGAAATGGACAAATAAGCAATGGAGACGACCCAGGCTGCTATTTGTGAGCGGTATATCAATACCTCCTTTTCCAGGAATTACATGGTAAGCTGTAAATTAAATCATAAATACGTGAGGTAAACGACAAAAGGAATGCAAATAAAAAGTACAAACGCAAGGATAAAAATTCCAAACTAAAAAGAATCTCAAAATGAAAAGCCCATCTGCATCTGCTTTGTACTCAAACTAAATCTGATGAAAAGGGCACTGACAAAAAAATTGTACATTTTATTAATTTCTCCATATTCTCATAATAAAGGTTTGTTGAAGATTTCATGACAAAAGCTCGATAGGTAAAGATTTTATGGCCTGGGCAGACACATTGAAGCTCAATGGTAAATAAAGAAAGAAACAATGAAGCAATAAAAAAAACATAGGGGAAATACCCCCGGCGCTCACCTGGTGGAATAAACAGTATACTGCACTGACTTAAGGTATTTTAAACCAATTTCAATGGTTGCTAGAGGACAGGGCAGCAGGTAGAATCATACTAACATAATCATAAGACTTTAAACAACAAACCAAAAAAATACCTATTTTGGGGAGCAACATACCCCTCTACCCCCTCCCATTCCCCTCCCTCCCCATGTACCTCCTCAGACCCCAATTTTTCCAATGCCTTGAACATCACATTGGTACATCACGGATGATGAAGGTTGTGGTGAAGTTCATCAAAATTGTGTGCAGGTCCTGAGAAAAAAAGCAAATACCTATTTTGACGTGCTGCGGCGGGGCTAATCAAGGCTATTTTTAGCCATGATGACTTTGCCTTTTCACATTTTGACCCAATTATATTAATTCGTCTTCTCCATATTTTCATAATATAAGATTGTTCAAAAATTTTGATGACAAAAGCTCAAATGAGCAGCTTGACATTGCACTTCCCGACGCACTTACCACGCTCGACGTCGCGGGAAACCCCGACCGATGACGTCATTGCATGACGCGCACCAGGAAATTGACCAATCACGTCCTCCGCGCCAAGTTCATTCGGTTCGACGTTCCAATTAACAATGGAGTGTTGCATGCACATCGTTCCGACTGCAACGGGCAACGTAAGTCCCTTTTCTCAACGCAGCTGGAGTAAGTTCAGGAAGATCGTGCACCAATGGAAGTTTACGAGCACCCGGGAAGGTGAAGTCGCAGAGGAAGCCATCGAACGCTTTCGCTTAATGCTCGTTATCGCGCCAGACCGACTCGCTGTGCTCCCGGAAGCGATCGGTTATCACCGGAAGTGCTACATGCGTTTCACCGACACGACGAAGATCGCCAGGGTTAACAAGAGGCGGCAGAGACAACGTTTACACGATGAACGTGAGTGCAGTTTCACACTTTGCAGTTTCCCAAACGTTTGAAATACAAAATCATTTAAATCTGCAATTTATTTATTCATTTATTATTTATCTCCACCTCCAAAGGATGACGGATAGTGGGGGTGGGGGTGGGGGGGGGCCCTATGTACTGACTTCCAAGTTCGTGTGCGGTTCATGTTAATTTTGGGCAACCACTATAAATGTATTCTACTGGGTCCTACTAATCGGAAAAATGATGTTGCCATTTTTTCTGTTGACCTTTAGTGACCTTGACTCAAGGTCAAAGTTCAAACGTCATTACAGTGACCATACTTCATCCAAAGTATATCGACCTTGGTACCAAAATGTGGCAAATTTCACAAGGAACATTGGTTATGACATTTGTTGTGTTATTTGCCCTCTCGGATGTTTGCAATATGCAAATGTTTGCTTTGGATGAAGTATGGTCACTGTAATGACGTTTGAACTTTGACCTTGAGTCAAGGCCACTAAAGGTCAACAGAAAAAATGGCAACATCATTTTTCCGATTAGCAGGACCCAGTAGAATACATTTATAGTGGTTGCCCAAAATTAACATGAACTGCACACGAACTTGAAATTGAGTACATAGACCCCCCCCCCCCCCCCTTAACTCCCTCTCCCCCTCCCCACGAGGAGGTTATATTTTCACGCTTTCTGTCTGTCTCTGTCTGAGCACGATATCTCAAAAGGTTGTTCACGGATGTGCACGAAACATGGTGGACAGGTTCAGTGTCTGCCAAGGACGAATTCATTCGATTTTGGTGAAGATCCGAATCTGGATCCACATACGATAATTTATTTTTTATTTTTTACTGATTCTTCACCATTGAGAGATTGGGCCAAAAACGACATATCACATGACATTGTGGTGCTGTGCACACACGACTCGATTGCCAAAAAGGTAGGCCACAATGCGTGGATACAAACGAAAGCACTTTATTACAAGCTCGCTCATCAGCACTGGGCTCGAGTCCGCATATATATCCCGAGGCCACGCCTTGCCCCCGGGCGTGGCCGAAAGGCGGGGCATGTATCTCAGTTCCACGCCCGGACGCTCGCGCCACCCACTGGTGCGCGGAATTATTGATCATTGTGCCCGCCACACGCGCCCCCCCAGAATTCCCGCGCACCTGAAGGGTGAGCTTGCGGGGAAGCTGGATGACCCGGCCGAAACGCCCTCTGGCGATGCGTGCAGGGCTGGGGGGTGCCGGCGGTCTGACCGCCGGGGGGCAGCCTCGACGCGGAGGCAGAGCTGCTTGCGGGGGGTGGTCCAGATCGAGGTGGGCCAGCTTGAGGCGGTCCACGGAGATACGATCCGGGGCACCGCCGATTGCCACGGTAAAATGTTTGTCCCCGGTATCCAGCACACGGAAGGGCCTGTCGTATGGGAGCCGCAGCGGTGCCCGGTGGGTGTCGTGCCGGACGAAAACGTACTCCGCCGTGCGAAGCTCCGGGGCGACGTGGGAGGAGGGGCAACCGTGGTGTGCCGTCGGCACCGGGGCGAACCTCCTGGCGGTCTCCTGCAGGGTGGAGCGCTGTTGCGCCGCGGACCAAGGAGCCGTGGAGTCGGGGATAAATTCGCCCGGCACCCGCAGCGGTTGTCCGAAGACCAGCTCCACCGAGGACGCGCGCAGTTCGTCCTTGGGCGCCGTCCTGAGGCCTAGCAGGACCCAGGGGAGCCTGTCGGCCCCGATGCCGTCGCGGAGGCTGGCCCGGAGCGTGGCCTTCATGAAGCGATGAAAGCGCTCGCATGGGCCGTTGGCCTGGGGGTGGTAGGCCGTGGTGCGGTGCAGTTTGACGCTGAGCCCTTGCGCCACCGCTCCCCAGAGCTCCGAGGTGAACTGGGGGCCGCGGTCGGACGAGATGTCCGAGGGGGCACCAAACCGGGCAACCCACGTGGCGATGAAGGCTTGCGCGACGTCAGCCGCAGCCGTCGCCACCAATGGCACGGCCTCCGGCCACCGGGTGGTGCAGTCCACCATGGTGAGGAGGTGGGTGAACCCCCGCAAGGGGGGCAGAGGTCCCACTAAGTCGACGTGGACGTGGTCGAACCGACGCTCAGGCACCGTAAACGGGGCCAATGGGGCCTGGGTGTGTCGGTGGACCTTTGCGCGCTGGCACGCAAGGCACGTCCTGGCCCAGTCGCGGACGTTCTTTCTGAGGCCATGCCAGACGAACTTAGCCAGGCCGAGCTTCTGGGAGGCCTTCGTGCCCGGGTGGGACAGGCCGTGGATGGCGTCGAAAACCGGGCACTGCCAGCCAGCGGGCACGATAGGGCGAGGTCGGCCGAGGGAGACATTGCACAAGAGGACCGTGCCCGCGACGTCGAACGGCACCTCGGTGACGCGGAGGCCCGTGACAGCGGTCCGCAAGGCCTGGACGTCGGGGTCGGCGGTCTGGTCCTCTGCCATCCGGGCATAGTCGATCCCGAGGTGGACCGCGTGTGCGACGGACCGGGAAAGGCAATCCGTGATGGAGGTCCGTCGTGTACTCGGACACGGCAGAGAGATGACGTTGCTGCCGGGCCGACCATGGCTCGGCGACCTTGGCCATCGCGAACACAAGGGGCTTGTGATCGACGAAAGCCCGTGAACGGGCGGCCCTCGAGCAGATGGCGGAAGTGACGGACCGCCAGGTGGAGCCCGAGCAGCTCGCGGTCGAAGGTGCTGTAGCGGCGTTCGTGCGGGCGAAGCTGCCGGCTCAAAAACGCCAACGGCTGCCAAGCACCACGCACCCACTGCTCGTGCACAGCGCCCACCGCGTAGTCCGACGCGTCGGTGGTGGGGGCGATTGGTGCATCGGGCGCCGGGTGCGCCAGCATGGTGGCGTTGGCCAAGGCCAGCTTTGCGCCCGCAAAGCCCACGGCCATCGGCTCCGTCCAGGCGATGTCACCTTTGCCCGGCTTCCCCCGGAGGACCTCGTGCAGGGGGCGCAGGAGCTGGGCGACGCGGGGCGCGAAGCGGTGGTAAAAATTCACCATGCCCAGGAATTCCTGGAGCCCCTTGATCGTGCGGGGGCGCGGGAAACTCCTGACGGCCTCCACCTTGGCCGGTAAAGGGATGGCCCCGTGCCTGGTAATGCGGTGCCACAAGAAGTCGATGGCGGTGACGCCGAGACGGCACTTCGCGGGGTTGATGATCAGGCCATGCTGGCCCAGGCGTTCAAAGAGCGTGCGGAGGTGGAGCAGGTGCTCCTCCCGGGGCGCGTTCGCGACTAGGATGTCGTCCAGGTAGACGTAGATGAAAGGTAAGTCGCGCAAGACGCTGTCCATGAGCCGCTGGAACGCCTGGGCCGCATTCTTCAACCCAAAAGGCATCCGCAGGAACTCAAAGAGGCCGAAAGGGGTGATGACGGCCGTCTTTGGGACACCGTCCGGTTGTACGGGGACCTGGTGGTAGCCCCGGATGAGGTCCACCTTGGAGAAAATGGTCGTGTTTCCCAACCCGGCGGAAAAGTCTTGAATATGCGGGACCGGGTAGCGTTCGGGGGTGGTGGCATCGTTGAGCCGGCGGTAGTCACCGCACGGCCGCCATCCGCCGCCGGGCTTGGGCACTATGTGCACAGGAGAGGCCCATGCGCTGTTGTAGCGCCGTACGATGCCCAGCCGCTCCAGCGTGGCGAACTCCGCTTTCGCCACAGCGAGCTTCGTGGGGTCGAGGTGGCACACCCGGGCATAGACCGGTGGGCCGACGGTGGGGATATGGTGCTCCACCTCGTGTTTGACGGCCACCGCTGAAAAGGTGGACCGCGTGAGTGCCGGGAAACTGGCGAGGAGGCGGGTAAACTCGTCCGCTGCCGGAAGCGTACAGACTAACCTCGCCGGGACCACTCAGCAAGCCGCTTGGTGAGCCGCTCAGCGAACAAGCGAGCGAGCTGAAGGTTTTGGCCTGGACGAGACGTCGACGCTGAACGTCCACCAACAGCCCATGCGCACAAAGGAAGTCCGCACCGAGCAGGGCCATTGGCACGCTGGCGGTGACTAACGACCATTGGAAGCGCTGCCCTCCGAACCGCAGTGAGAGGCAACGCTTCCCGAATGTGCGGATGGGTGTTCTGTTGGCGGCAAGCAAAGCGGGGCCCCGACCCACGGCTTGCTTGTCGGACGCGGAGGCAGGGAGGACGCTTACCTGCGCTCCCGTGTCGCACAGAAAACGACGACCAGACGAGGTGTCCGTGATGAACAGGAGGCTGCCGGAATGGCCAACGCTCATGGCCGCAAGTGAGCGCCGGCCCGGTCGTTTCCCGACCCGTCAAAAGAACACGTTGGGCGGCATGTTCTAGCCTTGCGGCCGAACCTGGCGTGATAGTAGCACCAGGTTTGCGGCGGTGGCGGCCGCGTCAGCCGTGCCGGCGGCGGTGGTGGTGGCGGCGGCGGTAGTGGGCGGGGCGTAGCAGCGGCCACGAGGGAAGCCGGGGGCGCTGTAGCCTCCGCACCGGGATCCACTACGGCAGCACCGTAAACCGACCGCGTGTCGCAGGCCGCGAAAAATTTGTCGGCTTCTCCGGCCAAGGCGCGGGGTTCTGTTGTTTTTGAACCGGCCAGCGTGAGGCGCACCTGTACAGGTAGCTGGCGGAGGAAAAGTGCTCGGAAGAGGAAATCCGGGCGCTGGTCTCCGAGAAGGGACAGCATAGAATCCATCCGAACGGACGGTTGTGTGTCGCCGAGGGCAGGAAGGTCCAGGAGGCGGTCGGCGCGTTCGACCTCCGTGAGCCCGAACGTCGCGAGGAGACGTTTGAGCGCCGCGTACTTGTGGTCGCCCGGCAGGCGCCGAAGAATGGACACGACGCAGGCGGCAGTGCCGGGCCCGAGGGCGGCGACCACGTGGTAGTACATGGTCTCGTCCGCCGTGATGCCCCGGAGTTGGAATTGAGCTTCGGCCTGCACAAACCAAACGTCGGCTTGAGCTTCCCAGAACTCCGGGAGTTTGATGGTGACGGCGTTGATAGCCATGGCGCGTTCGGGGGTCAGCGACGGCTGAACCAGTCGGGGTCACCAGTGTGGTGCTGTGCACACACGACTCGATTGCCAAAAATGTAGGCCACAACACGTGGATACAAACGAAAGCACTTTATTACAAGCTCGCTCATCAGCACTGGGCGGGCTCGACCTTGGAGCCCGCATATATATCCCGAGGCCACGCCTTGCCCCCGGGCGTGGCCGATCGGCCGAAAGGCTGGGCATGTATCTCAGTTCCACGCCCGGACGCTCGCGCCACCCACTGGTGCGCGGAATTATTGATCATTGTGCCCGCCACAATATACCAAATAAATTGTTCACAGATTCGGCCAAAAGTTGGTGGACAGGCTCGGTGTCCACCAAGGCTGAATTCGATTTTGGTGAAGATCCCAACCTGTATCTGGATACGTTTTATTTTTAATTTTCGAAGTGGATCTTCACCATTGAGAGATAGGGCTAAAACCGATACATAGCACGATGTTTCAAAAAGTTGTGGACGGCTTCTAACAAAATTTGTTGGATGAGTTTGATAGGTGGCAATGCAAAGCTAATTACATCCGGCACCAAAGGTGGATGGAGGTTCTGTTTTCACCCCCGTTTGTTTGGCAGAGATGTAGTGTATGTGACACGGACGAAATGATTAGATTTTGGTGAAGATCCGGATTCGGATCCGGCTACTAAAATGTTTAAAGCGATTCTTCACCGTTGGGAGATCGTGACAAAAACTATATATAGCAGGATATCTCAAAAAGTTATGGACGGATTTGGAAAAATAAAAAACTTGGTGGACAGGTTGTGTGTTTGACAAGGAAGAATTAGTTCGATTTTGGTGAAGATCCAGATCCGGATCCGGCTAGTAGAATCTCTTAAGTGATTCTTCAACATTGGGAGACAGGGACAAAAACGATATATAGCAGGATATCTCAAAAGGTTATAGACAAATCTGGCCGAAACTTGGTGGAGAAGTTGTGCATGTGACAAGGACTAATCAATTCGATTTTGGTGAAGATCTGTATATGGATTCGGCTGCGAGAATTTCGTATTTTTTTTCAGTGATTCTTCACCATTGAGAGATCGGGCGAAAAGCGATATACTGTACATGATATTTTTAAAAAAAGTTATGGATGAGTTTGGACTAACCTTGGTGGACGAGTTGTTTAGGCCTGCGTTCCGCAACCTTTTTAGCCCAGGACCCAATTTAAAAAACCCTGCATCCAGTCGCGACCCATCGAACTCCCCCCCTCCCCCCTCCATGCCTCCCCCACCTCCCCACAAACCGTCACGGAAATATCGATTGCTTATGACGTTGATATCTTGGTAAGGGTTCGGTTCATCATCTTTGTACAGCAGTACAATTCGTAATTGAACAATAAAGCAAAGTGACGACAATCATAACAAACACTGTCCTTATTTTGTTATTTTGTACGGATCTCCACGACCATGAGAAGAGAGAGAGAGAGAGCGAGAGACCACGCCCCCATTGAGAATGAGCAGCGACTTCGATCACAGACACCGCCCACTTGATATTATTGTCAGCCAATCAGGCGTAAACTCCCTGCCTGTTAAAAGCTTCGGAAGAGATGAATCCACCCCTACGATGAATCCGGATGAAGTTTAATGAAGAAGAAGAAGATGATGAAGATGAAGAAGATGAAGATGAAGATGAATCTCACAACATTCATTGGTGGTGTATCTTTTGTGAAATACAGACTTGGCATTTAATATGGAATATTTTTTTTTTTCTTGACTTGGGTTTACTTTCTTAACTCAGTATATCAATCTGGTGAGTTTCTTTTACACTTTCGTGATTTATCTATCTATAATTCCAGTAATCTCTGTCTGTACGTTTGTCTGTGACCGCTGTTTCTCGACAACCACGGGTCCGATATACTTTAAACTTGCCAGGTATATTGCTGGGGACCCGAGGATGTGCCTTTTCAAGTTTTCATATTAATCGGACAATTACTTACCGAGCTATGTCCAAAAAACGATTCAACCAATCAGAGAGCAGCGAACTATCGCGTGTGCCGAACGTGGCGGGCACACTCTGCCTCGGATGGCACATTTGAGAGCGTATTCATTTATTTCACGTTTGCAAACTATGTTGGCGTTAAACTATGTTTTACAACTAATAAAAACGAATTTGCGATTCATTCGCTTTCCTGCGCGTTTGTGCACGCGATGGCGATTTCTTTACCAAACTCCGGAAGCCGTTCGCTTTGGACCAAACCATTGCATGTAAATAGAGGGGGGGGATTGTCACCACTCGCAAGCCGTTCGCTTTGGACCAAACCATTTCATGTAAATAGAGGGGGGGGGATATAATTTTAGATATAGATATAGTACGGGCATGCCCTAGTTTGTTAAAAGAACCATGTCACTGATTGTCTGTCGCAGCAAGAAGTCAACAACAGGATTATATCACAGGTGGCGTGGCAAAATGTACGGACAGGTGCATTTGACGATTGGCTTGACAGTCGGGTATACAAGGGTTGTTGCGTTCTGTATTAGTGGAAAACAACTGCTGCATGTCTCCAAACGTTATTGCCGCTTCCTCTGGAGATGGTCCATCAACTCGACAATGCTGTTTGTCATGGAGTGGTGGCTTTACGAAATTACGGCATGAAAGAGCGTGCTATTGCTCGGCAGTATGGCATCACTCAAGGTCAGGTGTCAAAGATCCTGAAACGAAATGCTCAGAGGGGTGTCCCTACTCCAATACTGAGGCCAGGACGTCCCCGCAGAACCACAAGGAGGGATGATCGCCAGCTGCACCGGTTAGTCCGCAATGGCCGTACCAAGTCAGCTAATCGGCTTAGGGCTGAGTGGCAGCAACTGACAAATGTGCCTGTATCCAGAAGGCTAGTCAACCAATGACTCGTTCAAGCAGGCTATCGTGCCAGGCGTCCCTTGAGAAAGCCACGCCTGACCAGACAACACCGCCAGGCCGATTGCAGTGGGCCAGAGAGCACCGTCCATGGCAGCCAGGACACTGGAATCACGTGACCTTCAGTGACGAGTCTAGATTTCTGGTCTATCGTCAAGATGGCCGCGTCCGAGTGCACAGACAAGTGCATGAAGCCCACAACGAAGATTGTATAGTGCCAAGAGTCCAAGCTGGAGGTGGTGGGGTGACCGTTTGGGCTGCTTTTCATGCAGGGGGCAAAACTGACATGGTTGTTCTGAATGGAAACCTGAACCAGTTCAAGTACAGGGCCATTCTGGAAGAAACGTTGCTTCCATTTGCTCGTGCAGCCTTTCGAGGAAACTTTGTCTTCCAAGATGACAATGCACGGCCTCATCATGCTCGCATGATCCAACACTTTCTTGCTGACCGTAGTGTAGAGCATATGGAGTGGCCTGCCATCTCCCCGGATATGAATCCGATAGAGAACTTGTGGGCAGAATTAACGCGTCAAATCGACCACTTGGACCAGCAGCCGACCTCTGTGCGTGAATTGCAGCAGGCTATTGTCACTGCATGGCAAGCGATTCCTGTCCAAACCTTGGCAAATCTCGTGAACAGCATGCCCCAACGTGTACGTGCTCTCCTGAATGCTCGTGGGGGTTACACGAAGTACTGAACTGTAATTTTACTGTCTGTAATCCCAGTCGTAATTTAACTTTTGTTTTTGTGAAAATTTTTTTTGCCTAATGTGCAAAATAAAGAGATACTTCTGGAAAAGGTACATAAGTTTAACACAGTACTGTCCATGAATTGAGTTCGATATCAGTTTACATCACTTTCAAGGATCAATTTATTTGTTTCTAAATGTCAAATGTGGTTTTTGTTTCTTTTAAAGGTCACATTAACAAAATCGAGAATAATTTCAACATAATTCCAATGAACTTTTGGTTCTAAGACATCTTGAAAAGTAAGTTCACCCCCACAAAAAAAATATTCCATATTAAATGCCGTCTGTAGAATAAAACTTTAATTATTAAAGTGACATGCCAAGATAAGGTGTTTATACTGTATTTTAATCTTCATCATGAACAGATGATGAACTTAAAATGTAACATGAACTGATAAACAAAACAAGAATAACTTTTACCGAAAAAACCCGATATGCATCTGAACTTATATCCAGGTTCAATGTTCCGTCATCATGAACAACATTAAATAAACAACTTTCACTGATAAACCCAAAAGTGAAACTTACAAGCCTAATTCAAATGTTCCGTTCGTAACATTGTAGATGTGGATTATCCACATCAGTGTGATGGTTGTCTTTGCATATTGGCTACGAGATCATCGATTCGGCTTTGAAGCGGCGACAATGCGATTCTCATGTTGGCGCACAGGGCCACTGTCTCCAGTTTGTTTCGAAACTTGGACTTCAGATATGTCACCGTTGAGAAACCTGCCTCACACATCCACGTCGTCGTGAATGGCATCAGGAACTTTACTGCGAGATGTGCAATCTCTGGGTACTCATGAGACACTGTTAGCCAAAACTTCACTAAAGTGTCCTTCCTGAACAGTGTCTTAAGTGTACCGTCGGACACGATGTCGATCAAGTCCTCTTTCAATCTGTTGGACAAGTTGCAGCACTGCTGAACGTCGACCAAATAAGGGTCTCGGATCCACTTCTTCTACACGCGTGGATCAACAGGAAAGTATTCGTCAAATCGTTTGCGCAGGTTCACCAGATGTTCGACGATGACATCCTTAATGTCCACACGTTCCTCAACACTCTTGCTGAGCAGATCATCCAGGTTTTCAAACATGTCAAATTCATCATTGGTCTGTACTCTTCTCTTCCATAGATCCAGCTTTGACTTGAACGCTGCTATCTTGTCATACGTTACAAACACGGATTTCGCCTGCTTGTTCGTTTTGCCCTGGAACGATATGTTCAGATTGTTCAACAGGTTGAAGATGTCGGCCATGTATGCCAATGTTGCGATGAATTTGTTGTTTTTGTAGTAGACTGCCAGGTCTGACCTAGCCACCTCCAAGAATGCGAGGACCTGGTCGCGAAGTTCATACAATCTTGCCAAAGCATCTCCTCTGGAAAACCAGCGAACAGCTGCAAAATACAGCATCGTGGTGTGTTCTGCATCTTGCTCCTTACACAGCTCTGCAAACAACCTCAAATTTAGGGCGCTCGTCCTGAGATGGTTGATTGTTTTCACTGCAATGTCCATTACTTCGGCAAGTCCAGGTGACATCTTTTTCACCGCTAATGCCTCGCGGTGGAGGAAGCAGTGGGTCCAGCTTTCCTCTGGTGCCACATCTTGGATGAGCTTAATGACACCGCTGCGCCAACCTGTCATCGATGCCGCACCATCGGTACAAACGCCAACACAGTCTTCCCACCTGAGGCTATGCAATGCGACATGTTTGTTGATGACTGCGAATATTTCTGCGGCCGTGGTCTTGGTCTGTCGCTCGTCACATGCCAGAAGATCCTCCATAAAATCATCGCCATGCCGATAACGAACAAAGATGAGGATCAACGCCTTCTGTGCGATGTCCATTGACTCGTCCAACTGGATGGCAAACTTGTTGGCCTCGAGGTTTGCGTACAGCTGGTGCTCGATGTCTTCGCCCATGTCTATTATCCGTCAGCGAATCGTGTCGGCAGAAAGCGGAATGGTGCTTATCTTGGAAGCTGCCGTCTCTCCAAGCACTTCTCTGCACATCGCCTTGGCGCATGGCAGGATGAGTTGCTCTGCAATACAAGATAAATAAAATAACACATGAACATTTTTCACTTTATGATTAATCTTGATTTTGTTCCAAATCCAAGGCATTATAAAAATTCAATATGTACGATGTGATTGCCGTACGTACTTTTTAAAAATAGGCAAAGTTTAAGAATGGCTGTATTGTAACAAACAATAAAACTTACGAAGTTGTGATATACCAACGTATACATGGCACGAGTAATAGTAATCAAGAACCCGACACATCAATATTCTAAAGACGAAATGAAAAACTAAATTTAACTATACTTACAGCACCATGTATTACTTCATGAACCTACAAACCACCAATGCAGTGAAATACTTTTACGAAAAAAACCAAAAAACTTACCCGCAATAGTGTATGGTTTCTTTTCTTTGGCTATCTTCTCCGCCACCAGGTAGCTGGCTTTGGTCTGTCCCTTCGACGGAAAAACAGCCGAACTCATTACTGACTTGCTGTTCATCTCGCGTTCTTTCCGGAGAAAAAACTCCCGCGACTTGTTGACATGATCTCCATGTTTCTTCTCGAGGTGCCGTTTCAGCTTTTGGGGCCTGAGGGACTCGTTGGCCAACACGTCAAGGCATATCACACACTGTGGTCGATGAACATTGTGCTTATCGATATTCAAGGTGAACCCATAGTTCAGGAACACAGGCTGATACTTTCTAGCCATGGCGAGTACCTTACGCTCACAGCTCAATCTTTTGAATGAAGAGCAATGGACATTCGCGTGTCGGAAACTAAACGTATGATCTGACTGACCGGATGCACTCGCGGTACATCGGTACAGCGCGGTAGAAGAGTCCACACTATAAAGTTTGTGTCGGCGTTCGTTTGATCTATTCTGTTCAGTCGGGAGAAGTAAATCGTCGATAAAGTTTTTTTCCCGCGATTTCTGAAACGATTGTGCAACCCATTGAAAATCCTTCGCGACCCAAACATTGGGTCGCAACCCATAGGTTGCGGAACGTCAGTTTAGGTGACAAGAACAAGCTGATTAGATTTTGTTTCAGGTCTGAATTCAGATCCGGCCGATCAGTGGGAAACAAAACATAAACTGCTCAGCTTGACGGAGGCTTATACTCTCTACTGAGTGCCCTTCCAGTTTCCTTCCTTTTTCATATTTCTCTCTTTATTATTTTTTATTTATGTTTCTTTGTCTTTTTCTTTCTCTTTTAAATATATATTTTAATCTTTCTCTCGGTCTCTCCCACCCCAGACTCAGCTGAAACGACTTGTGTGGAATTGGAGCAGAGTGAAAAGGAAAGGAGGGATGCTACAACAAAGATGCGTCTTATGTGTTCAAAATTGGCAGACCCCAACGTAGTACCAGCGAGGGCTACTCGTCCTCTTCCAGTCCAATGCCTCATCTGCAGGACGGAAAAGGACATACCAAAGAGACACAACAAGACAAGAAAAAGAGAGAGACTGATACAGTGTGAAGCAGAAACAGCAGGCAAGCTGCTTTGTGCCGCTGAAACTCGCAAAGATGAAGCAATTCTGCAACGCATCTGTGGAAAAGATCTGGTGGCATTGGAAGCAAGGTTTCACCTTAGCTGCTACCAGCACTACAGAAAGTTTCTTACCAGGAAGCACTCTGAAAAATCACCAGAAGACTACCTGTACCAGGCTGGGTTCCAACACTTCTGTAACCTCGTATTAGAGGAGAGGGTGTTACAAAATCGTGAAGTCTTAAGGTTAACAAAATTGTACACACTGTTTAATAAATGTGTTCAAGAGAAGGAAGGTGTAGAGGCTTCCTCTTATAAAACCTCCAGTTTGAAAAGAAGAATTCAAAGGTCCTACCCCAACTTTAAATTTCTAAAATCATCTAGAAACATTGAAAGTGATTTGGTATTTGTTGAAGATCTGTCAACTGATGAGATTGTGGAGGAAATGGGAAGGTACAGTGAAGCCGACATATCATTCGAGATGAGCACAGATGATGCAGAATCTTCGCCACACATCGACACGCAAACTTTCTGGCCAGAAGGCTCCATGGATACAGCAGCTGAAGCTCTACGCAGACAGAATGTACCACATGAGTTCCGACCATTGTATCATGCTGCCCAAGTACTCAGGCGTACTATTCGTGAGACGTCCGATTCAGTTCCTCGACGATCATGGCCAACAACAGCCAAATATATGACGGTAGATGCAGTGAGGAATGTGGTACCAGATGAGCTCTTCAACTTCTTAGCATGGATGACCGGGATTACTAGTGAGGTCCCCATTGATAACCCGCGAGTGAGTGTTAATGAAGCTGGAAGCAAAAAGATCCTGTCAACCTGTCAAGCTATAATGAACCTGGTGCTGAAAGGTGAATGACGTGCGACAACACAATTCTTCTCGACCAGATTCAGCACACTTAATTGGCTTGGTAAAGGAACTTGTTATTCCATTTTGAGTGTTCTGATGCATCACTTTGACATTGATCCTCAATTTTGAGTGTTCTGGAACACGATGCATCACTGGCCCAACTTCAGTTCATAGAAGACGGAACTGCATTCCTCCTTGCATTAAGCTGAATGGACATACTTGTGCGAGGAGACAATGACTTTGGGAAGAAGTCTATCGGGTAAGGCCACTATATGCATATGACGAGTTATATCTGCAGCGAATACATTTCACTGTAAGTGCGTTCATTTTCGGATTTACTTGTGATTTTCATGAGCTGAAACTATTTTGTCTCTCACTTTTCCCGTCCGTCAAATCAGCTTCCCGAAGCTGGTCGGCAGTTGTATACCACTCTTACCTCCTGGGCTTCCAACAGGCGGTGCACCCCATCCCTATCCACAATATTTTTATTTTTTTATTTTTTTACTCCCATTGGCCCGACCTCAGCCAACTTTACTTGTAGGTTTCTGTGAGTTCATACCGTCTGTCAACTTTCTATTCCATGAGCCTCGATATATTATAGAAAATACAAGTTGAAAAAATGAAGCGGTTCAGAAAATAGTACATTTTTCCCCCCCACCCCCTTTTTTAAGGCCATTTTCCTTGCGAGAGTGGGGTTAGCCTTGCGGGCCCCATGACGATCATCATGGTTCCCTTTTTGAGGCAATGTTTTTATGGCCGGGTGGCCTTCCTGACACCAACCCTTTAGTCGCCTCTTACGACACGCAGGGATACGGTGTACCTATTCTAAACCGGGGCACACACCGGCACATTCATCCCAGCAAGCTGGTACTCAATTTGCCGACCTCTGAAGGATAACAGGCTGAGTCTCCCCTGGTGTTAATTCAGCGATCGACCAGCATTACGAACTCAGGATCTTAGGATCCCAAGCCGGCACCATAACCGCGAAGCCAACACCAGGTCAGAAAATAGTACAAATGATGCTTAATTATATTTCTTGTATCTCAATTAAAAGCCTCAGATAGGTTTGTTTGGGTGAAAAAATGACTTTTGTCATGTGACTAAACTGGGTGTGGTTTCCGAATGTTCCACCCACTGGTTGAATATGAAATATGAATGATCGTTTTAAGGCCATTTCTTCCCCGCTAGAGCAGGGGTTGGCCTTGCGGGCCCCATGACAATCATGGTTCCCTGTTTGAGGCAATGTTTTATGGCCGGATGCCCATCCTGACGCCAACCCTTAGTCGCCTCTTACGATGTGCAGGGATACGGTGTACCTATTCTAAGCTGGGGTACACACCGGGATCATTCATCCCAGCAAGCTGGTACTCAATTTGCCGACCTCGGAAGGATGACAGGCTGAGTCAACCCCCCTGGTGTTAATTCAGCGATCGACCGGGATTCGAACCCAGGATCCAAGGATCCCAAGCCGGCACCCTAACCGCTAAGCCAACACCAGACTGGTTGTGGGTTAAAAATCGATGATAGACATCTACAGAATGATGTGAGCAGATCATACCAAAAATGGCCGTGACGGACAATTAACAGTGTGTTTAACACGGCCAAAAATAATTTTCTTAAAATAAGAAAAGTTTTCTTGAAACAAAAAAAAAAAATTTTTTTTTAATGAAAACATTTTCTTTCTTAGAGAATTATTTTTGGCAATGAATGTGATGCTGTATATTATTTGGAAGAATTCCTTAGTGGTTTGTATTTTTGTGATCTTTGCTGCAGTGCATGTCTGTCTGTTTGTCTGTGCAGGCCATAATTTTTTTTTACCATTTCAGCTTTTGTCATAAATTTTTCAACAAACCTTTATAATGAGAACCCTGAGAATAATAATTAATAATTGGGTCAAAATGTGAAAGGGCAAAGTCATCATGACTAGAAATAGCCCTGATTAGCCCCTCTGAAGCACATGAAGCACGAGATGCCCGCTTTGTTAAAATCGCTTCAGTGTTTCTTTATTTATTTACCGTTGAGCTTCAGTGTGTTTGTCCAGGCCATAAAATATTTATCAATCGAGCTTTTGTCATAAAATGTTCAACAAACCTTTATTATGAGAATATGGAGAACATAAATGAATAAAATGTACAATTTTTTTTTCAGTGTCCTTTTTATTAGGTTTAGTTTGAGTACAAAGCAGATGCAGATGGGCTTTTCATTTTGAGATTCTTTCTAGTTTGGAATTTTTATCCTTGCGTTTGTACTTTTTATTTGCATTCCGTTTTGTCGTTTACCTCACCCTCATGTATTTATGATTTAATTTACAGCTTACCATGTAATTACTGGAAAAGGAGGTATTGATATACCGCTCACAAATAGCAGCCTGGTTCGTCTCCATTGCTTATTTGTCCATTTCAGTCTGAATATTGCTGTGTTTCTGAGCCTTGACTTGATAAGTAGATAAACAAAAAATAAAGAACCCTTCATGAACTTTAACTTAAAAAAGTCAATAATATCATTGAAAGTGCAAATTCCTAAATTTTGGCAATTTGTCAGATTGAAAAAGAGATCAATTTGAAGGATCCCTTCAATTTATTGAGCGGCTGATTCAATGACCATCCAGATAATCAGCTGGGCCGATGGGGCCCGAGGACCCAAAAGATCATGAGGATCCAAAAGTCCATGAGGATCCAAAACACCAAAAAGTCCCCGAGGACCCAAAAGACACATACGACCCAAAAGTCCCTGAGGACCCTAAAGATCCAAATTACCCAAAAGTCCCCAAGGACCCAAATGTCCCAGATGACCCAAAAGTCCCTGAGGACCCAAAAGACCCCCGAGTCCAGCAGGCAGGTATGCTACAAGGCAGTGACGACAAATGAAAATTTGGTCCAATGAACCAACGGGCCACCGAGTCAATTAAACAAATTTCGGCATTGCAAGATAATGAAAATAATCTTGATTAAATGGACAAAACGTTCTTAATGCACAAGTAAAGGAAATGGTTTTCATTGTGAGCAAAGAAATCTTCTTTTACTCAACAGCAATGCCGACATTAATGATATTCTCTTAAACATTTTGAAGACTAATTTGCAAAATTTCCCAATTTACATTTCTCCAGTATGGTTTGAGAGATAAATTGATTCGTATAGAAATACAACACTTTGCAAAATAGAATACAAAATAAATAGCCCTGTGGGGGAGTGGCGGCTATTTCGCCAGGCTTTCTGAGAAGATTTCAAAGTAAATTACCTGAATTTGAGGTGACCCCCCCCCCTTCAGCATCTTATAGGGGGCAGATCCGGATGGGGAGCACAATCCCATGAGATCTTAATGTTCTGATGTATCGTACCAAATTTGATCCATATCGATCATGTAGTTTGAGAGGAAAATATGTTTGAGTGGATATAGGGGATTCGAGGAGGGAGCCCGTGGCTCCTTGAGGTTAGGGCATTGGTCACGATGCCACATGGCCAGTTTGGTGTGGATCCGGTTGTCGGTTTCTGAGAAGATTTTTGAACGGAATTTTTTTGAATTTTTGAGAAATTCTCCAAAGTAACCGAACTACTTATGAAGGGACCCGGTGAAAAATGCAATTAGTAACTACAATGACACTTGTAGTCATAACATAGAGCGCATCATCTCGCCGTGCACTATTATACCCGTATCACACATGCACCCCATGTATTATGTTGCATACATTGTTATTATCCACACCGTTATTGATTAATTATTGGGATATTTTGAGCGGTTGATTGTTTTTTTTTTTGTTATTTTATGATGATTTTTTTTTGTTGAGCAGTTTCGGAGATGTCCAAATTTTTGCCTTTAATCCAATATGGCTGCCATACCATGTGACCTATGACATCAGATTTATCAATAAAATATTTTTCATTGGGAGTCCCTTCTATGTTTCAAGTTTTGCAGCGATCGGCCGATCTATCGGACAAAATATGTAGACTTGGACACACACACACACACACACACACACACACACACACACACACACACACACACACACACACACACACACACACGAAGGTGGATACATTGAGACCTGGGAGGTCTCATTCCACCTTCTGAAACACGCATTTGGAGATAACAACCAACCACCCACACACAAACAGACAGGAGCTGAACTTATAAAATGGTTCATGATGTCTGGATGTCCGTCCGTCCGTCCGTCCGTTAACTTTTTGCTATTTTTGCTACTCTTCCCTTGTCATCTGGCTGATTGTTCTGAAACTTGACACATGAATACAAGACACTAGCCTGCGGCAGAAGTTGGGCTTCGATTTTTCGATTTGGGATCATGGGGGCTCCGGGAGATCATGTCCTGGGGGGAGGGGGGGAAGTTCCCCCCAAACCAGCAGAGGTCAGAACTACAACCTCAAAAGATTATCGTCATCGCTCTTGGGGCTATTTTATTATACACTAGCAGAAGTACCCAGCGTTGCCGTGTATTGATTTCTGTGCATCACAAAATAGTTGTATTATATCTTCAATGTTATAATCATTTAGTTTGTTTTGAAGTTTAAATAAACCGATTATATCTTCTTTTTGAAGACCCGCATTAAAACCTTGTGATAGTCGTTGACACTCGGTTTGAAAACTTGACTTTGTGAAAATTATTAAATTATCATCATCTAAAAAGTTGGGGGTAAGGAGCATCTTTAAAAGCAAACAGGTTTTTCCACATGTGCTTGAACCAACTATTGGACATCTTCATGAATTTGGAAGATTTTTATGGTTGTTAAATTTTATCTTGTTTTCCCAAATGGGTACAAAATCATTCATTTATATATTTGGAAAACAAGTCATCTAATTTTTTCTGAACTTTTTTCGAAACTCTATATTTTATCCTGAGTTCAGGTTTAATTTCAAGATAATTCAATTATTTTATTTATATAATATCTTGTATTGATATTTCCCTGAAAATGACAATCGTGAATAGCAAATAACATTAAACCCCGAAACAGTTCCTCAATACAAATAGTCTCTTCCCTTGTAAGAAATGGTGTATTATCATCATCACACTTAACATTCATTTATCTTATTAATCTTCTTCAGTAATTCATTTTTGGTGTAATTTTAAAATAGTTATATTTATTTTTATATTTTTTATCATCATTAATTAAAAGATAATCACAGAATAAACATTGTTTATGGGCTTTTGACTCTGTATTTAATCCTCTTCTTTCACAAGCCGGACAATCCTCTAATTTATCATATGGAGAATCAGAGAATTAAAGAGGCTCAATATCTGGTATGTCACTTGGATTTATCATATTTATAAAGTAAAAGATTACTTAAACTAAAAAATCATCAGTATCTTTAGCATATAGTAGTAGTAGTAGTAGTAGTAGTAGTATAAGTAGTAGTAGTAGTAGTAGTAGTAGTAGTAGTAGTAGTAGTAGTAGTAGTAGTAGTAGTATCATCATCATCTTCATCAGTATCTTCATCTTCATCATCTATAAAACTACTTTCATAGCTATCATTAGAACACAAACTCTCACTATCATAATTGTCTTCTGTTCCAATAGAGATACTATCATCACTGTCATAATCCCCAAAGTCTTCACTTGAATAATGACTCATATTTAATTAGCAGAAAAAAACATTACCATCTATATCCACATACTTTTTTTCATTAACAGATTCAACGACTATCTATATTATAATAGGCTGCGGTGATTCTGTCTGTCTGTCTGTCTGTCCGGGGGTGTGGCTTACTCCGTTTACAGAGTAGCTCCACCCATTCTTGGAGAGGCTTCATGTAAACAAATATCCACCATTTATTAACTCGAATAGCTTTGAGGCCTGTTTAGTTAGGCCCGTGCTGTCTTTCTCTCTCACACAGGTTTATTTCAACTCTAATTCGATATATCATTTCATTTTTAACAGTCGCTAACATAGTTTTAGACTCGGTTGAAAAACACCGGGAAGAGAATCCCATTAAAGTTTCCGTTTATAGAACGAAATGATTTCTCAAAGGCCTGTAAAATAAAGCCCATTCATTGTCACCCTCACGATTTTATCTCGAATTCACCATCTGATTTAATTTTTTATCGATGGTTTTAGACGCGGTGTCAGAAATAATTGAGAACATTCACGCACACATGGGAAAATGCAGAGATATATTTTTTAAAATCGCGCCACGATGATACACGAAAATACACCGCCTAAAATAACAGACGGGGAAAATGTCGACATATCTTTAAAATTCGCTTTTTCTTTTCCATTAAGATATATTACTTTTACTTTTGATGACAGTCATCACAAAAACGACATATATTTCTTCGTTCTTATTTCATTCAACATTATTATCTGAAGTAAAATATGTTTCAGGAAATTACCAAGAGATATTTCTTCGTTTTTTTTTATTACTTATGTGCGCATACACTTTAAATAGGTTTATTTGAAATCTTTAATTTTCACAATGTAATATACTTGCCATTTGTCATTTGATGATCATGAGACACTTTTTCTTGAGGATCGTGACAATTCATGCGTTGCGTAGAAACTTCCATTTCCAAAATGAATGAGATGGTCGATGAAGAATGCAGACTTGAACAGGATGCAGCACGAAAACGAATGAGACGGGCGAACGAGTCCGTCGACGAACGTCTTTGCAGACTTGAACAGGATGCAGCAAGAAAAAGAACGAGACGGGAGAACGAGACGCTTGACGAACATGAACACAGACTCGCACAGGATGCTGCTGCAACAACGATGAGGAGGGAGAACGAGACAGTCGAGGAACGTGAACAGGGGTTGGAGAGTGAGGAGCTCGAGGTTGTAGAGTGAGGAGCTAGGGGTTGGAGGAGAGTGAGGAGCTAGGGGTTGGAGAGTGAGGAGCTAGGGGTTGGAGAGTGAGGAGCTAGGCGTTGGAGAGCGAGGAGCGAGGGGTTGGAGAGTGAGGAGCTAGGGGTTGGAGAGTAAGAGGCAAGGGGTTGGAGAGTGAGGAGCGAGGGGTTGGAGAGTGATGGCCGATTGGAGAGGAGAGTGAGGAGCAATTGGTGAGGAGGTATTGGAGAGGAGTGTGAGGAGGTATTGGAGGGGAGTGTGAGGAGGTATTGGAGGGGAGTGTGAGGAGGAGTGGGATTGGAGAGGCGTGAGGATGGAGAGAGGAGAGTGTGAGGGGTCACATATTATATGAAATAAATAAATTGTGTTCATTACACCATTTCTGGATCTGATGAATTGCCAGTAACCATTTTGTAAAATTTAACGTGCAGCATCTAAATCAAGATGTCTAAATGTCACACACGTCCATGCCCGTGGAATTCCCACGGGTGACCCCACTAGTATTTCTAATAGTTAAGGTAATTTTAAAATGGTTCCTAACTACTATTGAGCGAAATGACATTTCTCCTGTTTTATTAACATCTTTCATTTCATCAAGATTAACATATTCAGGCTTATTAAAGAACATAGAAATTTCACCGTGTTTCGAGCTAATAGTTTTATCCTCCTTTTCAATAGCTTCAGCAAAAAGAGTTTTATTTTTTGATACTTTAACATCTTTCATTACCTCCTCTAGTTTGTTGAAGATCTCCATAAATAGTGGTGAAACTTTTGTTATAACTACTTTAATTGATGGCTTCCCAAAGACAGAGAATGCTCTTCCTTTAAAAGGGATTGAGTAGCTCATATTATCCTTCATAATAGGTTTAATCCAAAAGGTATTGTAATCATCTTTGTTCAATTTTACATCAGTGAAATATATTTCAGTGTCCTTTTTAAATGAGGAAATCGATTGAAATTTGTATTTTGTGTTTTGGAACATTGTATTTATTCGGTAAAAAAAAGTCTTAAACCTTAAACAGTCTCCTCCAAAATAAAAATTTAAAAATAAGGTTTAAAACCTTAAACAGTCTCCTACAAAGAGACTAACTATTTTTGGAGCTGTGCCAAGAATTGATTTTTTTTAGTTTAAGCAAAGTTTTGTCATATAAATAGAGATGAAAACAACGTTTTGTGACGTTTGTAATCATGAGTACAAATATTACAAAAAACACCTCCAAACCCACAAACACACATTCAATCTTTTTCAGCTGATATCCCCGCTTGAACAAGAAACAAAACATTGTGATGTCTGTTCTAAGGATGTCTTGAAGAAGGGTTTTCCTTGACACCTTCAATCACAAAAACACAAGAAGAATGAAGAGTTAGTTGGATACTCTATTAAAAACTCTGATGGAGCATTTAAGGGACATATTAAGATAAGGGTTTTTGAGTTTGAAACTCCTGGACCAAAATCAATAGCTGAGGCGATTGAGATGGTTAAACCTGATGTTGAAACACTTGTAAAAGATACGTTGACTTAGATGAATACTTTAAAGTTTTATGTGGGAGTAAAAATGGGTATGGTAAAAGATGGTGTTGAAGAAACTCTCTCTATGAGAACAGACCCTCACTTTATCACATCATTCCAAGATTTCTTATCATCAGGTGTTTGTGGTGAACTTGTAAAACAGGAGCAGGATGAAGATAATACATTTGTAGGGAGTGGACATAGTATAAGTAAAATCATTTTCTTAGATATACACATTCTAAAATCAGACCCTCTTAAAGCTTCTTCTTACATTGATTTACCAAGGGTTGTAAAACTTTAAAAAGCGGTTGTTAATATTAAAAACAAAGATAATAAATGTTTCCTATGGTCTGTTCTCACTCACATTCATCCCCCACATTCAAAACCTGAGAGTATCTCATTATAAGAAATATGAGAATACACTAAATGTTAAAGGTTTAAAGTTTCCAATGTCATTAATAGATATTCCTAAATTTGAGAAAATGAATAATCTATCTCTTGATGTATATGGATTAACAGATACAAACAAAGTTCAGATTTTAAAAATTTATAATAACTATAAAGATGAGAAAACACACATTGACCTTCTTTGTTTTAACTCAGAAGAAAATTCACACGATGCTTACATAAAAAATTTATCAAGATTAATCACCTAACAAGTAGTCAATATAAAATGTAAAACATATCTTTGTAAGCGTTGTCTCAACTCCTTTCATACTACAGAAAGATTAAACCAGCATTCAAAATACTGCAGTGATCATAAATCCACCATAATTAATATGCTGGGGGAAGGTTCAAACATATCATTCAAAGATTTCAACAAAACCATAAAACATCCGTTTGTAATACATGCTGACTTTGAAAGTATCCTTGAAAAGAGAGATATTCCTTCTCCAAATCCCCAAAAATCACACACAAATAAATATCAAAAACATACTCCTTGTAGTTTCTGTTATTATATAAAATCATCCGTAGGTGATAAATACAACAAGTTAGAACTTTATAGAGGAAAAGATGCTTCAGAGGAGTTTGTGAGGCGACTGGAAAGGGATTGTATAAAATTATCTAAAATAATGAAAAAAAAACAATAAACCAATGTGCTTAACAAAAGAAGAGAAAAAAGTTTGGACAACCAAAGGCTGTATGTCATATTTGTGATGAGAAAATTGATAAAGGATTAAAGGTTAGAGACTATTGTCATCTTACAGGTAAATATAGAGGTCCGGCTCATCAAAGTTGTAATATTAATTATAAACTCCCCTCTTTCATTCCTGTCTTTCTTCATAACAACGCTCATTATGATACGCGTCTATTTATTAATGAACTTTCAAAGACTTCTGGAGACATTTCAGCAATTCCTAACACGGATCAGAAATACATTTCATTCACAAAAACAATTCATACATCTCCTATAACTCATATCCGGTTTCTTGATACATTTAAATTTATGGCAAGTCCATTATCTAACTTGGTATCAAATATTAAAAACTTTCCGAGTCTTTCAGAGTATTTCATAAATCAAGAAGAGATTGAACTCTTATCACAAAAGGGTATATATCCATATGATTATATGGATTCGTTTGAGAGATTTAAAAAAAAAAAAACTTCCCTCAAAAGAAAATTTCTATAACGAATTAAATAAAAGTCATATAATTGATAAAGATTATACTCACGCACAAAATGTTTGGAAAAAGTTTAATATAAAGAACCTTGGAGAGTATCATGATTTGGATCTTAAAACTGATGCCCTCCTATTGGCTGATGTATTTGAGACTTTTCAAAGCGTCTGTCATAATAAAAATTCCTATGGATTAGACCCCGCTCACTGTTACACTGCTCCTGGTTCAGCTTGGAGTGCCATGTTAAAAATGACAAAATAGGCTTTGGATTTGATCAGTGGTGTAGATATGCTTTTGATGATAGAAAAGGCTAAACGAGGAGGAATATCTCAAGTATGTTCGAGTAGATATGCTAAAGCTAACAACAAATATCTTTCTAATTATGATGCTACAAAAGATAGTTCTTATTCGATGTATTATGATGCTAACAATTTGTATGGATGGGCTATGTCTCAAGCCCTACCTTGTGGAGAACTTAGGTGGGTTAAAGAGAAAGATTATGAAAAGGTTTTACAGGATATTGTTATCTCCACACAAAAAGAATTGGATAAAGCTAAAATTGGATATTATTTTGAGGTTGATTTGAAGTATCCCGAAGAACTTCATAATAAACATAAAGATCTGCCTTATGCTCCTGATAAAGCAAGACCAAGAAAAGAATGGTTAAGTGACTATCAACAATCATTTAATACAAAAGGTAAATCAACAGAAAAATTACTTACTTCATTATATAATAAAGGAAATTATGTTTTACACCAAAGGAATTTGAGACAATATTTATCAGCAGGGTTAAGAGTGAAGAAGATTCATGGAATTTTAAAGTTTAACCAAAGTCATTGGTTGAAAACATATATTGATTTTAACACACAAAGGAGGATAGAAGCTAAAACAGATTTTGAAAAGGAGTTTTATAAATGAATGACTAACGCTGTATTTGGAAAGACAATGGAAAATGTTAGGAATAGACAAAACATAAGACTTGCTACATCTTGGAAACAAGCAACAAAATCAATTAATATACCCAGTTTTCAAAGAGCAGAGGTGTTTTCAGAGAACTTTTGTGCTCTCCATTTGGTTAAAGAAAGTATTGAAATGGATAAACCTATTTATATCAGAACATCATTTCTTGATTTATCAAAAGTCATTAATGTATGATTACTTTTACAATAACTTAAGGAAGAAATATCAAAATGATGTTAATCTACTTTATATGGATACAGATAGTTTTATTTTGAAAATTGAAACAGAAGATGTTTATTCAGATATGATTGACATTGATATATATGATACAAGTAATTATAAGTCAGGTGATAAGTTGTTTTCTTCAAAGAATAAAAAGGTTATTGGAAAGTTTAAGGATGAATTTGGGGGTAAGGTAATTAGTGAATTCATAGGATTGAGATATAAGGCTTATGCTTCTCAATATATTGATAATAATATTGAAAAGAGTGATAAAAAGTTAAAAGGGGTAAAGAAAAATGTTATTAAAGAAACAATAAACTTTGAAAATTATTATAATTGTTTAACTTTAAAGAAAGAAGAGTTTAGAAAAATGAATACGATAAGAAGTTATAAACATCAATTCTATTCAGAAGAGGTGAATAAGAAAGCATTGGGGGCTTTTGATGATAAGAGGTTTATTTTTAAAAATGGAATTGATCGTCTCCCTTATGGTTATAAGTGTTAAAATATATATAAGTGATAAGCATAAGTGTTGAGATATATTAAGATAAATATATAAGTGATAAGATAAAAAGGTGGGTTAGGGATTTTAACGGGCTACCGCCGCCTTTTTTACTTATATATAAATGATAGAACCAAGCAATAACCAAACCAAAGAGTGGAGGTACAGACAGCCTTGGTATATAAATGGAAAACATCATGAATGTGAGAAATATCAAATAGGTATTATTGAAGAAATAACAAGGGTAAAGGTAAATAAAACAAATAAGCAAATAAATTTAAATACAAATAAGTTAGAGGCTCGAAGAGGCAACATCCTTGAGTGGACTGAAAACTTTGATGGTTGCCAAGAGATTGAGGGGAAAATAATTTATTAAAATGGTATGTGGTTTGGGAGGGGGTCAGATGAGGTCATTAAGAGAAGTATATCATTTCATATTAGCTCAACAGCGACATCTAGAGTCAAATTCTAATGGAATATTTATCAATATCTTAGATGGTAATTCTGCTTTTAAGAAAATTAAGCTATTACCTAAAAATGAAACAAATATTCGTTGGGTCTCTGTACGAGTATAATGAAAAATGGGGAGAGTTAATAAGTTAAAAGAGGGAGAAAAAGGGTGTAATTTTTCAAGAGATGGGGTTTGAGTCAATAAGTTAACATAATTTTCCCCATTGACTTCAATGTTAAATTTAATGTGTCCCAGAACCCCCATTCTTCCTCTACTCGTATGTGACATGGACGAAATTGTTAGATTTTGGTGAAGATCCAGATTTGGATCCGGCTACAATAATTTTTTAAGTGATTCTCCACCATTGGGAGATTGGGCCAAAAACGATACATAGCAGGATATCTCAAAAAGTTAAGGACGGATTTGGACAAAACTTGGTGGACCGGTTTGGTGTCTGACAAGGATGATTCGATTTGATTTTGGTGAAGATCTGAATATGGATTCGGATGTGATAATTATTTAATTTTTCAAGTGAATCTTCACAATTGGGAGATAGGGCCAAAAACTATACACAGCAGGATATCTCAAAAAGTTATGGATGGATTTGGACGAAAGTTGTTGGACAGGTTGGGTGTGTGACAAGTGTTACGTGCTCCTCCCCAAACCCCGGTCACGGTGTACCTCCGAGCCTCGAGAGGAGTCACGGCAGAAAGATGTGTTATTCTATATGTCAAAGATCAATGGTGAAACCACACCAATTGTTACCAACAAACAAGTATTGTATTAAGGTCACACAAGAATAACAGTACAATAACAATATTAATCAATTGTACAACCAATATATCATTCCTATGATGGTACCATCAGTTTCGTACAATATAACTCACTGTGCTCCAAGTGAGCGAAAATAACATTCCCAATGTCGCTGTCCCAGCTTCAAACCAAAGTCGATCCACGCTCCAGTGATCGTCAGAACGATGTTGTATCGAGACCAGAATCCCGCTCGGTTGACAATCACACTGCCAAAGATAGGCAAAAGTGTCCTCAAGAGGCGGCTGGGAAATCACACCTTCGGGTCTGGACATTCAACGGCTCCCAATCGGCGAACCGCAAATTCCCACTCAAAATCCACGTTACACACACACACCAGGTTAACGGCTGGATCCGTTGAAATGGTTGAAGCGAGGGGAAAAACCTGGAGCGATGCGAAATCAGGCGCGAAGTAAAATGGCCAACGGTCCATTCTCGAGACGTAACGGCACTCTAATGATTCTCTTCGGAATCAACCGCAAAACCTGTCACGCAGGTTTATCTGTCACAGCGATAACAACTCTGTCGCAGGAATCCCTTTTCCAGGAAACCCCAAAGTTCACTAGTGACCTCCGTTCGCCAGTGTTTGCTCCAGACCTCCAAACAGCTCGGCTCCTTCTCCGACCTCACTCGCTCCGCCTCTTTCTCCTCTCCTTCTTCCTCTTCCTCTTCGTCCGGTTCCCGATCCGGTTTCCGGTTTCTTTTAAAACACTAACTTTTTTTACCTTTTGAAAACAGTTATTTCTATCTCACTTAAACGATAACAATAATAGTACATGCAACCAAAAATGTTTACAGTGGATGAGAACCACAACAACGGAAGTGACGAATCCGTAACACAAGGAAGAATCGATTAAATTTTGGTGAAGATCCGGATACAGCCAGCAGAATTTTTAAAGTGATTCTTCACCTTTGAGTGTTGGGCTAGCGGCTAGGGTGCCAGCTTAGGAACCTAGGATCCTGGGTTCGAATCCCGGTCGATCGCTGAATTTAACGCCAGGGGGGTTGACTCAGCCTGTCATCCTTCCGAGGTCGGCTAATTGAGTACCAGTTCACTGGTAATTCCCTGCTTGTCGTAAAAGGCGACAAAAAGGGTTGGCGGCAGGAAGGGCATCCGGCCGTAAAACATTGCTTCAAAAAGGGGACCAAAAAACAACAACAACCACGGTCCCCGAAAAAGGCCAACCCCCGCCTTGCGGGGAAAAATGGCCTCTAAAGGTTTTTGGTTTTTTTTCTTCACCTTTGGGTGATATGGCCAACCAGGTGGAGGTATGCTCTCCACTGAGTGCCATTCTAGTTTAGGAGAGATTGGAATGATTCATTTGATCACGTGGTGCTGCTCTAATGATCACACGGTGCTGAGACTCCATCTCAGAGAAGACGTGCACTTCGGTTTTCCATCATTTCATGAATAATTATGTCGTCAATAGCTGAATGTTGTGAAGAGCAAACAACTGTTTAGGGAAACGCAATAAATGGGTTAATATGTGAAGAAAATTTTTCTTCAGCAAACATTAAAATTGGCCTCGTATTATTTTGCTGTAAGTTAGTTGGTAGATGATCGAATAGCTGACGGGAGTGTTCTGTGATTACGAGTTGTGAGGTTGCGGGTATGAAAAGCACTGAAATGTGATCTGTAGGTGTCGTGACAAATAGTAATTTAAACTTGGATACCGATTTTTATGAAGTTTGATTCACCACTCAATAATATATGGCCGGGCCACCAAAAATGCTGGTGGGCCGTTAAAAAAAAGAAAAAAAAGTGTGACCCCTGTCGTGTAATATTGTTGAAACATTCTCCATGTCTAGGCGCTCCGATGTAGAAAGTTTTTGTCAATCGCTCAAACGGTTGCAGATAAAACAAATTTAAAAGTAAGGGCCGAAGGGGAAAAAAAATGGTGAGGGTCTCAGCCGACGTTCCACAACATTGTGAAGGGTGGTTGTGGTCACCTCTTACTAGTTTATGAAGCCACCTCGCTCTTGGCCACAAGTGACTGTGAAATTACGTCACAGGCATTACAGCCAATCATAGCATCTAATGACACGTGCTGGTGCCAAAATGAGGTGGAAAAACTTTTAACCAAAAGGTTTATTCAACAAAACAAGTTCCAGCCATGCATTTTGAATAATCTTAAACTGTATCGATTAAACGACTGGCGAATTATTAAATAAACTATCTCTCGCTCTCTCTCTCATATCGGATTTTGTATTAGTAACCCAATCCACTGGGATGCCCCATCTCACAGATGAGCAGGTGTAGAATGTCGTTCTGGTTCTTGTCCAGCAGTGGCCTGAAAAACCGAGAGTTTAGAGAGTTTAACCTTCAATCAAAACCATGGCGATAAAAATGGTTTCGGGTTCGTGTATAAAATCACGCTGTACTGTTGTTATTAATCACAAACATGGGCTGATACATGGCACGCACGCAACAAGTCAGCACGATCATCATTATCATAATGAAACGTGCTCCATACAGAGCGTCGGTGATGCTGAATCAGTTTCTATGGCTAGAATTACAATTGTGGACGGGTCACCGCTCTGACACAGGACGATAGGCCTGTAATTTGTTTGGTGTGCCGGCGATAGCTTCACCTACTCTTCGTGAAGGACACCGTGTGATCTTTAACATACTCAAACTAACACCGACAGACGGGACACCCAGTTTAACGTCCATCCGAGGGACGGCACACGCATTGACTGCCTGTGAAACACCGGGACGACAGTTTATGGTTGGGTCGGGATTCAAACCCAGGCTAAACACCTGAGAGGTGAGTCTGTGTACCTCTCCGACTCCGGTGTATTTTACGAAGAGTCAGTGAGTCGTCGCCGGCACACCAAAGAAATTACAAATTTCTGTTCCAGCTCACAAGCGGAAGGTAATGGTAAACCATCCAGTGTAATTTCCTCATGGTTCAGTACAAATTGATAGATCTTTGTAAAATGACAATGCCGAGCGGAATTTCGACCTCTCGGATTTATTCCTCCATTGCCGCCGACCCACAGGAGGAATTGGGTGCATTGGGGAAGTCCCCTCCAGTGGACATTGTTGGTTAATATGAAATAAACTTTTATGGAAAACCACGTGCTGGTGTCGACGTTACCATGTTCATGACGTCACTCATACAGGCAACAGCCATATATGATGTCGATGTTATTGGACGTGATTCCCAATCAGCTGGAAGCAGAATATGTTACATACATTATTGTGACCGCAATTAAATCAATCATGTAGGCAACGTTCATGATGTAATGGGGAATCTCCACCAAGTTGTGCTGCAAATCTGTCAAAATTGGGGAAATTTTAATATTGATTTGTCCAAAAAAAATTGATTTTGCTTTGCGGGTCCTCAAGAGACTTGTACCAATCGGCTTCCATTTTGATTGTGGTACGAAATGGAGAAAACTTTACAAAACATTAACAGTAACATCTATTTGGCTACTTGGGAGACTTGAAAGTATCTCGTATGTTTGGAATTCATTCCTGTGTTTTTCAGAGTTAACGGATTAGGAGACATTACGAGGACGAGTGAGAAACCAGAACTATGCTTTTTAAATCCCTTGAAATTGAGGCAGGACAGCGTAGGCCGCATCTTACCATAGCTCCTTCTGTAGTACACGCAGCGCTTCCACATCCTTTTCTTGGCAAGCCATCTATGCACACGCACACCACGTTGCAGGTTACGCCCTCCAGGCATTAAGCTGGCCGTCTTGTGTGCTGGCATCATGCACTTGTGGACAGAAATGATTCCGTCGAACCTTTCAAACAAGTCACCGACTGTGAGTGTTACCATGTGAGCCAAATTTAAATTCCTTTTCACCTGGGGATACAAAATTAAACCGCTGAATAACCACATATACATCACCGAAAGACAAACAAGAGGAGGAAAAAAAAAAAAAAAAGAATGAGTGGTTAAAAATCCGACCAGGTGTCCCCGAGATAGATCATCACGACATCTCTTTTGTTTGCTCCGGCACGCCGGTAATGATGCAACAAGCAGGCCGGATTTGGCCTCGAATGCCGGTCCAATAGTCTTCCCCAAAATTAATGGCAAAGTACTGTTCAGGTTGTATCATACCATGCCCTTCAAGACCCGGCGAGGTCATGTCCAATTATATTACATTTTAAATACTCGATGTTCCCTATGTCTCATAAGCCAGGTGCTTTTTCACCCGATTATACCTCGGAACCGGATATTATTTATAGCAGAAAGTAACAAGACCTACGGACCACTCTGAATACATCCAAGCAATTCCAACAGGCCTAAATATCGTTTAACCAAGCATTAAAAATTTGCATCCATCACATTTGGCTGAAAGGATGACCTAGAGGTACGCACGCACCTTGGCCTCTGAATTGTCTAGCCTGGAATTGAATGTCGGCCTAGCTTTAAACTACTATCCTGGTGTTTCGCACTGTGTCAGGGTGACAAACCCATCCAGGATTGTAGCTCCAGCCAAGAAACCTCATTGGCAGAACCGTCGCTCTGCAAAGAGCGTGGTACATAAATGAATGAATCCATCCTATTCGGTATTCACCATAACCGAAGAACTTTATTTACGACGGAATATGGCAATGTTAATGTTGAGAATGCGAAGTTCGTCCATTGCATTCACTAGCAAATTGCCCATGGCCGCAAGCGGTTCCAAACAGGGTGGAGATAGAGGAGGCAAGAATGCAAATGCCATCTTCCTGTCATCAAGCTGGCAAGCTAGGAGCAACAATTCACATTTATTGCCACATCTATTGCTCAGGACAGCCAGGAAGCACTATCTCTCCACTCTCAAACCTGTCTCCCTCCTCCAAATCCTGGTGGCGTCTGGTTAAATCTGTTTCTGATGTTTGGTCCCCCTCCATCCCCTCCGTCACCTCAAACGGCGACATAGCTGACCGCACGTGACAAATCCGAATGCCTCAACTCTGTGTTTGCCTCTAAATCCTGTGTCCCAAACCCATCTCTCTCTGTACCCACCGTACCCAGTCGTACCCAGCTGCTCCTGGACTCTGTGTCCTTCTCTCCTGACAAAGTGGAGAAGTTTCTGTCAAACCTCGACTCTGCTTCTGCAACTAGACCAGACAGCATCAGCCCATGGGTCGTAAAATCCTGCTCTGCCGCTCTTTCACTCCCTCTCTCTGTTCTCTTCACCCTCTCTTTTGCTCAAGGTCATCTGACATCAGCTTGGAAATCAGCCAACATCACCGCTTTACACAAAAAGATGCAAAAACAGATCCTTGCAACTACAGACCAATCAGCCTGCTCCCAATAATCAGCAAGGTCATCAATCATCGCTTCGGATATCAAATCATTCCTCTTCTCCAATGGCTTGATTTCTGATCATCAATTTGGATTTAGACAAGGTCACTCTACTCTGGACATGCTGCTTCTGCCATCTCAACAATGGATGGAGGTCTCAATGCCGAACAGGAAATCAGAGCGGTCTCCCTTGACATATCAAGTGCCTTCGATACGGTCTGGCACCTCGCCCTGCTCACCAAACTCTCCTCATATGGTATCCATGGAAACCTCCACGTATAGCTTGCAGACTTCCTCTCTGGTCATAGTCAACGTGTGGCCCTGAATGGAATTCTCTCTTCTCCCCTTCCTGTTCAGGCTGGAGTTCCTCAAGGCAGTGTTCAGGGTCCTGTGCTTTTTCTGGTCTTCATTAATGATCTTTCCGACTCTGGAAAATCCTCTATATCTCTTTGCTGATGACTCCACTCTCTGCCATTCCATATACCAACCCTCAGATCGGCAGGCAGCAGCCTCTTCACTCTCTGCAAACCTGGACAATATCACAAACTGGTCAAACAAGTGCAACATGTCTTTCAATCCTGACAAATCTCACACTCTCATGATGTCTCTCCGAAAAGACCGTCCGGACAACCCTCACATCTACTTCCTGCACAATCCTCTTGAAGAATTTCTGTCACTCAAGCTTTTGGGTCTCGCTATCTGCCATGATCTTTCCTGGGAAGCACATTTCCAAGCTGGCCTCCAAAGCCAGCCGCCGACTGGGCATCCTCCGTCGTGCGACGTCCTTTCTGGGCACTTCTGAGCTCCTCACCACATACAATGCTTTCATCCGCAGCTCAATGGAATATTGCTCTCCCCTCTGGGCTGGTGCTTCTGCCTCACACCTAGCTCGGCTTCACGCGGTTGAAACCAAAGCTTTCAGAATCATTGGAATCTCCCACGATGAAGCTGATTCTGAGGGCCTTTCTCTCTCACCGTAGGCAGCTAGGTGGTCTTTCTGTCTTCAACCGACTCCTCTCCGGCGTTGCTCCCCCTGTTCTGTCTGTGCTCTGTCCCCCAAATATTCCTGCAGTATGCACAATATCTGACATTAACCCTCTTCTGGTGAAACTGCCAAAATGAAGACTCTCTGCTCACCTTCACTCCTTCATTCCTCTTTTCTCCCACCTCTGGAACAAACTCCCACACTCTCTTCAATCCCACTCCTCCCTCCAGGTCTTTAAAACAGCTGTTCACCACCATCTCTTATCTTCCGCCATCCAAAACCTTGATCTTTTCTACCCATGTTAAAACATGCCAAATCCGCCTCTTTAAATCCCCAACTTCTTTCCTGAAATTCCTATAAGTGTTAATTTGTTTTCCACCGTGTACCCCTCCCTCCTCCCCCAGCCCTCCCCCTTCCACAGATCTACCGACGTCCCTGTTCTCTTCTGTTGTTGCGCTTGTGTACTTCCCTCTCTCCCCCTCTTGCCTCCCGCTCCCTTTATTGTATGTTTTATGTGTCTGTGCATGTTTTCACGTTCAATGTGTTAGCTCTTACACGAGCCTCGATTCTGTATATTTTTAAAAAATAAAATTAAAATCTGATGCAATGTAAATGTTTGGACATACGGAGAATGGCGGAGACATGCTCCATTTGAAACGTTTGGACATACTTTTCAGCTTTTTGATGCCAATGGTCAATAATAAAAATTGTAATAACGTCAAAGCCAGTGACCAATAGCAAATTAATAGTAGGATTATATAACAGCAAAGCAACAGGGTTTTTACCTCCACCACCTAAGGTGGGCGGAGGTTATGTTTTCACCCCTGTATGTTTGTCTGTCTCTGAACAGGATATCTCAAGCAGTTGTGGACCAATTTCGACGAAACGTGGTGGACAGGTTGGGTGTGTGACCCAACTGTTGGCTGGCGGAGATTCAATCCCAGGCTAGATAGTTCATAAGCAAGCGTGTGCGGACATCTAGGCCATCCTGCCACCTCTGCTGCTTCAGTATCTAAATAGAAAAAAATGCAACTGCTGCATGTTGTCCCAATAAGGTGTTTTGTCAAAACAGGCCATTTTACTCACCACCACAGACTGCAGAAGGATGAACAGTTCCTCAGGCAGGCACTGCGCTGTGGAAAACACGTGAATACGCCGCGTTATTACATCACTTGTGTTTCGACCCATTAAAATCAGCACCTCAAAGAGAATGTGTTCAGCACAAACGTCCATTTTAAATGATCACCTCCGCCACCTAAGGTGGACGGAAGTTATGTTTTCACCCATGTCTGTTTGTCTGTGAGCAGGATATCTCAAGGAGTTGTGGATGGCTTTGGATGAAACGTGGTGGACAGGTTGGGTGTGTGACGAGGACTAAATTATTCCATTTTGGTGAAGATCTGGAACTGGATATGAGAATTTATTTTTTATAATTTTTCTAAAGTGATTCGTCACCATTGAGAGATTAGGCCAAAAATAATATATTATGGGATATTTCAAAAAGTTATGGACGGTTTATGACAAAACTTTGTGTATGAGTTAGGGAGCTGATGAGAACAAGTTAAAGATTTTGGTTAAGGTCCACATCCAGATCCGGCCTATCAGTGGGATACAAAACATAAACCGTTCAACGTCTATGAATTGCTTTCAGTCAGCCGTTGCTTCTTCGCGTGCACAGCACCTATAACTGCCATTTTGAACTTCTCAACTGTCCTCCAGTGGATTATAGCAAAACTTACACAGCCTGGTGTTGGCTTAGCGGTTAGGGTGCTGGCTTGGGATCCTAGGATCCTGGGTTCGAATCCCGATCGATCGCTGAATTAACGCCAGGGGGGTTGACTCACTGACTCAGCCTGTCGGAGGTCGGAAAATTGAGTACCAGCATGCTGGGATGAATGATCAGTGATCACGGTGTGTACCCCGGTTTAGAATAGGTACACCGTATCCCTGCGCATCGTAAGAGGCGACCAAGGGTTGGCGTCAGGAAGGGCATCCGGCCATAAAAACATTGCCTCAAACAGGGAACCATGATTGTCATGGGGCCCGCAAGGCTAACCCCCGCCCTGGTGGGGAAAATGGCCTTAAAACGATCATTCATTCATATTCATATTACACAGCACCGGCAGGAAAAATATTAAAATTGCAACAAGTTTTTTTTTTTTTTAATCTTTCTTCTACCGACTTGCCGTAGATAATTTCCAAGAAGGAAAACGTACTCCACTGCATATGCTACTAACTCCAACTGAACAGAAGTAACAGCAACCAGGGGAAGTAGGTGAAGACTAAAGGGGAGGGCTTGAGCAATATGTAGACGTAGACTAAATGGGGCAGCCGCCAATCCCCCCCCCCCCCTCACCCCCTACCATTTCCTTGGGAAAGCTATAATAAGCAGCAAGCAATGGTTTCTATGTATCTTTCTGAGTATATCTAATTGCCGTGTATATGAGGAGGGACTAATGAGTCCGTCCGTGGGAAGTTGAAAAGTTGGCGTCTATGCCAGGATATGGATACTCTGGCCTATCATTACCTCCGCCACCAAAGGTGGATGGAGGTTATGTTTTCACCCCTGTCTGTCTCTGTTTGTTTGTGAACAAGATATCTCAAAAGGTTGTGGACGGATTTGGACGAAACTTGGTGGACAGTTTGTGTGTGTGACAAGGAAGAATCGATTCCATGTTGGTGAAGATCCAGATCTGGATCTGGCTGGTAGAATTTTTAAAGTTATTCTTCACCATTGGGAGATGGAGCCAAAAACGATACAAAGCAGGATATCTCAAAAAGTTGTGGACGGATGATTTTGATTAAATGTGATTTTCTGGTCTACTCTGGGATACAAAACGTAAACTGTTCACCTGGCGGAGGTATGCTCTCTACTGAGTGCCATTCTAGTTTGCACTGTTATGAACGTGTGATTGAATAATGAAAAGAATCAAAGTTCCTTTCACACACGTTTTCGATTATTTTAAATCTTAATACTCTTTATTTGGGTCTTAAACAGCAGGAAGATATGAAAAGGAAACTTTAAAACAACTGGAAGAATATTATCCGCTTATGCAGTTGCAATTTAAGAGTTTCTACTCACAGCGAGCGTGACCCGGGCTGTCGAGCGCGCTCCACGCGTAATTTTCCAGTGTTCGGGCATGTTCTGGAGCCAGGTGTTGAGGAGGAGGCTGGAGAAGTGAACCCAACAACCCAATCATCTCAAAAGCTAAGCACGTCCAGATAATTATATTCCAGCCCTGGTTTACTGTCTTCACGTGCTGGGGTACACAAATTAGATCAGGTGTTCAAGTGTCAAATGGAATAACTCGTGAATGCTTACCTGTACCAACATTAACAACAGCACTCGGGAAATTTCGTTGCTTGCGATGATGTCCTGAAAAGCACCTGCGTGAGGAGAAAAATGACGTTGCATTGGCTAAACTCATCGAATGATCAATACAGCCAAGTCAAGACACAAGTTCTCAGTAGTTAGTCAAAGTTTCTGTTTTTTAAGATTATTATTCTTTGATCCAATATGGCTGCGAGACCACGTGACCAATTACATCATGCGTTAACATTCACTAATTTAATAATTGCGTAGATCACACTCAATAAATTTAAAACTTATTGGACTAAGCGTTGTACTTGTCGAATTATGACGTCATTATTAAGGCACCAATGACATAATTAACACTTATTCCCCATGTGGAGTTCTTTACAATGAGCCATGTTTAATTTTTTTCCATGGAGCAGTTTTGGTGATATGGAGGTGCAACGTTTTTCCAAGATGGCGCCTGCACCACATGACCTATTACATCATAATTAGAATTTAAAAATGATACAGGAGGAGGCGCGCTCCTCTGGTGAAAATGTTGTGTCCATCGGACTAAAAGTTGCAGAGAAAAATCTAAATTTCATACTGATTGGATCAAGCGCTGTACTTGTAGAATTATGACGTCATAATGAAGGCACAGATGACATCATCATTGACATATATTATTCCCCATGGGGGTATTTCACAATGAACAATGTTTCAATTTTTTCCATCGAGCGGTTTCAGAGATAAAGGTTCAAGGTTTTTTCCAAGATGGCGTCCATTTAACATGACCTATGACATAATTATAACTAAAAATACAGGAGGAGGTGCTCCTATGGTGCAAAGTTTTGTGTCAATCGGACCAACGCTTGCTGAGAAAATGAATTTTTTTAATGCAGCCACACGCACACATGCAACCGATCGCTGCACCCCGTTTTCGCTTCACGAGCGTACGGGGTATTGCGAACGAGTGGGCAGTTTATTTCTGACTTATAAACAGGGGATGGAGGGCAGAAATCATTTGGTCTCTCAGCATCATCAGGACACTCGACTGCCACTCCAAAGTTCAAATACAGCTGAAGGCAGCGGCACTAAGAATTTGGATTGTAAGCTTCGGGAAAACGAGCCAGACTCAGGTTACAATTGTCATGAAAAGATTGTTGGCAATAAAAACCCAGCTGGCTCACAAATGGCTTCCAGGGGAGGGTTTAATGTGCCTGCTACACTTTATCTGGCCTATAGGTGTAAATGATCAGTTCACACTTCCTGGATGATTCTTGATGCCCTCAAGGCAACATGAGATGAGCCAAAAAATAATAATAAGAGCGAGAATTGCTTTGCAATACATGTCCTCTACCGGTGCCAATGGATGTTGTTTTAAATTTTAACCCAAGTTTAAAAAAAAAAGATAAAACTCCCTGAAAGGTGAACTTGTTCTGTAAATTATCATGATAAGGCCATGTACCAAGTTTCAGTTGAATATGTTAAAGGGTATGGGAAAAAGTCTGGAAACCACAGGTGGGACGGACAGAGAGACAGAGGGAGAGCAAACCTATCGTCCCCTCTGGGTAGGGGATTAATAAAATGACTGCCGCAAGTTGCCTGCGACGCCTCGGATTAAAACGACTGATCGAAACGTCAGGCATGAGCATTGCTAAGGAGATTGCTAAAGTTAGTGGTGCGTTCACTCTCCAATAAAAACTTCACTCTGTGCATTGGAAAGAAGAGGCCACCAACCGGTACAAAATAGTTTGATTGCAAATCGATTAGACAAAGGATGTTACAATTTTGTCATTAGTAAGAAATTATTTATTTATCTTTAAAAAAAAAAAACCGGGGGACAAACCCAAAAAAGGCATCACATATTTCACGCGTCCCACAATGTTGATTGCACACACAAAGTTTAATTTAAAAATGTTTTAAAATGTGTCCGTAATTGCATTTTTGGTGTTTGACCTTTTGCCACCGCCCCAGAGGGCGGGGCCAAAAACGACCTTTTTGCAACTTCTCTCTTTTTTTTTTCTTCTTTTTTTTTGTATACAAGATCGAGGCTCGTGTAAGAGCTAACATCATTCACAAAAAAAAAAAAACGACACACAAAACATGCAATAAAGGGAGCGGGAGACAAGATGGGGAGAGAGAGGGAAGCACACAAGTACAACAGCAGAGAACAGGGACAACGGAAGATCTGTGGGAGGGAGAGGGCTTGGGGGGGGGGGGGGGGGGGGAGGGAGGAGTTCCAGGAAAGTTCCAGGAAAGAAAGAAGTCGGTATTTGGAAGAAAAAAAAAGTGGATTTGGGATGAATTAACGGCGGTAGAAGAGATCAAGGTTTTGGATGGGGGAAGATGAGAGATGGTGGTGAACAGCTGTTTTAAAGACCTGAAGGGAGGAGTGGGATTGAAGAGAGTGAGGGAGTTTGTTCCAGAGGTGGGAGTAAAGAGGAATGAAGGAGTGAAGGTGAGCAAAGAGTCTTGATTTTGGCAAATTCACCAGAAGATGGTTACTGGCAGATCTTGTACGACCTATAGGAATATTTGCGGGAGAGAGCACAGATAGAGCTGGGGGAGCTAGGCCGGATAGGAGTCGGTAGAAGACAGAAAGACCACCAAGCTGCCTGCGGTGAGAGAGAAAGGCCCTCAGAATCAGCTTCATCGTGGGAGATTCCAATGATTCTGAAAGCTTTGGTTTCAACAGCGTGAAGACGAGCTAGGTGTGAGGCAGGAGCACCAGCCCAGAAGGGAGAGCAGTACTCCATTGAGCTGCGGATGAAAGCCTTGTATGTGGTGTGGAGCTTAGGTGATGCCAAGGAAGGACTTCGCACGATGGAGGATGCCCAGTCGGCAACTGGCTTTGGAGGCCAGCTTGGAAATGTGGTTTTCCCAGGAAAGATCATGGCAGATAAAAAAAAACACCTTTAGAGGCCATTTTTCCCCGCAAGCGGGGGTTTGCCTTTTTCGGGAACTGTGGTTGTTGTTGTTTTTCGGTCCCCTTTTTGAAGCAATGTTTTACGGCCGGATGCCCTTCCTGACGCCAACCCTTTTTGCCGCAGAGCACAGATAGTGAGATAGTGAGATAGTGAGATGAGTGAGATGAGTGAGATGAGATGAAAGTGAGATAGTGAGATAGTGAGATGGCAGATAGTGAGACCCAAAAGCTTGAGTGACAGAACTTCTTGGAGAGGATTGTTCAGAAAGTAGATGGGAGGGTTGTCCAGTCGGTCTTTTCGGAGAGACATACTAAGAATGTGAGATTTGTCAGGATTGAAAGGCATGTTCCACTTGTTTGACCAGTCTGTGATTTTGTCCAGGTCTGCAAAGAGTGACGAGGCTGCAGACTGCCGATCTGAGATATGAGGAATGGAGCGGCAGAGTGTGGAGTCATCAGCAAAGAGATAGAGAGGATTTTCAAGAGTCAGAGAGATCATTGATAAAGACCAGAAAAAGCACAGGGCCCAGAACACTGCCTTGAGGAACTCCAGCCTGAACGGGAGGGGGAGATGAGAGAAACCCATTCAGGGCCACACGTTGACTATGACCAGAGATAAAGTCCGCAAGCCATGCGTGGAGATTTCCATGGATACCAGAGGAGGAGAGTTTGGTGAGCAGAGCGTGGTGCCAGACCGTATCGAAGGCACATGATATGTCAAGGGAGACAGCTCTAATTTCCTGTTTGGCATTGAGGACCTCTATCCATTGTTGAGACAGCAGAAGCAGCATGTCCAGAGTAGAGTGACCTGGTCTGAAACCAAATTGATGATCAGAGATCAAGCCATTGGAGAAGAGGAAAGATTTGATATCCAAAGCAATGATGGATTCCATGACTTTGCTGATAATTGGGAGAAGGCTGATTGGTCTGTTGTTGCAAGGATCTGTTTTTGCACCTTTTTGTGTAAAGCGGTAATGTTGGCTAATTTTCAAGCTCATGGCAGATGACCTTGAGCAAAAGAGAGGGTGAAGAGAACAGAGAGAGGGGGAGATAGAGCGGCAGAGCAGGATTTTAGGACCCCTTTTTCGTCTTATTTCGTCTTATTATCTTATTTCTTCGTCTTATTTTGTCTTTCGTCTTATATTTCGTCTTATTATCATTCGTCTTATTATCATTCTTATTTCGTCTATCTTATATCTTATCTTATCTTATCTTATCTTATATCGTATATCTTATTTCGTCTTATTATCATTAAACAGCTGATGCCGTCTGGTCCAGTTGCAGAATCATCGTCGAGGATTGACAGAAACTTATCCACCTTGTCAGAAGAGAAGGACACAGAGTCCAGGAGCAGCTGGATACGACTGGGTACGGTGGGTACAGAGAGGGACGGGTTTGGGACACAATATTTTGAGGCAAACACAGAGTTGTGGCATTCAGCTTTTTCACGTGCGGAGTCAGCTGTGTAGCCGTTTGAGGTAAGGGAGGGAAGGGGAACAAACACCAGAAACAGATTTGACCAGACACCAGACGATTTGACCAGACGACTCTTGCACCTTTTCTTGCACCTTCGTGCAATGTGATGCTCATAACTACCAAGTTTGTGATTTTCCAATTAACTGTTCAGGAGGAGATGGCGGGATGGACAGACAGATGGAGCCGATTATAATATACCCATTTTTTTTCAAATTGGGAATAATTAGTGATCACGGGGCTGACAGGAGAGGTAGCACACCTGTCTCTGAGCTTTCTCGTCTAGGTTCAATTCCCAACCCAAGTTTGTATAAAGTGTCATCTTGGCAGGGTGGTACATCATTGAGTACGCATACTTCAGACTGGATGTTAAGTCAGCTGTCCTGTCTGGTAACATATGCCTGTGGATGCTAAACATCCCAAAGTACCTTTCAAAATGAGTGGGCCATCATGTGTTGATGGTAGCTAAATACCAAATTTCTGCCCTGGTTGAGGGCAACTTCAGCACCACTCCACATGGGAGAAGTGACCTGTCCTGGGTGAATTCTCCACTAAGGAAATGCTCACAACCGAAGGTCATGGACACTCACACTCCCAAAGGGTGTGTCGAGCAACAAGGGCAAATTGGTGGTGGCGGCATCCAGCTCACAGTGCAACCTCTACAAACGCCATGACGAGTATGAAGCAATTCGTACCAACAGGGGCGTTGTTGCCAGGGAGCCGTGGAGCCTTCTCCTCAGCCACCTGCTGCATGGTCGTGTACAGGGTCAAAGCACCTTCGTAATCATCTGCACAGCATTTGTCGGATAAATGTACATGACTCTCAACATGATGACAGGAAATTGATGAATGAAAATGGAAAGGGGGCAGTCGTCGTACGTGTGAGCAGACAGCATGATGCCGCCTGTCCCAGTGAGTGCAGGCTGGCAAAGGGCGTCTCGTATTGCAGTTCGGCAGCACGGCGGAAGAACACGCAAGCCTCCCCGTCCTTACCCATCAACTGGAAACAGCAAAAAAATGATTCAGCACATTCAATGTCTACTCCACACCCTTAATTTTCTCATCAGGCAAAATTATGCAGATATCAGGCAATTCAGGGCAAGTTGGTTTGACTGTTTTGCATTGAACTTAGCTTATGGAAGGCCTAAGGGTCATAACTCTTACCTTCAAGGATTGCGCAAGATCGAGACAGAGGCTCGCGGCCATGGTAGTCTGTCTTAGTTCCGTGTAAACCTGCACAAGTTACACAGAATGGAAAGTTTCATTTGGCCCTTCAACGTTTTAAATCTTGAATATCTCGCAACCACTGCGGACAAGACAAAGAGGCATCCAACTTGTTCATCAGCAGCTTTGCGCACTTCCTAACACTCCACAAGCAACGTGGATTTTAGAGATTCAATTCAGGGCCGAGCTCTTCCAGATCATCGGCACTGCCAAAGCAGTCTCTCTGCCGAGAATACACTGGATGCTTTGCCATTATTCTACCAAGTGGTAATCAGGGTAGGAAGTTGGTAAGGATATGACGCACAATGGGCCATGGCCTACTCTTAAGAAGTTACAGTGGGATCTTTAAAATTTGCAGGCGAATGCTGGCAGACAGGGCACCCAGCTTAGCATCCTTCCAAATGCTTATTACCCTGCACTCGTGAAGCAAAAAGCAGGGTTAGGCATTTGGTTACGTACATGTCTGCATTTTAAAAATTCATTTTCTCGCAACTGTTGGACCGATTGACACAAACTTTTACCATAGGAGCACCTCCGCCTGCAGAATTTTTTATCCATTACGGACGCCATCTTGGAAAAGCGTTACACATCTATATCTCCGAAACTGCTCAATGGAAAACATTGAAACAAGGCTCATTGTCAAGTACTCCCCATGGGGAATAAGATATGTTAATGATGATGTCATCGGTGCCTTCATTATGACATCATATTTCGACAAGTACAATGCTTGATCTGATCAGTCTGAAAAAAAAATTCTCTGCAACTGTTAGTCCGATGGGCACGAAATTTTGACCATAGGAGAGCCTTTTCCTGTAGAATATTTTAATGACTAGTGAGGTACCTGTGCTACACACGGGTGGGAGACCAGAATCAAACAAACAATGCAGAAACGGCGAATGCTAAGGCATGAAACCAATAAATTCCACATTACTGTAGCACCTTCAGTCACACATCAGACATGGACAGCAAGTTCGTGAAGGACTTCCATGAAAAACGTACCCGTTCGCAAACAAACGGGTACGTTTGTTTCATACCCAGTCAATGGCGAATATGCGCCATTGCGAATTTCACGTTTAGAAAGTAGAAACCGTCACGGCATTTCGTCATTCACTTGAACTCGATATCTCTTTTTTCATTCCAAACAGCATAACTCCAATCACAAATTAAATAGCATTAATATAAAAAATAAACTTTTAACAACATTCGTGACATAAACAAATATTTAAATCCTGATGTGAAGTTCCGTACGGTTGGGTGAATACAATTACGAATTCAAAATCGTAATTCTATTCACTCAATTCCAATCATCAATTGATACTTTAACAAAATACTGCTTTAAATGACGGTTGTATTGGGATATTATCAAACCAGCTCAATGCCATAATCTGTCCACTTCCGCATTCGCAGCAGGTTCGTAATTCATCAGGATTTTCCTCAATTCCGCAATGAAATGTTCATGAAATACTGTTCAGCCGTTTTTTATTTTCATGTCATGTTCTTTTGGTGAATTATCGTAGGATTTTACTGCAAAGGTTCCAGGAAATCGTTGCGATCGGTGCAGCCGTTTTTGCGGTACCCGGGACAATAACGTTATGCGGAAGTTCAAACCTGAAAATGCTGGAGACCAAAGCTGAAATTGGAAAAACAATAAAGCCTATTTTACTCCAGGGGGTCCGAGGATTACCCACCCAAAATATCATTGCGATCGGTTCAGCCGTTTTTGCGGTACCTGGGAACGGACGGACAGACGGACAGACAGACATTTGGTGAATTCTAGTACGATAATTATGACGTCACGTGGTACAGGCGACGTCTTGGAAAAAAATCGAAAAACATTGCACCTTTATATCTCCGAAACCACTCAATGGAAAAAATTGAAACATGGCTCATTGTAAAGAACTCCGAATGGGGAATAAGTGTTGTTAACGATGACGTCATTGTTGCCTTAATTATGATGACATAATTCGACAGGGACAATGCTTAGTCTGATCAGTTTGAAATTTATTGAGTGTGATATACACAACAATTATATCAGACAATGTAAATTAATGATGTCATCGCTCACCTGGCCTGGCAGCCATATTGGATCATAGAAAAAAACCCTTCAACAACAGAAGAGTTGACTCGCACCACGTTGACAGCGCAGGTTAAGTATTTTATGAATACCATCTAGTTGAAAGTATGCCTGATTATAGAGGTAGAAATGAAGCGAGTTGAATGCACTCTGTGCAACCATGTGACTTTTACCTTGATGGCACAGTTGAATGCATTGCAGGAAGACTGCAGGGCTTCCTGTAGACTAGGCAGGTGCAATGTCCAATTGTCCACCTCAGCACGCAGAAGTAGACGAGCTGCTTCCGTTAATGTCTCTGCTTCCCCAAGACCATTCATCACCGCCTGTTCACACCTGCCGCAGTCCAGAGTTTTTCTCAAATAATTGCAACGATACTCACAATTATATTTCTCTCAAATCATATTATCCAAGATAAAAATGGCCAATTGCAAAGAGTTATTATAGTCAATAATATCATCAAAGATCAAGCAGTTTTTTGAAACCCTTGGAATTCAATGCAACTGCACCCAACTCTGAGATGCACCCATTCATTCAACGATTCATTCTCCCAATTGAACTCCACATGAGTTTATAATGGGGCTTCATTCACAAAATACAACGCTTGATCTGCTTCGAATGATGAATTTCACCAAACTGCTCTCCTCAACCTAGCATGGGTTAAGGACTTCCCTTGCGACGTCTGCCTGAAGGCTGTGACAGTATAAGTCAAGTGGCTCGTCTATCACCACACATACACTGCCACACGTATTTAGCTCATTGGAGTTGAGCCTGGATACCAAGAGCCGAGACTGCAAGAAATCTACAAAGGATCAATGATATCTGCCATCTGCCATGATATCTGACAATGATCTACAAAGGATCACTATCTGCCATGATCTTTCTTGGGAAAACCACATTTCCAAGCTGGCCTCCAAAGCCAGTCGCCGACTGGGCATCCTCCGTCGTGCGAAGTCCTTCCTTGGCACACCTGAGCTCCTCACCACATACAAGGCTTTCATCCGCAGCTCAATGGAATACTGTTCCCCCCTCTGGGCTGGTGCTCCTGCCTCACACCTTGCTCGGCTTCACGCTGTTGAGGCCAAAGCTTTCAGAATCATTGGAATCTCCTGCGATGTAGTCAACGCCGAGGGCCTTTCACTCACTCACCGCAGGCAGGTTGGTGGTCTTTCTGTCTTCTACCGACTCCTCTCCGGCCTTGCTCCCCCAGCTCTCTCTGTGCTCTGTCCCCCCAATATTCCTTCAGGTCGCACAAGATCTGCCTGCAACCCTCTTATGGTTAAACTGCCAAAGTCTAGGCTCTCTGCTCACCTTCACTCTTTCATTCCCCTTTTCTCCCGCCTCTGGAACAAACTCCCCCACTCCCTTCAATCCCACTCCTCCCTCCAGGTCTTTAAAACAGCTGTTCACCACCATCTCTTATCTTCCCCCATCGAAAACCTTGATCTTTTCTACCCCCGGTAATTCACCCCAGAGTCCTTGCAGTGTTCATGTTTTAATCCTCTCCCACCTCCCCCCCAAGTCCTCCCGATGTCCCTGCTCTCAAATGTTGTGTTTGTGTCCTTCCCCCTCTTCCCCCTCTCTTTTGTGTCCTTCCCCCTCTCTCCCCATCTTGTCTGCCGCTCCCCTTGTTTTTTGTGTGTCGGTTTGTCTTTTTGTGTGATTAATGTTAGCTCTTTCACGAGCCTCGATCTTGTATACAAAAAAAATAAAAAATGATATGAACTGGGTGAAAAGTCAAATACAGTCGGACCCCGACACTCACGGTGGACACGTTCCTGGAAAATGCCACGAATGTCGGAAACCGCAAATGTGGGGGCATTGTTTCAATGGGAAAATAGGGAATAGGTTCCTGGCAGTTCCTGATTCATGGAAAATCCCACTATCGAGGAAAATCCCTCGAATGTCAAGGAAAATCGTGCTAATGTCGAGGAAAATCCTGCAAATTTCGAGGAAAATCCCACAAATGTCGAGGAAAATCCCACGAATGTCGAAGAAAATCACTCAAATGTCAAGAAAAATCATGCTAGTGTCGAGGAAAATCATGCTAGTATCAAGGAAAATCACACGAATGTTGAGGAAAATCATGCTAGTGTCGAGGAAAATCCCTCGAATGTCAAGGAAAATCCCACGAATGTCAAGGAAAATCCCACGAATGTCAAGGAAAATCCCACGAATGTTGAGGAAAATCCCTCGAATGTCGAGGAAAATCCCATGAATGCCAAGGAAAATCCTGCGAATGATGAGAAAAATCACGCGAATGTTGAGGAAAATCATGCTAATGTCGAGGAAAATACCACGAATATCAAGCAAAATCATGCGAATGTCGAGGAAAATCCTGCAAATGTTGAGGGAAAGCCCTTGAATGAAGGAAAATCCTCCCAATTATCAGCAAAGTCGTGGAATCCATCATTGCTTCGGATATCAAATCCGCTGCTTCTGCTGTCTCAACAATGGATGGAGGTCCTCAATGCCAAACAGGAAATCAGAGCCGTCTCCCTTGACATATCACGTGCCTTCGATACGGTCTGGCACCCAGCTCTGCTCACCAAACTCTCCTCCTATGGTATCCATGGAAATCTCCATGCATGGCTTGCAGACTTCCTCTCTGGTCGTAGACAACGTGTGGCCCTGAATGGATTTCTCTCATCTCCCCTTCCTGTTCAGGCTGGAGTTCCCCAAGGCAGTGTTCTGGGCTCTGTGCTTTTTCTGGTCTTTATCAATTATCTCTCCGACTCTCTGGAAAATCCTCTCTATCTCTTTGCTGATGACTCCACTCTCTGCCGCTCCATTCCTCTTCCCTCAGATCAGCAGTCTGCAGCCTCCTCACTCTCTGACGACCTGGACAAAATCACAGACTGGTCAAACAAGTGGAACATGTCTTTCAATCCTGACAAATCTCACACTCTTACTATGTCTCTCCGAAAAGATCGACTGGACAACCCTCCCATCTACTTTCTCAACAATCCTCTCCAAGAAGTTCTGTCGCTCAAGCTTTTGGGTCTCACTATCTGCCATGATCTTTCTTGGGAAAACCACATTTCCAAGCTGGCCTCCAAAGCCAGTCGCCGACTGGGCATCCTCCGTCGTGTGAAGTCCTTCCTCTGCACACCTGAGCTCCTCACCACATACAAGGCTTTCATCCGCAGCTCAATGGAATACTGTTCTCCCCTATGGGCCGGTGCTCCTGACTCACACCTAGCTCGGCTTCACGCTGTTGAAACCAAAGCTTTCAGAATCATTGGAATCTCCCGTGATGAAGCTATCTCCGACGGCCTTTCACTCACTCACCACAGACAGGTAGGTGGTCTTTCTGTCTTCTACCGACTCCTCTCCGGCCTTGCTCCCCCAGCTCTCTCTGTGCTTTGTCCCCCAAATATTCCTACAGGTCACACAAGATCTGCCAGCAACCCTCTGATGGTTAAACTGCCGAAATCTCGGCTCTCTGCTCACCTTCACTCTTTCATTCCTCTTTTCTCCCGCCTCTGGAACAAACTCCCACACTCCCTTCAATCCCACTCCTCCCTCCAGGTCTTTAAAACAGCTGTTCACCACCATCTCTTATCTTTCCCCATCCAAAACCTTGATCTTTTCTACCCCCACTAATTCACCCCAGATCCACCTTGTTTGAAATTCCAACTTCTTTCCTGGAAGTCCCGGCAGTGTCCATATGTTTTATACCTCTCCCACCCCCCCCCCCCTTCCCATGCCTCCCCCCCCCCAAAGCCCTCCCCCTCCCACAGATCTCTCGATGTCCCTGCTCTCAGATGTTGTGTTTGTGTTCCTCCCCTTCTCGCCCCATCTTGTCTACCGCTCCCCATGTTATATGTTTTATGTGTCGGTTTGTCTTTCTGTGTGATTAATGTTAGCTCTTTCACGAGCCTCGATCTTGTATACAAAAAAAAAAATCCCTCGAATGAAGGAAAATCCCATGAATGTCGAGGAAAATCATGCTAATTGTCGTGAAATTGTGCCTAAGTTTGAACCCAGGTGTGTGCGGCTTTTGTCCACTGCGCGGCAGTTATAAGAACTCAGACAGACAGCGCTACGATCATTCCTGTGACATTTATCGTGTGTAATGTTGTGCATACTTAGATGGTGCGTATGATTCCTTTGTTCCAGGCTTGCTTGTGCTAGTTGCAAATCCATTACTGATTCCTATGAATGCTGAATATAGATGTGTTGCTTGTTGGTTTTCTTAACAGGTATTGCTAGAGATCGATTCAGAATTAAACTCACAATCTGAGACAATGTTGTAACTCTGGTTTTTACAACAATTAATTCTGAATCTGAGAATGTGCACACCTCTGTGCACACTGCAGTCCCTCTGTGCACACCTTGCACTTGAATGTAGCTGCCACACTGGTTAATGACCCTCTCGAACCACTACATTTTTGATGAACCCACTCAGCGCACATTGTACATTGAATGGAGTTCACTCCGACACCCTTCCTGCACACAGCACACGGCCACTTCCCAGTTCATTCCATCTCACCACATGCTTTACCACTTGCCATCACCTTCGTTTTTCCGATATTCACCTTCAGACCTTTTGTCTCCATACATTCCTTCCACTTGTTCATCTTCTCCTTCAGTCCATCCATACTTTCTGCAATCAACACCAGATCATCTGCATACGACTCCCACGGTAAACCCTCCTTTACGTTCCAAGCCAGCACCTCCATCACAGCTACAAATAGTAGTGGACTTAGTACCGACCCCTGATGCACTCACACCTTCACCTCAAACTCACCACTGTTCCCGTCCTTCGTCCTTACAGCTGTGCGCGCTCTTTTGTACATTGCCATCACTACTCTGATCAACCATTCCTCCACTCCTAACTTCCTCAATGCCCATGTCACTACTTCACGTGGAACCTGATCGAATGCTTTCTCCAGATCAACAAACCCAAGAAACAACTTCTTCCTTTTCTCCATGTACTTCTCTTGCAACTGCCTCACAATAAAAAGCGCATCTGTCGTTCCTCTTCCTGGCATAAATCCAAACTGCATTTCGTCAATCTTCACTTTCTTCCTTATCCTCCTCTCCAACACCCTTTCCAATACCTTCATTCCATGCTCCAATAACTTTATCGCTCGGTACGAGCCACACTCTAGAGGGTCACCTTTCCCCTTGTATAGCGGGACGAGGGTACTCAGTTCCCAATCCACTGGAATGCGGCCTTCTTTCACCACAAGATTGCAGATCTCTGTCATTCTCTTCACACCCCAATTTCCCGCTGCCTTCAACATATTTCCCACAACTCACGTCGGCCCTCCCGCTTTTCTACTCTTCATTGCTTTTATCGCTTCCTCAACTTCCTTCTCAGTTATCTTCTCTGCCGATTCTAAAACTGGGTTACTCTCTATGTTGCCGTCCCATTCATTCTCTGTATTCAACAGCGTTTCCATATATCTTTTCCATCTTCCTTTAATTCCATCTGGGTCGACAACGATTTGTTCCACTTCATCCTTCAAGCAACTCACCCCCATCACATCACACCTCTCTTTCGCTATCTGCTTTTCAATCCTGAATACCGCTCTCTGACCCTCTTCCAAATCCAAGCGTTCTCCGAACATTTTCCTGCATGCCTCCTGCGCCTTTGCTACCTCTTTCTTTGCAGCCTTCTTGGCTGCCTTATAACTTTCATGCTCTGCCTTTTCTGCCCCCATACCCTTCGCCTTCTGCCACTCCTTGAACTTCTTCCTCTTCTCGTCAATCTTCTTTCCAACTTCATCATCCCACCACCATGTTTCCGAGTGCCTCGGTGGTCCTTTTGTCCATCCACATACCTCACCAACGGCTCCCAACAGACTACCTTTTGTTGACATCCAACCATTTTCAAGCTCAACCACATCATCCTCTACCCTACTCAGCCTCTCTTTTAATGCCTCCCTCACTGTCACCTCTTTCAACCTCCACACCTTCATACCTTCATTCTCAGTTGGTACTTCACCCGCCGAGCTCTCCTCGCACCTTTCACCCTGATGTCGCAGACAACCTAGTGGTGCTGTGAAACAGCCTCCTCCCCCGGGATCACCTTTGTGTCCCGGAGGTGCCCCCTATCTCGTCTACGCACCAGCAGATAGTCAAAACGGTTGTCTTCGACCCACCTGACGTGTATGTAACAAGCTTATTATCCTCTTTCTGGAACTGAGTATTACAAATCAACAAATCAGCTCCATCAGCAAACTCCAAAATCCTTTCACCTTCTCCATTTCTCACACCATATCCGTAACCCCCATGAACTCCCTCAAAGCCGTCCATTCTCCTTCCCACATGTCCATTTAGGTCTCCTCCTACCACAACAACTTCCTCATCTTTCACGTTTTCCATCAGCTTCTCTATCGCACACCAGAACTTGTCCTTCTCTGATCGGCATGGCCTCCACAATTTAACATGAGCAACCTGTTCTCATGTTGTATCCCAAATTTGGTAGCATTCTGACTGGTGGGTCTGGAGAATAAGATTTTTGAAGGAATTTACTAAGTAAGCCATTTTGAGCTACTTAAAATCACATGACCGAAACGAGCTTTGCAATACCTGTTAACAATCAGGAGCGGAACCTTGCTGCCAAATTTCAGCTGGATTGGCCCAGCGGTTGGGCCAGAGAACTCAAAATAGGAGACGGACGGACGTTGCACCTTGACAATACCTTATCTGGAATTCCAGAAAAGCTAATAAATCATGGTCCCAGTAGTTGCCTCACGGTGCAGTTCCAGATACAAATTACAGGCTTAAATTCCAGGAACAAATTACACTTTTCCACCGAGCCCAAATATTTTCGTCCTTCACCCAATGTATGCATGTACAAGCTCTTCCGTGACTGTTAGACACAAAGTTCACGCCAATGTCGAAAACCATACAGGTATAACTAAAGCAATGACCGATCAGGCTAGGACAACAGCTGTTCACCACCATCCTTCAATGGTATAAGAATACAAATAATATCTACCAAAGTACAAACTCGGAACAAAATTTGTGACAGTTTTCCAGCTTTGTTCGTTTCCAAAGGTGAACCAGTGCCCTTTTACAGAAGTAATATATTTCTGTAAATTAATAACTTTTCAAGATTATCGAAATCTCCCTCGATGAAGCTGAGTCTATGGACCTATCGGTTTTCATCGCAGACAGGTCGTTGGTCTCTCTGTCTTCTTTCTTGTCTTGTACCTACTGCTCTTTCTGTGCTTTGGCCCACCCAGGTTTCTGCATGGTGTACGCAGTCCACCATAAACTCCCTTCTGATGAAACTACCTAAAACTAGGATCACTGCTCACCTCCACTCATTCATTCCTCTTTTTCCCACCTGTGAAATCAACTTCCACATCCTCTTCAATCACATTTTTCCCTCCCAAGTCTTCAAAACAGCTGTTCACCACCATCCCAGATTTTTTACCCTCATTAACCATTCCCCCCCCCCCCCACCCCCACCCTTATGGCCTCCAAGCTCACCTCCTTCCAAATTTACAGTTTTCTCTTCCTGAAAGTTTGTCTCTGTATCCATCTTGTCCTCCCCTACCTTTCATTCCTCCCCACACCAATTATTTGTCCGTCTCCCTCTTTTTTGTCTTTCAGCCTTTCTCCACTCTTCTTTTTATTCTGTTGCGTCCTGATCCATCCAGTGTTAGAGCTCTCCCACGAGCCTTGACCCTCTGTATTAAAAAAAATAAAATACAAGACCCTCCATATTTCCTTACCGTCCCAATAATATTGGAAATACGGTGTATGTTTAAACTCGACATGCAGAACGAGCGATATGAAGGCTCCGACATCGTTTGGCTCACCGGGCCTGGGCGAGGCTGCAAAATCCTGCATATTGTAGGCAGTCTTGTTGTTTTAGCTCTTTGGATAGATGCCCTGAAAAAAAAAAACCACAAAATCACACAAAACACAAATGTGAATCTTCATTTCCGTGTGAAACTGCGATTCGACCTCACACGCACTGTACACTTCCCGCAAATTGATTAAACTAGGGCATGCCCGTACTATATCTATATCTAAAATTATATCCCCCCCTCTATTTACATGAAATGGTTTGGTTCATGAAATGTTTTGGTTCATTCGCAACGCCAAAGCGAACGGCGAACGCTTTACATGAAATGGTTTGGTTCATGAAATGTGTTGGTCCATTCGCAACGCCAAAGCGAACGGCGAACGGCTTGCGAGTACAGTGACAATCCCCCCCCCCCCCCCCCCTCTATTTAGATGAAATGGTTTTTATTAGTTTTAAAACATAGTTTAACGCCAACATAGCGCCAACATAGTTTGCAAACGTGAAATAAATGAATACGCTCTCAAATGTGCCATCCGAGGCAGAGTGTGTCCGCCACGTTCGGCACACGCGATAGCTCGCTGCTCTCTGATTGGTTGAATCGTTTTTTGGACATAGCTCGGTAAGTACTTGTCCGATTAATATGAAACCTTGAAAAGGCACATCCTCGGGTCCCCAGCAATATACCTGGCAAGTTTAAAGTATATCGGACCCGTGGTTGTCGAGAAACAGCGGTCACAGACAAACAAACGTACAAACGTACAAACAAACACACAGAGATTACTGGAATTATAGATAGATAACTTGCAGTTTGTCAACAATCTCTCTGATGCAAGCAAGGTCAGACCTATGAAAGCCAAAGACACTGCGTCTTCACCATATTGGTGCCGTACCTACATGCTGGAGCATCTTGCCTCATCAATGGAACCGGAAACCATCAGGCACTGGCTTCACAAACCAGCTGGTTAGGACCGCTAAGACATCATTAAAAAAAAAAAAAAAAAAAAAAAAACAAACCGCTAAGACATCATTGCCGCAGCGTAATCACATGCATGTGCACGTAATCATGTGCAGGAACTTCAACGTAGGAGAAAGCCATTAAAGGCCCATCAAGCATGTGCAATGGTTGCCAACCGATGGTTGTTTGTCAGCACTCCATCCTTATTAAATGCTGAGCATCAAGCAAGGAAGCAGCCCGTACCATTTTTGAAGTCTTGGTACGATTTGCCGGGGTTGCATTTGAACCTCTGACCTCCCAGACTCAGAGCAGACCCTCAAACTATTACGTCACCGAGTGCCCTGAGGTGCGAGGAGTACTTAGTTTGCCAACTGTGCATTAAGAAAAGGTGTACATGATGATACAAGGTTAGCATCTACAGCTCTCCAACAAATGTGCCATAATGAGTATGGCGGCCATGATGGTGTAATAAAAAGGAGTAGCAGTCACTCCTTTTCTTGGTTTGAAAAAGCTGCAAAACTGGTAACCAAAGAAAGTATGGCAGCACGGTGTGCTAAATCGGAATTGGTGATTCAGCGATAGAAAATGGCGATACAAGAAAAATATTGTCGTGTGGAGTGCTCTCAGTTAAGACCGAGAGTAAGCCACGGATGGAAACGAGTGTTAATGAAGGCGTTCACTTCAATTGATGGCGGATGATATGCGAGCAGAAAGAAGACTACTGACTGACCTGTACGGGCCCTGCGCAGGCGTCTTCACCCTGCAAATCAACTCAACCCAAGACGGATGTAAAATGTACAAAAATAATATTTATTGAACGGAACCCGAAACAATGGAAGGCGCCGATAAAAACTAAAACCTAGGTTGGGATCCCACACACCTCACTTCAACAACAGACAAAGGAAGAATTAATGAAAGGAACCGTTGTGTTCTGTGTGGTGCAGCTTATCTCTGTCTGCAGTGGAATCTCCCACGATGAAGCTAACTCCAAGGGCCTCTCACTCACTCACTGCAGGCAGGTTGGTGGTCTTTCCGTCTTCGACCGACTCCTCTCTGGCCTTGCCCCCCCCAGCTCTCTCTGGGCTCTGTCCCGCAAATATTCCTACAGGTCGCACAAGATCTGCCTGCAACCCTCTTATGGTTAAACTGCCAAAATCAAGACTCTCTGCTCACCTTCACTCCTTCATTCCTCTTTTCTCCCGCTTCTGGAACAAACTCCCTCACTCTCTTCAATCCCACTCCACCCTCCAGGTCTTTAAAACAGCTGTTCACCACCATCTCTTATCTTCCCCCATCCAAAACCTTGATCTTTTCTACCCCCACTAATTTCACCCCAATTCCACTTTTTTGAAATACCAACTTCTGTCCTGGAAGTCCTTGGTGTCCTTGTGTTTTATACTTCTCCCTCCCCCCCCCCCCCCCCCCTTTCCCACGCCTCCTCCACCCAAGCCCTCTCCCTTCCACACATCTCCCTGCTCTCAAATGTTGTGTTTGTGTGCTTCCCCTTCTCTCCCCATCTTGTCTTCCGCTCCCTCTTTTTATATATTTTGTTTGTCTGGTTGATTTGTTTGTGAAGTAAATGTTAGCTCTTTCACGAGCCTCGATTCAGTATACAAAAAAAAAAAAAAAAAAAGTGTCAGGGATCGTCTGGCTCGAGCACAGTCCGGACGTAGTTCCGGTGTTAGCGGGAGGAAGGCCGACAGGTCGTTGGCGCGAACCAGTCTTTGACACCCCCTTGCTCGCACACTGCAGCGGCAAGCCTTAGGTCCCCGCTTGCAATGTCCGGAACCAACGGAGAGAGAGTCGATGGCGGAGGAAAGCGTAAGGGGCAGCAGGAGAAGAAGGGAAGCGAGTCCAACGCGAGAAGCGGTCCAGCGCAGGAAGGCAGTCCAAAACGAGAGGGCAGAAGAAGAAGGGGACAAAATGTCAGCCAGCGAGTTGCTTTATCGCTCGTCGTCTGACGTCATCGGCCCTCCCAACCAATCAGCGAGTCGCTTCTTGCTCGCCCCTCACGTCCCCCAATCCGAAGGAAGTTTCTTGCCCCTCCCCTGGCCAATCACCAGTCCTCTCCCACTCCGCCAATCTGCGGCCCTCGTCCTGTGGTGTCTTCCTTCTACCAATCCCAGGGAAGCTTATTGCCCCTCCCTCGACCAATCACTAGCTCTTCCTTACCCTGCCAATCGGCGGCCTGCTTCTTACTCGCCCTGCCTCGATCTCCCCATCAACCCCTCGACCAATCCTTCACAAGGTGGGCGTGGCCTCAGCCTGCCTGAGCAATGAGTGTTGCCATGCAAGTTCGTGATGTAGCTGACTGCAGCTCCATCGGCAGTGCCCCGAACTGCCTTCGGGTGAGTCTTGTTGTCCCCCGTCGCACCGCGGAGCGAAAGGGGGACAATGGTTTTCCCCTCCGTCCGTGTGTCCGTGTGCGTGCGTGCGTGCGTGCGTGCATGCGTAAGCGAAGGACCGAATTCTAATTTGGTGTGTGGGTGCAATTAGGCATATGGAAGAACCCTATTGAAAATTAGGTCGCCATGTCCAAATCCAAGATGGCCACCGCCATGTATGTCTGACGCCATGTATGTCTGAACCTTGTGAGCAGAATATCTTGAAAAATAAGCGAAGTACCAACTTCTAACCTGGCGTGTGGGTGTATCTAGGCATAAGGAAGAACGCTATTGAAAATTGGGTTGCCATGTCAAAATCCAAGATGGCCACCACCATATATATGTCTGAACCTTGTGAGCGGAATATCTTGAAAAATAAGCGAAGTACAAACTTCTAACCTGGCGTGTGGGTGTATCTAGGCATAAGGAAGAACGCTATTGAAAATTGGGTCGCCATGTCAAAATCCAAGATGGCCGCCACCATATATATGTCTGAACCTTGTGAGCGGAATATCTTGAAAAATAAGCGAAGTACCAACTTCTAATCTAGTGTGTAGGTGTATTCAGGCATAAGGAAGAACGCTATTGAAAATTAGGTCGCCACGTCAAAATCCAAGATGGCCGCCACCATATATATGTCTGAACCTTGTGAGCGAAATATCTTGAAAAATAAACGAACTACTAACTTCTAATCTGGTGCGTGGGTTTATCTACGCATAAGGGAGAACGCTATTGAAAATTGGGTCACCACGTCAAAATCCAAGATGGCCGCCTTGCGTCTTCCACTTTGTCAACTCACATCACTTCAACGACGGGGGACCTGGGCGTAACGCTTGTTGTTCTTGCGGCGAAGGGGAATTTAAGTAGTGTTTGTGTGGTGTTACCAATGGGCCTAACTAATGTCTATGGTGCGTTGCCATACGGGACACATGGATGATCACAGGTTTGACACACCGGGGAATTAGCTTAATCCCTATTCTACTTATCACAAAGCCATCCTTGTATGACCACAAATAAACACTTAATCCAACATACGGGCTAGACAGGTCCTCTACTTATTTACATCGAGATGGTTCTTCTTCTTCACGACAACCGGAGCATGATACCAACACAGATCTACCTGAATCTATATATATATATATGTCACTACCCCACCGACATAACAATATATACCGCATAAGGCAAAACTGACAACATTTGGACGAGGTGACCCCATTATAGCTAGGAAAACTCAACCATGGCTGCAACTTTGATAAATGTTCCGTTCCGATCATATACTACAACTACTACTACTTTTCTTCTTCAACAGCCACCATTAAGGAAATATGACCTTTCATGAACCGGCTGCTTTGGCCTAACATTCGACTGGAGCTTTGGGCAGGAATTTGTAATTTGTTCAGGGTGTCGGCTCCAACTCTTCGCTGACATCTTTAAGGGCCACCAGCTAATGATAGCAGACGAGACGCCCAGCTTAATGTCCATCCGATGGACGGCACATTCTGTGATCAATAACCCTGCCAGTTTAGGGTCGGGTTGGGAATCAAAGCGAGAACATGCAGCTTAAAGATAAATGTTCTACTCTCTGCAGCATTCTGTCAGACTACCTCTCCATGTCAGACTACCTCTCCATGTCAGACTACCTCTCCATGTCAGACTACCTCTCCATGTCAGACTACCTCTCCATGTCAGACTACCTCTCCATGTCAGACTACCTCTCCATGTCAGACTACCTCTCCATGTCAGACTACCTCTCCATGTCAGACTACCTCTCCATGTCAGACTACCTCCCCATTCATAAATAACGTAAAAATACAGAAAGCAAAATATTCAGTGTCGGTTTTATTTATATTCACAAATGATATTCGCAATAACTCCAAGAATATGCTAAGCGCTGTTACCTCTGGCACCAAAGGTGGATGGATGGTGGTTATGTTTTCACCCCTGTCTGTCTGTCTGTTTGTCCATGAACAGGATATCTCAAAAAGCTGTGGACCGACTCGGACAAAATTTGGTGGATAAATTGGGTCGGTGATAAGGACGAAATGATTAGATTTTGGTGAAGATCCGGATCCAGATCCGACCTATCAGTGACTAGAAAAGGTAAAGTGTTCAGCCAGACAGAGGTATGCTCTCTCCCGAGTACAGTTTAGTTCATGGGATGTGTTTGTGGAGATCGTTTCTCTATTTTCACCTCGTCAAAATAACGATACAGAAGACGATTTATTAATTTACAGCCTTGGAAACTCACCAAATTGTTCACCTGCTTCTGCAAGGTTTGGTTTTCTGAGAAATCGTCTGCAAGGTAAGAATGACACCAACACATCAAAATGAATCCTCCATCATCGCACCACATCAAAATGAATCCTCCATCATCGCACCACATCAAAATGAATCCTCCATCATCGCACCACATCAAAATGAATCCTCCATCATCGCACCACATCAAAATGAATCCTCCATCATCGCACCACATCAACATGAATGTTCCATCATCACACCACATCAACATGAATCCTCCATCATCGCACCACATCAAAATGAATCCTCCATCATCGCACCACATCAAAATGAATCCTCCATCATCGCACCACATCAAAATGAATGCTCCATCATCACACCACATCAACATGAATCCTCCATCATCGCACCACATCAACATGAATCCTCCATCATCACACCACATCAAAATGAATCCTCCATCATCACACCACATCAAAATGAATCCTCCATCATAACACTACATCAAAATGAATGCTCCATCATCACACCACATCAACATGAATCCTCCATCATCGCACCACATCAACATGAATCCTCCATCATCACACCACATCAAAATGAATCCTCCATCATCGCACCACATCAAAATGAATCCTCCATCATCGCACCACATCAAAATGAATCCTCCATCATCACACCACATCAACATGAATCCTCCATCATCGCACCACATCAACATGAATCCTCCATCATCACACCACATCAAAATGAATCCTCCATCATCACACCACATCAAAATGAATCCTCCATCATCACACTACATCAACATGAATCCTCCATCATCGCACCACATCAAAATGAATCCTCCATCATCGCACCACATCAACATGAATCCTCCATCATCGCACCACATCAACATGAATCCTCCATCATCACACTACATCAAAATGAATCCTCCATCATCACACTACATCAAAATGAATCCTCCATCATCACACTACATCAAAATGAATCCTCCATCATCGCACCACATCAAAATGAATCCTCCATCATCGCACCACATCAAAATGAATCCTCCATCATCGCACCACATCAACATGAATCCTCCATCATCGCACCACATCAACATGAATCCTCCATCATCACACTACATCAAAATGAATCCTCCATCATCACACTACATCAAAATGAATCCTCCATCATCACACTACATCAAAATGAATCCTCCATCATCGCACCACATCAAAATGAATCCTCCATCATCACACCACATCAAAATGAATCCTCCATCATCACACCACATCAAAATGAATCCTCCATCAAGCAATGCTTATATAATTATAATAACCTGCCCTTGCTGGCCAGAACCACACTACAAATACACAGGAATGTTGACCAGAATAAAATCAGTTTTTGTGCTTCGACAATTCAACGCAACATCAGCAGCGATTCGAAACCCAAATAAATACTGTGCTGCAATGTTGTTATTGAGGAATTACATTAATTTATTAAATGGAGATTTATTTTGTGAAAATTTGCGAAGGCTTGGAGCTGTCTGGCTCTGGGTCTCATTCCTGATGGAATATCAACAAACCAACGAAACTCACATCTTGCCGGGGTGCTGCATTATGGAGCACGCCATTCTTTGGAAAAGGCGATAAGCCGGCTGTCCTTTGGTTCTAATCTGACAATGTGGAATGGATTTATAGAGCCCTCGCAGGGACTAAAGTATCCTTACGAGGATCTCCATCCATGTTGGAGAATCCAACTGCAGATTATAACAAATGAACATCCTGAGAACACCACAGAACAAGCCATTTGCAAACAAAGTCCGAGAATGGTTTTTGATGTGTCATAAATCGCAAAACATCCAGTAAGGATCTGTAAAGGAGCTTCAGTGTCAGTATTTAACATACTCCCCAAATTCTCCCGTGTGGGAAGTGTATACTGTTCCGAAATGACGGTGGATTTAAACATCACAAATCCAAGAAGTTAGGCCAAACGTCACCTCCGGAGTTTGCTGGAGATCCCGCGGTATCTCGCCCAAAACTCAGCGTCGTTTTCCATTGATTTTTGTGGTTACTTTGCCGAATTCGAATTGATTCACAAATGCATCTACAACGGAAAACCGGAAGCAATGCGTTGCTAACCGGAAGCAATACACCGCCTGAAAATCTGGGAACGTCTACACCGATCATTTTCTTTCTTTCGACTGTCGACGTCATCAGAGATGGTAAATTGTATATAAATAAATAATCTAAACTTGTGTGCTGATACCTGGATATTTATATTGCATACAACGGCTACACCAGCGCTGCATATTGAAGAAATGCGTCCAGTCATTCTTTTTTGAATGCAGGCTCTGGACAGATAAACGGACGGCCTGACTCAAAACATAATGCCCCAGCCGGGCTGAGGGCTCGAAAGTCAGAGCTTTTGCTTCACCGAAGCAATGCTTTTATAAGGTACTTGTTTCAAGGGAGGAAGTCGTTTTCCGGGTCACAAGATGGCTGCCGCCATTGTCATGCTGAGGTCACAAGATGGCCGCCGTTCGGCTTCAGTGTCGATCGACCAATCAGTGAGGGCTCTCTGTAAGCCCCCTCCCCCAAAATTACCTCACAACTAAAGGGGGTGTTCTAAAAAGCAACGTTTAAATGAATAAAACTAAGGGGAATATGTTTATTACATAATTGTATTTTTGGCGCAAAAATAAGTGTTTTTTGACATTTTTCAAACGTGTTCACTGTTCGCAAAGGTCTACAGAGCACTCGGAACCTCTTCGGATTTTCAGATCATTCCGTTTTTAGGTCAATCTCATCTCGATTATCGAAGACGTTAACTTATAACAGGTTATATACAGTAAAATAGCCCCGAGTGCGACGACGATAATCTTTTGAGGTTGTCGTTCTGACCTCTGCTGGTTTGGGGGGAACTTCCTCCTCCTCCCTCCGCCCCAACCCCCAGGACATGATCTCCCGGAGCCCCCATGATCCGAAATCGAAAAATCGAAGCCCAACTTCTGCTGCAGGCTTGTGTCTTGTATTCATGTGTCAAGTTTCAGAACAATCAGCCAGGTGACAAGGGAAGAGTAGCAAAAATAGCAAAAAGTTAACGGACGGGTGGACGGACATCCAGACATCATGAACCATTTTATAAGTTCAGCTCCTGTCTGTTTGTGTGTGTGTGGTTGGTTGTTATCTCAAAATACGTGTTTCAGAAGGTGGAACGAGTCCTCCCAGGTCTCGATGTATCCACCTTCGTGTCTGTGTGTGTGTGTGTGTGTGTGTGTGTGTGTGTGTGTGTGTGTGTGTGTGTGTGTGTGTGTGTGTGTGTGTGTGTGTGTGTGTGTGTGTCCAAGTCTACATATTTTGTCCGATAGATTGGCCGATCGATGCAAAACTTGAAACATAGAAGGGACTCCCAATGAAAAATATTTTATTGATAAATCTGATGTCATAGGTCACATGGTATGGCAGCCATATTGGATTAAAGGCAAAAGTTTGGAAATCTCCGCAACCGCTCAACAAAAAAAATCATCCAAAAAAAAAAACAATCAACCGCTCAAAATATCCCGATAATTAATCAATAACGGTGCAGATAATAACAATGTATGCGACATAATACATGGGGTGCATGCGTGATACGGGTATAATAGTGCACGGCGAGATGATGCGCTCTATGGTATGACTACGAGTGTCATTGTAGTTACTAATTGCATTTTTCACCGGGTCCCTTCATTAGTAGTTCGGTTACTTTGGAGAATTTCTGAAAAATTCAAAAAAATTCCGTTCAAAAATCTTCTCAAAAACCGACAACCGGATCCACACCAAACTGGCCATGTGGCATCGTGACCAATGCATGCCCTAACATTAAGGAGCCACAGGCTCCCTCCTCGAATCCCTCATATCCACTCAAACATAATTTCCTCTCAAACTACATGATCGATATGGATCAAATATGGTACGATACATCAGAACATTAAGATCTCATGGGATTGCGCTCCCCATCCGGATATGCCCCCTTTAAGAGGCTGAAAAGGGGGGGGGGAGGGGGGGGAGGGGGCGGGGTTCACCTCAAATTCAGGTAATTTAATTTAAAATCTTCTCAGAAACCCTGGCGAAATAGCCGTCAATTGAAGGGATCCTTCAAATCGATCTCTTTTCCAATCTGACAAATTGCCAAAATTTAGGAAATTGCACTTTCAATGATATTACTGACTTTTTAGCCGCGTCGCAGACGCTGCTAATAGAGTGCCCTCTGCTGTTGTTGTTGTTCTTCTTGTTCTTCTTCTTCTTCTTGTTCTTGTTCTTGCAGAGAAGACAAAACCTCAAAGCTCCACCCATTCTGGGACCCATAGCTCCACCCATTGTGGGAGAGGCTTCATATAAACAAATATCCACCATTTTATTAACTCGCATAGCTTTGAGGCCTGTTTTGTAGGCCCGTGGTGTCTTCCTCTCTCACACAGTTTTATTTCAAATAAAATTCGATATATCATTTCATTTTTCACAGTCGCTAACATAGTTTTAGACTCGGTTGAAAAAAAACGGGAAGAAAATCCGATGAAAGTTGCCCTTTATAGAACGAAATGAATTCTCAAAGGCCTGTAACTTCAAGTCCATTGAGATATATTTTGTTTAAATCGCGGCATGGTCAGTCATACACCGCCCAAAATAACAGACGGGAAAATGCCGAGATATATTAAAAATTCGTCGCCACACACGGGAAATTGCCGAGATATATTTTCACTTTGCACAAAAATAACATCAAGTAATCGAATCAATAGGAATGTCCTGTGCCTATAACATCGACGTTATAGGCACAGCTGCATCTAGGCATTGTGTAACATCGACGCGGCTTTTGTTTTAATTTAAACTTTTTGTACTTGTTTAAGTTAAAGTTCATGAAGGGTTTTTTATTTTTTGTTTATCTACTTATCAAGTCAAGGCTCAGAAACAGAGCAATATTCAGACTGAAATGGACAAATAAGCAATGGAGACGAACCAGGCTGCTATTTGTGAGCTGCTATTTACTCCCTCTTCTTTCTCAAATCTTGTTTTCCGCTTGCGGTTGGCCGCTCCTTGAACCACTCCTTATATTCTTGCTTTAGGCTGTTTTTTTCGGCTCGTATGTCGCCCTTTGAATTAATATAATAATACGACACACTTGTTGATTGCTCTCCGGAGAGAGATCTGCGAGGGTTTCCGCATGTAATAACGGCTTGCTTTCTCACCCCATGCACGTATTTGAAGAAATTTCTCTGTAACAGTCTGAAGGTGTTGCTGGTCCAGTCCGGTACGAGTGACCCCTACAAAGGTGCACCAGATTACCTCTCTTCTACGACATAATCGATTTTGATGAAACTTGCCCACAACCTTCATCACCCGTGATAGTAGCAATGTTTGTTCACTGCATAAAAAAATATAGGTCGAAGGTGGTCTGTGGGTGGTTTAACCCTACCCAAAATAGGTATTTGCTCGCTTATCTGAAACTACAAACACAATTTCAATGAAACTTCATCATAACCTTCATCGCCCATTGTGTACCAAAGTTTGTTCACAACATTTAAAAAAATATCAGGGCCTGAGAGGTCTGTGGGGGGTTTGAGTAACTGTTGTACCTGATTCAGTGAGCTGCAGGACCGGCGGTCCTAATTTTTAATATCTACAATACAAAGGAATCCGTTTGTCTGTCTGTGTGTCGCTACTTTTCTCTGAGATGACCAAACGGATCTACAATAAACCTTCAGAGGTTCATCAGTGAGTAACGGGGAGTGTTTTTGGCAACAAAAAAAAAAAATTTTTTAATTTTGGGGGAGGAGGGAGGGGTGCGGGGGGGTTTCACTCTCTAGTGCCTAAGTCTTTTTCGTTTTATGTCGGGGGGGGGGGGGTAGAGGAATATCTAGATCCAGGTAGGTCTGCATAGGTAGGTGCTCGACTTTCGTGATAGGGAATCTAGCTGTAATAAGTTCTATGTTTAGCCCGGATGGATGTCGGAATATGTTGTATTTTTGTCCCCACCACGAGGGGGCGCACATGCTAATTAGTACAGGGATTATGGGTAAAATTCCTTTGTTTGTCGTTCCCTCTGTGAGCAATCCAGTGTCCCTTATGGCAACGCACTCCCATAGACACTTAGATAGGCCCTTAGTGCACCACAGTAATTAAATCCCCTTCCTTACAATAAAACAAACTGGAAAGACAAGCAGGCAGCAGCTGCGTAGAACGCCACCATGAACATCGGAGCCAGGAAAGGAAGGTGGAAGGAGCGGCACACTGATTGGCCACCGACCGGTGACACCTTGGCCAATCAGTGCGAATGGCACGAACATTCTGCCAATCAGAGCGGAAGGCGCAAAAGACCAATAAGATGCGACACACGGATTGGTAGAGGGAGAGAGCTGACGTCACAGAACGAGTGACAAAACGACTGGCTCGCGGGCATTTTTGGACTCTCTCGGCGCTGGTCTCGGGAGAACTCTTGGCGCTCGGAACTCTTGGCTGGCTTCTTCTCTGGTTTTCCTTTGCGCTCGCTTCCCTGGGTTCTTCTTGGTTCTTGGTGCTTTTGGTGCTCTTGAGGCTTGGTGCTTGGAGCGAGGCTGGTGCCTGTGTGCGAGCGGGGCCTACCTGGCGGCGTGCGCTGGACTAGCGGAGCACGCGAACGAGGCGGACTGAGGCCTCCTTCCCACCAAGCACGGAGCCGCGTCCGGACGCGAACTTGGGGCCTGGATGACAGAGACAGATAAGACGCATTCACAAATACACAACGAACGTTTTATTTTATTGATTCCTCCTTTGTCCTGTTGTTAAGTCTGGTGTGGGGACGTCCCAACTTAGGATTTAGTTTCTTCCGTCGCATCCATTGTTCTCGGGCTCCGTATAATTAACCTGTTTATTTTTGTACATTTTACCCCGGATTCCCATTTGAGTTCATTTCCTCCAGGATCAGAGCTGCCGTCGGATCGCTACAGGTAAGGGCCCGCCGCTTCTTCCTCTTCCTTCTTCCTCCCGTGCTTGTATAGTAAACTCCGCCATTGATCGTCGCCTCGGAGTTAAAGCCGTTTGGTCATCCGCAAGCCCACGGTATTAACCGAGGGACTCGCGCAACAATAGCTACGTGATAGGTAATATTAAATGATTCCCGGCCCCATTCCTTAATGAGTGCAGGGAAGTGTTTTCGGCTCCCACAAACCAAAAAAAATTGATTTCTTCAAAATTCCAGCAGGATTAGAAGAAAATGTTGTTGTTTTTCTTTAGAAAATGATTAAGGGAGAGGGGTCTTTTCAAATGTGTAGCATTGCAAATTCCATTCCTCCAGTTAACACGTCATTTCGAAATCGACGAGAAATATTATACAAAATTGCAAATTTAACCCTTTGAGTACAGGATTTTTTTTGATAAAAATACTCCCGGTACGGGATTAATTTGGCATTTTTGGTACAGGAATGCAACCACGTACTGACGATCTATTTATAGGTATAGTCGATGACGTGTAGTAACGTCATCTGTACACAAAACTTTTTCGCGGATTGCGGCACTGGACGTCATCCGTACTCAAACGGTTAAATCATCAGATGCTTTCGCTATTCAGCATCAACAAATCACAAACAAAAGAAAGTTGAATATGAAGTTTATTGTTTGGACAATAGGGAGGGATAAAATAATCAACCCCAGACATTTGAAATAGTTTGCTTATTACCAACAAAAACAAAATGAGTTACTCAAAAGGGATAATTTTCATTTGATATAAAGATAAGAGACTTTAACGAATGAGCAATTAAAGCAGAAGCAATCTGCATTTATCTTAAAACAAAGAGATATGTGGTGGTGGCAAGCATAAGCAGTAGTAGTGAGGTACCTTCGTAACAAAAATGCCAAGGATTGTTACACGGCGGACAAAAGCACCATTTTTTCACCAAAGCTTTGCCAATGTGTTACAATCAAAAAGAGGATAAGCTACAAAAAAATCGGATGACAGGAAGTGTACTTTATGACATCATCATGATGTCACAATCTACTACCGAGCTGGTAGAGCAAGTAAATGTAGAAAATGAGGTTGTGAAGCATCGTGATGAGATTCCAAGTCATAAATTTGACATTTTGAGGGTCAGGGAATTGAAGAGTGATGTAATCAATGACATTTAAGCAACCATAAGCTGATTTGCTGTTGCAGTGACGTCACTATATTCTAATTTTGTTGAAAAAAAAACCAAAGAATCTTTGATTATTGACATAAGTGCTACAATGAAAGTATTTGTCGATATGACTTCTTGTTATTTTCCATATAACTAGATTGTGATCTTTAAACTCTTGCAACCGATCAAATTTAGGCCTACATGTCTTTCTTTGTTGAGTTCATGTTTACACATAATTTTAACACAGGGAAAATATACAGTTATGTGGGTGCAAGTTTTTTTTTCTTCTAATATTTTATGCGTATGAAACATAGGAACTATATAGTGATAACACAGACTATTTCATTGACTATCCCATCATTTCTTGAAGTCACTGTACAGAGGATGATAATTTTGAATCCTTTTCGGCATACTGCAATGTGTGAATTTAATACTCTGAAAATAAAGGAAATTGGGTATCTTAAGCAGAAGGGACGTTCCTAAGTAAATAATCTGTAAAAAGCTTCATCTATGGTCTTGCGCATTCATAATTATCAGAGGTTTCAGTAAAATGAACGGATTTCCTCTAAGAAATTTTTAAATATCATTCTACATCTCATGTAAAATATACCTTTGCAAGTTTACAAAATTCGACAAAACGTATTAATTTACAACATTGGAACATGTAATTGGTTTGAATATTCCACTTTTTATGCTTATGTGGACTGTTGCTATCTAATTTCAGGTCATCATGGATTGGACTGCTTGCATCATCTGCATGAAAACTACACCAGAAAGACTATGTTGTCCACAGAAAGGATTTAAGTGTAACGCCAGAGAAGTATGTGCTGCATTCCTGGCAAATGTCGAAGAGTTCAGGAAAATAAATGCATTGCCAGTTGATGTGGAATATGGAGCAGTAGGAACAGTCGGAAACTTTTGTGGAAAATAATGCCTCGTGGCATCATTCTTGTCTTCAAAAGTTCAACAACTCGCAACTCAAAAGGCAAGTAATGAAGAAAAGAAAACATGAGGCCGAGGCTCCCGAGATGCGACGGTCAAAGAGGCAGTCGGTGCTTGATGCCAAATGTGTGTGTGTGCATCTTCTGTGAAACAAGGAGTGCCCAAAATTACACAACTTCGAAACATTTGGTGCTGATCAGTCCCTCAGAAAGATGGCAACTGATATGCAGGATGAACAACTTTTATCCAAAACAAGCATTCTGAGTATTGCGCTGCAATACATGTCCCCTACCGGCAGTCTGTCGTCCAGAAAACTGTTGGGACAGCCTGCACGTATTGCACTGTGTGAATTATATAATTACCAACTCACGGTCTGAGGTAACTCGGCTAAAAATTATCCGATTTGCACCAAATAAAGTTTATGAATGGTTGCACAGACCCCTACTTCTCACTAAAAGGGGGAAAATAATGTAAATCGGAGATAAATAAGCCCGCAAGGTCGCTCCGTGGAGCAGCCTGCACGTATTGCACTATGTGTTAATTATATAATTACCAACTCACGGTCTGAGGTAACTCGGCTAAAAATTATCTGATTTGCACCAAATAAAGTTTATGAATGGTTGCACAGACCCCCTACTTCTCACTAAAAGGGGAAAAAGAATGTAAATCGGAGTTAAAATAAGCCCGCAAGGTCGCTCCGTGGAGCAGCCTGCACGTATTGCACTGTGTGTTAATTATATAATTACCACCTCACGGTCTGAGGTAACTCGGCTAAAAATTATCCAATTTGCACCAAATAAAGTTTATGAATGGTTGCACAGACCCCTACTTCTCACTAAAAGTGGAAACAGAATGTAAATTGGAGTTAAAACAAGGAATATTAACAGCTTTGACTTACCGCACTCCAAATTATAGTCCGGAAAACTGTTGGGGAAATTACCAAAGTTCAAAGTGCCATAACTTTGTCAAAAATGATCGAAACGTCGTGAAGTTCGAACTTGATTTGTAACTTATCATGAGGAAACCACGTACCAAGTTTGAAATCATTAGCATTATGAGTTTAGAAAGAAAGTCCGGAAAACTGTTCTTTGCGTGACGGGGGGACAGACGGGGGGACGGAGTGCAAACCTATAGTCCCCTCCGGTGTACACCGGGAGGGGACTAATAACAGGGGGTGATTTCATTGCCCTACAAGCCAAATACCACCTTAACTGTTTGACGCAATATAGAAACAGAAATCGGGCTCATCGCCGTAAAGGTGTTTCCTCAAACACGGAAAGAGAACGAGCAGATGCCAGAGCGTTTGTGGAGTTGGTGTCTTATGTTGAGTTTGCCATTGAGGATGGGACATACCTCTTCAAGTTATCTGGCCTTCAGGATCTGTATGAACGTCGTCTTCAAAATCTTGGGCAGGATGTCTCAATCAACAAGAGTCGTTTGAAAAGCAGACTTCTTGAACACTTTGCTGACACAGGTGTGCAAGAGCAGACAGATGGCAAGAACATTGTTCTTGTGTTTCCAGAGGGAATGCAACAAATGCTCAAAGATGGTTTGATCGAGCACGACTATGAATCAGAAGCTCTCCTTTTTGCAAAAGTCGCAAAAATATGCCGAGAGAAATATTCAGAGAAACGCACTTCGAGTTTTCTGGCAGTTTCCCCCCGAAGTGCCAGAAAATGCTTCCCAGCCTCACACTCCTTTCATCAATGATCCTGTATGGACCACACCTGAAGAGCGATGTTGATGACACTCAGGCCAGTCAAACAATGGCTCAGTTATACCTGCACAATTCGAAGAAAAGATGCAAGAAAGGGGCCACTCCCAAAAACTGCAGTCTCCAGAGCGAGAGCCTCCACTTCCTGTCTACATTGGATTGAATATTCACACACTGACGAGGAACAGAATAATTGTTGACCAACTTGCTAAACTGGGGTTGAGCATCTCCTACAACCGGGTCCTGCAGCTGGAGAATAAATTGGCATCTGCAATGTGTGACCGGTTCACCGCTGATCAAATTGTGTGCCCATCTATTCTCAGGAATGGACTCTTCACTGTCTGTGCACTGGATAACATTGACCATAATCCGTCGTCCACTACAGCCAAAGGATCTTTTCATGGAAGTGGTCTACCCTGCACAGAACTTTGCAGTTGCAACTGTCAGAAATAATTTGCTTGCATCGACAGCTCATCACTGACACTAAGCTATCACTGTCACTGTGTTTTTGTGAGGTAATAATGACATAAGACATCGTTATTTTTTTACATCTCAATGGAATCATTGATCACAACAGGGGAGAGGAGCGCGACTATGATGTATATACATATATTTAATTCAATGTTTAATTTTGAACCATCTATCCTTTTATTCAACTGGCAGATGATGTAATGATGACGTCATAAAACGTAATAGCTCAGTCTAAATAAAAAAAGTGCGGCTGCGTTAACTTCTGTGACCCAATAACCATAGCCTTATGAACTAAAGACTCTCCATATGTCAGCGTTGACTAACCAATCCAATTTGTGTGTAATATGAGCTTATTTTTAGTTGATGTCATAATGACATCATAAATCTTTTAAAGATAGTCTAAGAACAATATTGGCAACTGCATTGAATTCCTTCACCTCAGAAACATATATTTTAAGGTTAAAATACGCTCCACGGTTTACTCCTAATTAATTAAACGATTTTTAAAATATATAATTGTGTAATAATTAGCTGATGACGTCATAATGACGTCATATATTGCCCTTCCCATTATCCAATTTTTTGTAGCTCACTTTTTTTCTAAAAGGTATACCATGGAGATGCTTTGGTGAAAAAATGGTACTTTTGTCCACCGTGTAACGATATTTTCACGAAGGTACCTCACCATAGGGCATTGGTCAACCACAAACTTCTACAATCCTCTTTCCTTCATTATTTACCAAACCAGTAGGGATCAGGAGTAGTGACATGAAAGCCTGAGTAGGGATCAGGAATAGGGACATTAAAGCCTGAGTAGGGGTATTGACTATACACTGTGCTAACCGCATGTGCCGCAGCTGATACTAAGACACCGACAATAATTATTGCGATGAGCAAAATGAGAATGGAAATGACCGTGGCAGCGATGTTCAGAGCTCTGGCTGTCGATGCGTGCTCGGCGGCTCCGACCGGGTCATTCATTTGACGTCTGTCACGGGACTGATGGAACAAGATGGAGTGGAAAGAAAAAAACAATGCATCATGGAAACAAGACGAGCCTCGACTATAGTTCTTACATGAGCCTCGACTTAGTATACAAAAAAATACCAAAAAATAATAAAAAAAATAAAAAAGTTTTAAAAAAGTTTCAAACTTTCATGAAAAAACAAGCATTAAACGTTCTACTTATGATCATCCATCACAGCCTTCGTATAAATCTTCCAGCATCCGATCTTGTTTCAGGATCACATCTCACTTCAAGTGAGAGACTTTTATCAATAATAAAATCTATTCAGTAAATGTTTGATTGCACTATTTTGGAATTTGTGAAGAAATGTTAAGTCATGGAAGAGCCATTGACAGGCAGGTGAACGTGGACAAATGAGGTCGTGAAGTAGCGTTGTATAGATGTCGGAATGCAAAATGAACAAAATGGCTGATCGTTATGTGGAAGAATAAGAGAAACCACCAAAGCAAGTTTTTATTGACTGACAAGGCCAAATGAAACAAGCAAAAGCACAAAGTAAAAGGATGGTCAAACTGATATTTTTTAGTAGAAGTAGAACAGATTTCACAAATGGTGACCAAGAACCCAATAACCACACTGACAGAACTACAGAATTCCTTGGCTGAGAAGTGAGAAGCTGCTGGAAGGACAACAGTCTCTGCAGCTCTTCACAAATCTCGGCTTTATTGGAGAGTGGCCAGACGGAAGCCATTCCTGAGAAAAAGGCACATGACAGCACACCTGGAGTTTGCAAAAAGGTACGTGAAAGATTTTGAGAGCACGAGGCAAAATATTCTGTGGTCTGATGAGCCGAAAATTGAACTCTTTGCCCTGAATGCAAAGTGCTACATCTGGCGGAAACTGAGCACAGCTCATCACCCATCTAACGCCATCCCGATAATGAAGCATGGTGGTGGCAGCATCATGCTATGAGGATGCTTTTCAACGGCAGGGACTGAGAGAATCCTTGAGCAGAACCCGCTTGAGCAGGAAGACCTTAGACTGCGGTGAAGATTTACGTTACAACAGGACAATGACTCCGAGCATGCAGCACAGGACAACTTTGAGGAATACTAAAGTTACTCCACATGATGATAAAATGTCCCCAAGTGATGGAGAACACATGCTCGCCAAGCTGCTTAAATACTCAAGCAAGCACTCCAACAAAAAGTTGATGAGGAACGGCTGGCTTGGAAAGCGATAGAAATTTGATTGCTTTTGTTGCTTTAAATCGCAAAAATGTTCGGTGGATGATGTTCAGTAGTTCGGTAAAAATGTCCGACACACCAATCCCCACTTCTTTAATACCGGTAGTTTGAAATAGACGCAATCTGGGTCGGTCATGAGGAGCGAATTTTAAAAACAGATGGTTCAAATATTCGGGTTTCCTATAAGTATCGCAGGTTCCAGTACTGGAGAGTAACACCCTCTCCTATGGAGGTATGAATTCAGTTAAAAATTCAGTTTTATTACTCCCGCGATGGAGTAATGCATTCGATCGTGTCCGTCCGTGTGTGTGTGTGTGTGTGTGTGTTCGTATGTTCGTGTGTTCGTGTGTTTGTGAACAAGATATCTGGAAAAGTTCTGAACGGATTTGGATGAAAGTTGGTGGGATGATTGCCCTTGGGATAAGGAAGAATTGATTAGTTTTTGGTGAAGCTCAGGATATTATTCTGGCTCCAGGAATTTTTTGGGGAAATTTTTTTGGGAAAGAATTTTTCTGTTTTACTGCATTAAAGCTTTTATTCTTATTCCTAAATGATGTTTTTCTCCTCTAATTCCGAGATATATCAAAATAAATTCTCTGACAGTTAGGGCTTACTTTCTTTTTCATTTATTATTTTGGGGAGAGGGGATGTTAAACAAAACGTATTATTCCAACTAAACCCACGGCGGGAGTATGCGCTCTACAGAGTGGCGTTCTAATTTTTATCTGTATCAAAGACATATTGTTTTTGTCAAGCTTTCCTGTTCTTCGACGCCTGCCATGAAGATAGGGTACAGGTTAATGAGGTTAAGGGTGTCATGTGATCTATCCTTCCTGTATGAATCAGTGATGGCCAGTACAGGGAAAAATACATCGTTATTGCAGGAGTTCTACCTATCAATCTTACCCTGATGGAATACACCGTGGCCACATAACCAAGGCAGAATCCATTGAGAAAGACAAAGTTGAAGAGAGACCATGCAAGGTAGTCTGTGGGAGTCTTCATGCCAGGGGTCGGTGCAGAATTTTGTGAAATATTCACAGAGGTGTTCACAAAGCCAGTTTGTGGTCCCTGGGGGTGCACGAAGGCTTGTGGGGCGTTGGTGTATGGTCCCTGGGGGTGCACGAAGGCTTGTGGGTCGTTGGTGTATGGTCCCTGGGGGTGCACGAAGGCTTGTGGGTCGTTGGTGTATGGTCCCTGTGGTTGCATTTTCATTTCTGAATGGAAAGAGGCGAGAGATTTAAAAATTATCAAACATGCAACCTTTTAAAAAGTAACAGATAAACCCCATGGTTTGTCTTACACTAGCAAAGTACCCACCCTACGGCAATCTTGGTCCAAGCGTGTAACACATTCCTCTGACACATACATTTATTGGGCGGTGTATAGGCAACTGACAGCTGCCTCAATTGCATCCAAAAAAAATATCTAATCTTGGTTCCGTTCATGAAGCAAAACCATGCCGTCTGCTAACAATTCAAAACACGTCACTGGACTGGGAAACATGGGGAGTGGAATACTGTGTTGTAAATGTTGGGCACTTGTAATACCCTCTCCCACCTGGAGGTGGCGCGACACGACACACATTTGGAGTACCGTATTAGGATAGATAATTGAGGAGTATGAGGATAGAAGAACGATGAGGATGATATCACCTGGAAAGAGACGGTGTGGCAGACCGAAAAGGAGATTGAGTGATTGTGTAGAGGCGGACATGAGGTAGAAAGGTGTAAATACAGAGGAGGTATAGGAGTGACCCAAATGGTGGAGCACGGCGAGTGTTCGCGATACCGCTTGGAGTGCACCAATAACACTGTTTAAGAAAATTAAGGCGACTTTATAGGTTTTTTCACTTGTCGAATTGAAAAATAAGAAACTGAGTAAATGAAACTCGTTTTTTCTCATCCTTATTTTCTGTCCGTGGCTGCTCACCCATGATGTCATGAAGTGAAGATTGTATTTATTTAATACTAAATTAAGTCACCTGACAGGCAAATCCTGTTCAAATATCAAGTCAATTGGATGACTATTGATGATTTTAGAAATCAGACAAAGTTGTTGACCTTTGGACGATGTTGACCCTTTGACCTCAAAATCAATAGCCTTGTTGCTATTTCTTGAAGTTTTGTGAAGATCGGTTTAAAATTGTGACTTGTAGGTGATTGACAAACAGACAAACAAAGCATTGAAAGAGCAGAGGGGGTTTCAAAGTATAAACTTCCGCCAGGCTGAACAGTTTACGTTTTGTATCCCACTGATGGGCCGGATCTGGATTCAGACCTGAACCAAAATCTAATCGGCTTGTTCTTGTCACTATACCAACTCATCCACCAGGTTTTGTCATATTCTGTCCACAACTTCTTGAAATATCATGTGACATATCGTTTTTGGCCCTATCTTTCAATGCTGAAGAATCACTTGAATTTTTTTTTTCTCCTATCTGGATCCATATTCAGATCTTCACCAAAATCGAATCGATTCGTCCGTGTCACGTACACAACCTGTTCACCAAGTTTCGTCCAAATCCGTCCAGAGCTTTTTGAGATATCCTGCTATATTACATCGGTTTCAGCGCTGTGGTTGCAATGGTGAAGAATTACTTTAAAATTGTCAGATTCAGATCCGGATCTTCACCAAAATTTAATCACTTCTTCCGGGTCACATGCTCAACCTCTCCACCAAATTTAGTCCAAATCCGTCCAGAGCTTTTTGAGATATCCTGTTCCCAGCCCCCAATAATGCAGCATGATCTTTTCTACCCTCGTAAATCCACCCCAAATCCACCTCCTTCAAAAACCGTTAACTTCCCTGAAATCCGCAGTAGTGTCCATCTTGTTTATCCAGTGTACCAACCCCAGCCCACTCCCTTCCACAGATCTCCTGATGTCCCTGTTCTCTACTGTTGTTGTGCTTCCCTCTCTTTTCCCTTCTTGTCTCCCACTGCCTTTATGATATGTTCCATGCGTTAGATGGAGTCGTCACTGTTTGGAGGACGGTGCAACACACTGAAATAAGAGGTGGGAGCAGAGGAAAAGTCGTTACCAAAGGTACTCCTGGGGATTGGGAGGTGTAATATCAGTACACAGCCAGTGAGAAATTGAGTTGTTGATGTAAAGTGCATCTCTGTCGCCTGGGTGGGGTTCAATCCTATCAAATGGGAGGAGATAATAGTTGTTGGAGAGACAATAAGGAGTCAGGGATGTGCTGTGGGAGGAAGAATTATGTTAAACAGATGGTCCATGAAGGAGTCTGTTAAACTTTGTGGCCTGGATTGAGAGATCTGTCAAGTTGGAGAGGAGGCTTCGGATGTCTGGGTCCACGCAGTGAGGGATAGGGGAAGAGGTTCTTTCCTGGGAAAACCACATTTCCAAACTGGCCTTCAAAGCCAGTCGCCGACGAGGCATCCTCCGTCGTGCGAAGTCCTTCCTTGGCACACCTGAGCTCCTCACCACATACAAGGCTTTCCTCCGCAGCTCAATGGAATACTGCTCTCCCCTCTGGGCCGGTGCTCCTGCCTCACATCCAGCTCGGTTTCACGCTGTTGAAACCAAAGCTTTCAGAATCATTGGAATCTCCACGATGAAGTTGATTCTGAGGGTCTTTCACTCACTCACCGCAAGCAGTTTGGTGGTCTTACTGTCTTCTACCGACTCCTCTCCGGCCTTGCTCCCCCAGCTCTCTCTGTGCTCTGTCCCCCAAATATTCCTGCAGGTCGCACAAGATCTGCCAGCAACCCTCTTATCGTGAAACTGCCAAAATCAAGGCTCTCTGCTCACCTTCACTCTTTCATTCCTCTTTTCTCCCGCCTCTGGAACAAACTCCCCCACTCCCTTCAATCCCACTCCTCCCTCCAGGTCTTGTAAACAGCTGTTCACCACCATCTCTTATCTTCCCCTATCCAAAACCATGATCTTTTCTACCCCCGTTAATTCACCCAAGATCCACTTTTTTGAAATACCGACTTCTTTCCTGGAAGTCCTAGCTGTGTCCACTTGTTTTTTTTATCTCTCCAATAGCATCAATTTTCACCTGAAAAACTGTCAATTTTCATTAGATTGACTTGAAATTTAAATAACGTTTGCAAAGTGCCTCACTGAATTGGGAAACCACCTACTTTTAAGGTCAAAGGTCAACTCAAGGTCAAACTTCCAAATCATCAATTTTAATCTGAAAAATCCTCAATTTTCATCTGATTGATTTGAAATTTTAAGAGAATTTGCATTTCGGGTCAATGAATCCAACCACCAATTATTCTTGAGGTCATCATAGGCCAACAACTTATTTTAGGGATTTTGCGAGTATCATGCTATGCACGACAAATTTCTTGTTTTTTTTGTCCAGGCGATATCTCAGCCATCTTATCTCATTAGCATATCTCATTAGTGAGCTCATTAGTGAGCATGTGCTTTGGCAAAAATGCTTTTTATTTTTTGATTAATCGATTAATTGATTAATTACTTAATTATTATCGATTTATTAAGTGCTTTATTTCATTTTAACAAGCCAATTCGATTTTGGTTCAGGTCCGAATCCAGATTCAGCCTATTAGTGGGATAGAAACAATAAACTGTTCAGCATGGCAAAGGTATGTGTTCTACCAAGTGCCATTCTAGTTAATTTACTGATTTGTTGATTAATCGATTAATTATTTAATTATTCAAATGATCACCTAACTTTTTTTTTTTTTTAGTTACAGATTTGGATGAAACAGTGGTGGTTTAGGTATTGTATTTGTTTTAATTATTTTATGATTATTATTCATTTATTTTCATTATTAATCACTAATTAATTTTCTTGAACTTGAACATTATTATTATCCACATTAAAATCAACCAACAGTTTGATTACAATGTCATTCAAAAAAAAAGTAAAAAATGATTGGATAATAGGAACCAGAAAATAGCATAAGATGCTAATCAGATATGGTCCCTTAACATTTAAACATTTCATTTAAAATTATTAATTTAAACATTTAAATTTAATGTTTAAATATTTTAAATTTAAATAAATTTAAAAAATTTAATATTTAAAATTTTAACATGGCTGGTTTGATTTATTAACATAGTTAATCTCACATTAAATACTCTGTAAGAGTTTTACGGACGCAGTGTTGCGAGTTATTCTTTCTCATATGTAACGGCAATTCATCCCAAAAATTAGTACCTGTGTATGATATTTAAAAATTCCCAAAAGATGTGCGACATTTTAGTAAATACGATATATATATATATATATATACACATAGCAAGATATCTCAAAATTTGTGGACGGATTTGGACGAAACCTGGTGGACAGGTTTTTGGGTTTGACAAGGACGAACTGATTCAATTTTGGTGAAGATCCCAATACGATAGTCTTTTAAAAACATTTTAAAGTGATTATTCACCACTGAAAGGGCGAAAACGATATATATAGCAAGATATCTCAAAAAGTTATGTACGGATTCAAACAAGACTTGGTGGACGTGTTGGGTGTGTGACAAGGACGAATTGATTCGATCTTGGTGAAGATCCCGATGTGAGAATTATTTTAATTTTTTTGAATGATTCCTCACCATTCAGAGTGATATGACCAAAACCGATATATCGCACGATATTGAAACAAAGTTGAAGATGGTTTATGACAAAAGTAGGTGGATGAGTTGGTTAGGCATGAATAAGTCGCCGATTAGATTCTGGGTCAGGTGCATCCGATGCTTAACCCCCTTCCATGTCCATAGAATACAGTTCAACATCGGAGAATGTTACTGGGTGAGAACAGCACAGAAGGTCCAGAACTCGGGTGACACTTCGTTAAGCTGGATATTACGTGCTGGTTACAATACACATCTGTGATGTTGCAATATGACCAAGAGTTGTACTTTTAACGCTTTGATGTATTTGATGTAAAAACATGCATGTTACTGTACATATAAACTTGCGTGGCGTGGTGTGTCTATCCCAGATGGAAATCTTAGAAGGTATGTCCAGATGGAAAGGCTGCGTTGCTCAAAACAACAGCCACACCCTGAGCACGGCCAGCTGCTCCCTGCTTTGCCTACCTTTTATAGCAACACACCTGCTTGGTTTTGTTTGAAGCGCGTTGCACAGCTCATCGACTCCAGACATTGACGAATCGGGGCATTTGGGGCATTGCAGGTATTACTGAACACCTTCAAATGAGCTTTCCACTCTTAAAAATTGCCAAGGTAGCAAATATTTTCAAACAACATTTGCTCGTTTTTAAAACTCTTACAGAATGGGAAACAAACCCCTGCAGGTATCAGCAGGTACACCTGGCAAACTCAGACAATAATTCTAGAATATATTCATAAAAAACCAAAATGGTTTCTGGAAAGACATTTGTGACAATTCATTCCGTTTCCCAGGTAAGAATATCAACTGAACACATTATAAAGTTCTTGCTTGTAATTGAATATTTACAAACGATATTTGTAAGCTTTCTACACCTACAACTGTAATAAACAGGTGTGCGCATCTCACTCACTAAACGAATTTCAAACTCGTTCGTATTTTTTTTTTTTTTTTTCACGTTCACGAATTCACAAACTCGTTCACGAATTCACAATGATGTCAACATCGAGCATTTCATTGTCTTTCATTCCATCAAAAAGAAGTTTAAATTCGGAAAATCGTTACTCTTGGAATTTCAGATAAAGACTAATTAAATAATTAAATAGCAGAACAAAGGAAGAGAACAAACACAGGTGAAAACATACTTTCGGATGAAACAAGAAGGAAACTTTTTTCTTCCTTAAAATCTGCGATGTGATGACTCTTGCACTCCTCACTCTCCCCAAACGTGTGTGGATCGTAATATAGTGTGTAAATCGTGTGTGTTCCGCCCACACTCATAACATGTTCCTCGTCACTTCTGATCATAACCACCGATTCATCCGGCCCCTCCCTTTCAATACCTGTGTGAAAAAGGAACATACTGTAACGATTTTGAGAAGTGTGTAACGAATTTGAGAAGTGTAACAATTTTGGAGGAAGTGTAACGAATGTGAAAACGTTACAATGTGAACGTTACAAAAGTATGGTAACACCCTGGTAATCTAAATAATGGTCGCAGCCGTCCTCCTAGTTAATTCCATGAAACTTACACGCAGGTCACGATATATCTTTTAAATAGTGTATTTCCTTATTCCATGTAGGCTAAATATGTGTTTCCCACTAGATTGACTTTGCATTGTATCAAACAAAATAAGCGTAGGCCCTTCCAATTTCCCCAAACATCTCCGCTCTCCAAAGTTCCTTTCAAAAGGGGAGTTGTTTTCAATCCCGCAGGCCGCCATTGCCCATGTGCTTTGAGTCGGAGAAGAAAGGCGTGTCTCCACCTCGTCATAAGAGGGAAGGAGTGAACCAGCCCTAACAGCCAATCAGCACCGCGGTGAGCGACCCGGTAGGCGTGCCCTCGGAGCCGGCGGCTTGATTTCGCCCGAGGTGATAAAAGCGACTGTAAGGGACTGCTTTACTAGAGGCCTTGGGAGATGACCTGGGAGATGAGCAAAGAGGCTGCACCAAGAGGAGCGGTGAGATGCGAAACGCTCCAAGCCAAAGAGGAGAGGTACTCGGCAAGGAAACCAGCTTTGGAGAGACGCGCTGAAAGGAGGGAGACGGCTCCACCACAAGAAGAGGAGCAGGTGTGCCGAACCAGCGCGTGACGTCTACCGCAGCGGATACGCGATGGAGGGTTTTCCCGCCAAAACCGCGAGGAATTGCGAGCTGCTGCCTCCCGACTTTGCCTCCCTCTCAAGCAATCCACCTCAAGCCCTACCTGCCTGCATTATCCCCTGTGTAAGTGTGAACGTCCTGTCCTGCTCGTTGTCTTGGGGTTAAGTAAAAATGAATAGTGTAAGTTAACAATTCGCTGTGTTACTGCTTCTTCCATCCATTGCTTGTGTGTGTATAATAAATCTGTTCTTCCTCCGTATTCTTCTTCTTTTTCATTCTCTTTCGGTCGCTTTAGAGGTTTCCCGATTGAATATCTGTGGGGCGATCTGGTCAACGTCGGGTGAAATCGGGTTCTAATCGGGGAGTAACTGTTCGGACGCGGTTAAATACACCACCGCTCGGTCAAACTAACATCTAAAGCCGCGTCTGTAACAATTGGTGTCGAGGAGTTGGATTCGGACCTGGGACTAAATTTGTTAGGCCCAAATTTTGGAACACCAATTGTACTATTAGAGTAACAATTGGTGTCGAGGAGGGAGATCGGACCCGAAATCGGACCCGAAGCGCGCTTAACGCGCTCAAAATTACAAGCTGCCGAAATTTATTTTGTTTTATAAAGCAAAACCCGAATTTTGAGATCGCGCCATGGACAATCAAGGCGATCGGATGTCGGTGGGAGAGATAGACAGGGTGGAATCGACCCAGGACCTCGGGGAAATGTATGTGGAGGAAAGGGAGGAGGAGAAAAATAGCAATGTGGTTGCGGAGGTTTCAGATGCACAAAATGGCGCTCTCGCGCACGTGGTTACAGCGGCACCAAATTTAGCCACGCCCATGGTCGCGGCAGCCGAGCCAGAGATGCCAGAGTACATGCGAGTCTTTATGATTCAAATGATGGCAAAAATGGATGCTCAGGGTGAGCGGTTGGGAAACCAAATTGTGGGAATGAGGGCTGATAGTGAGCGAATGGGAAACCAAATGGGGGTAATGAGGGACGAAGCGAGGGGTACCGGTGAGAAGTTAGACAAAAATTTTGAGGGGTTAGACAACGGGATAAAAGAGGTAAAGAATGGGTTAACGGGGGTGGAAAACAGAATGGCTGCCCAGGAGAATCAGTTAGAGGGGGTGAAAAATGGGTTAATGGGGTTAGAAAATAGGATGGAGGACAAATTGCGGGAAATAGGGGAACAATCTGCCAGGGAAATCAAACAAATGGGAGAGCAGATAGAGGAGGTGAAAATCGGGGTAGAAACCAAACTGGATGCTCAGAGGGATGAATTGGGACAGATGAGGGTGGCATCTACAAAAGTGATGGAGGAAATACGACGAGGGGTAAGTGAGGAGGTTTCGGGGCTACGCGAGGAGGTAAAGCGAGGTGAGAAGCGTATGGAGAAAGAGGTGAGAAATAATACGGTTAAGTTACAAGGGGGAATAGAAGATCTGACGGAGGAGGTGGAACAGCTGACGGAGGGACAAACGAAGTTAGTGGAGCAGGTTCAAAGGAACACTGCAGTACTCGGAGGGTTAAAGGCGACACAAAAAGAAATTAAAAATGACTTGATAGCGACACAGAGGCAATGTCAGATGGTACGTGAGGAACTGACAATGAGGGTGGACGAGGTGACAGAGATAATGGAGACAAAGGACCGGCAGGTGAGGATGCACATAGAGACGGTCACGGTAGCCCTAGAGGACGAACTTGAGGAGACGCACCGAGAAATAAAAGAGGTTAAACAAAAATTAGAGGAAGTGGAAGAAGAGGTGAGTGAAATTAAGAAGGGACGGACAGAAACTAAGAGAGAAATCCAGGAGGAGGTAATGGAATATGTACAAGGTCTGTGTTCAAATCATGATGAGGTGCTCACTAACCAAATAAAAAGTTTGCAGGTGGCAGAGGAGGTGCGACGACGAAGTACGGAGGTGAGTGGCAATGTATATGATGTGAGGAAAGCTTCAGTCGGCTTGGGGGTTGCTTTGGATCCGGGTGTTCGTGAAAGGCCGTTGGTGAAGTGTGCGACAGGTCTGGTGTGCGAAAAAAGAGGTGTGCGAGAATGTCCGACCATGGGGTGTGTGAGGAAAAAGTGCACGCCAAGGAGTGAGTGTGCCGTCAAGAGTGAGTTGGTCGAAGCGCGTGTGCGAGGGGGTACATGGAAGCGCGGTGTGGTGAGTGTTACGGAGGAAGTAACGAAAAAGTGTGCGCGAGAGGATGCGCGAGAGAGGTGTGTAACGGACGGGTGCATGAGGAAAGAGTGCGCTGTCGAGAGGAAGGGTGAGTGCGTTGTCAAGAGTGGAGGTGAGAGTAGTGAGAGTGAAACGGAGCGTGAGTTGGTTGTGACAGGTGAGCGAGGATGTACACCTGGAATGGAAGGATGCACACCTGGAATGGTAGAGCGTGTGTGGGGATGCACACTTGAGTTGGTCGTGAGGCACGCGGTTGGGTGTGCGGGTGAGAGCACACCTGTGATTGTCACAAAGGAGGTGACCGAGAAAGGGGCGCGAAGAGGTGTGTTGGTGAGGTGTGCGAGCGACGAATGTGTGCCAAGGTGTTCGGTGGTCAGGTGTGTGACCAAGTCGGTGAGCGGAATGAGTGTACCGAGGTGTGTTAGAGAAGGTACGACCAAGAGCAGGGAGACGGCTGCATGTATGAGCAAGAAAGGGGTAGCGTATGCATGTAAGCGTCCAGGTGAAGCGTCGACGGTAACCGGTTTAGCGGTTAGGGCGACTTATAGCCGAATCGGGCCCTCGGTGCGCGTCGGGCAGCTTCGCGTGCCGCGAGGACCAGCGGGGATCCGAACCACGGCGGTTTCGAAAGAACCGCCGTACGCGATCCACGCTGTGCCTCGCTTGGAACGGCCGCGTCCGGGCTCCACTAGGCGGAGCGGGCAGCTGGATAGGAAGGGTCGTTATGGCGACCACGTTTTGTTGAGACGTGCCGGCAGGTCGAGATCGGGACATTGGATGGCTCCACGCCGAGGTGGTGCGTGGGATCTCGGCCCGGGTAAGCCCCCGCCCCTGCCCCGAATGCGGGACGCATCCAGCCGCCGGCACAAAAGAATCCGCGTTCATTGCCTGGCTGTACGAAGCCGGGCTGTAGACGTGAATTGGCGCACCGAGAGGATGTGATAAGTAGACGGATGATGATGGTAGTGATTTGAAACGAAATTTGTAATAGTGGGTAGAATTGGCAGTAAATGGAAAATTTTTGAATGGGTTGGAATCTGGACGAACAAAATTGATAGTGAGAGACCCCCGATGTGGTGGGATGGCAAATCCACCATCCCTCACAGTGGGGCAAATGCGCAATAGCTTATGGGGTGTATGGCAGTGAAAACTAGCCCGGGTGGGTTAGGATATTGATAGGGATCTAGCGAAGATGACATTAGGTGACGTTAAGATTAGTTAGTGACTGATACCTGTGGTGGGGACGCAGGTAGATTAGTGTGGATGATAATGACGTGGGAGCGCAATAGTTTAAAGGGACGACTGGGAAGCGCAAGTTTCAGAGGGGAGTAGTTAGCTGAGATGATGCCGTGTGTGTGAGGATTGAACAGGTGAGAATTGAACAGGTGTGATTGCACAGGTGTGCAACTGAACAGGTGTGTGGAGCAGTGTATGAGGGAGTAGTGGTGATTGCGTGTTGTGTTGACCAAATGGTACAGGAAGAAAGGAGGGTGCAGGTGGCACCAGGTGTGAGGGCACAGGTGTGCAACAACAGGTGTATGTGGCTGTGTGGAATAAATGGTAGTGTGGAATATCTGGAGTATTGGAATGGATGGTCGTGGAGTGAGAATGGTGGAAATTGTGGAGTGGAGTGGATGGTGCGAAGGTGTGAATGGGGGAAGAGTGGACCCCCATCACGGATACCCGGGGCGGGTAGTGTAAGTGTTAGGTAGAGGGTACAGGTAAATTGTGGTTGGATATTGGCATCTGTGGTGCGGATGCAGAATGGTATGTGGATGGGTGCATTAGTGTTGTGGAAATGGCTGGGCGTGTAGCCTGTTAGTGTGTGTAGTTGGTTTGGGCACTCCACCACTGTGAGGATGTCGGCCAGGTGAGGCCGCAGGTGGGCTCTGGGAGCCGGTAGTAGTTGTTGTGGATGGGGCCCGAGGATCCGGAGGACGGACCCGGGTAGCCCAGTGCCAGAGGGCACCGAGTGGGGTGACAGAGCCAGGAGGGGCCTGCCCCAGTTAGATAGGTTAGGGTGAGGAGCTAGGTAAGCTCGGGTGGCAACTACAGTGGTGGAGGTGTGCAGGTGGGTAGACCTGTTGGGAGAGCTAGACGGCGCAGCCCAGAAATCGTGCGAGAGCACCGGGAGATGAATCGGGGGAGTGAGACCTGTCAGGGAATAAATATTCATATTGACAATATTGCTAGAATATATATATATCAATGTAATCTTGTTTAAAGTGGATATGTTTTACTTTACGAATGAGTAAAGTGCATAGAACTAACAGGTGGGCAAGAGAGTTAATTTAAGGAAACAGAATGTGTAATGCACTGGGACTGCCATCTGTGTCTATCAATTTAGCCTGTGTTCCATAGATGGAACACAGGCTGCAAATTCTTCCTCAGCAGGTCAGAGCATTTGACCTCTTGAACAGAAATAAGTACAAGCTGGCCAAGAGAGAGCCAAATAAGGTTTTGGATAAGGTACACCCTGCATGCTCTGTAACATCAAAGGGTTTTGGGGCTTTAAAACCAGGAGAAAGTTGCGAGCAGAGAGCAGAGTGGACGGGGAACAACTGAAGACTGGTCAGCAACTGAACGAGCTTCAAAAGACCTACAGACCGAGCTTCAACCAAGACCTACCAAACGAGCTTCAACAAAGACAAACAAAGACTCATTAAAGATCTCGGCTTAGTATACAACAATTCTCAAGTATACAACAAATTCTGAAAAGTGAATAAAACATTGATTTTGCTAAACCGAGTCTCTTGAAGTTTAGTAACATAACACCAGAAATTGTTAATAATTCTCCAAGAAGTGGTGGCCCGTAGGGACTCAACTGCCCAGGTAAACAAGGTAAGCTTTTGTTTGTTATCTGTGTAGTCTGATGTTAATCTGCGCAAATAGTTCAGTGTTTGAGTTTTGTGTGTTTGTTGATGTGTGGAAGGAAAAACACGAGGCCTTTAACAGGTTTCAGAAATCATGACGATTTTTTTTCTCTTTTTCTTCCAAAATTTATGTATACGCATTTTTCAGGGATGGTGCCATGGACCGTCACAAAGATCCACTAAAGCCTTTTGTCTTTAGAAAAGGTGCTGTGCTTTCATGAAGGACCACTGATATGGTATATACTGTAATTATTGTACGATTTTTTTAATTTCAGAAGTCATGACGAAAAATTTTTTTTTTAAATAATAATAAATTTTTTTTTTTTTTTCTCTGTAATTTGAAATTTTTTTTCGGTACATTCTACGAGTGCAAAGAGCCACTAACGTATCCCGGGACGTTAGCGAAAAAGGGTGCTGCATTCGTCCAGTCATGAAAATATTTTGTGTATTCATTTGATTTTATATCCCTGGTGTTGGGCTAGCGGCTAGGGTGCCGGCTTAGGATCCTAGGATCCTGGGTTCGAATCTCGGTCGATCGCCGAATTAATGCCAGGGGGGTTGATTCAGCCTGTCATCCTTCCGAGGTCGGCTAATTGAGTACCAGTTCACTGGTAATTCCCTGTTTGTCGTTGAAGGCGGCAAAAAGGGTTGGCGTCAGGAAGGGCATCCGGCCGTAAAACATTGCTTCAAAAAGGGGACCAAAAAAAAACAACAACTACCACGGTCCCCGAAAAGGCCAACCCCCGCCTTGCGGGGAAAAATGGCCTCTAAACGGTGGGGTTTTTTTTATTCATTTGATTTTATGCGTTATTTCAGTTCAATGGTCTGTGTTACATATCTCCCCATTCCTTTTGTATGATGATTCAAATTTGCTGGGTTCCTACGGTTGAGACTTATATAATATTTTTCCTGTGGTGAGCCTCGTTTTTGATGTGGTCACGAGGGACGAGTCGATATGCTCTCGCACGAGTTGAACAGCGTTTTTCAAGCGATTTTTTAATGCGATTAAAAGCGATTTTTAAAAGCGATTTTACAGTAAAAAAGCGATTTTATACAGCATCTGTACAGTAAGCCAAATAATGGTAAAATCGACTGGCTCGATTTTAAGTCATAAAAAATTCCATTGTGGCACAAATATGGGTTTTTGTACCTTCATAAGAGTTAATTCGAAGCGGTTTGGACGCACGTCTGCATTTTATGCACATTTATGTGTGTGATTGGCCAAATGTGCTCTTATGAACACAAGCAATTGTAATCTTATGAATTATGATGTTCTGACAGGGATGACTTGATGAAGTGCACCATCAATTCATTTTTCCCATGTAGGACAGTAATGTAATTTTTAATTTATAATGTAATGTTTGTAATGCAACGTAATTTAAAAAAAATAAAGTTTTCCGTGTCATCTCCAAGTAAGACTTGCACACACTGATGCCAGTAATTGTATCCTGCCAGTGGAATGCGTGCAGGCAGGTTGCCCATGGCAACCGTTTGGTGTTGTGTTCTGGGCCCTAGCCCACACTTCTTCCATATGGGATCAGAAACGATTTTTTAAAATGTAATTTATTGATATAAGATACTATGACATTTGGCAAGGCAATTAAATGGAGGGAAACCAATGATGAAATATATTGTGATCTGTTTATACATGAATGAATTTACATGTACATGAATTTGTTGACCCCAACCCAATCCTAACCCTAACTTCATTCTACCATTATCCACCCCCTCCAAATCATGTTATATTACTGATTGTATGAGGCATGTATAGGATTGTTGATCCCATATCCCAGTGGATCCCATGTTGATTTAGCATATCACCTCATTATGTGGCTTTATGTGTTTTTGTGTGTGTGGGTATGTGTTTTTCATTCTCATTTTTTAAATTTCTCCCTCTCCCTAAAAAATATGGCCCCATAGTGTTAAAGTGATGAGTGCCATGATACGACACAGTTGGAATGGTTAAAATAATACACAGATGAGTGTATGATTTGCACTGAAGGTCGAGAGGGACAATAGTATCCATCATATAACCTTTCACAGCCTTGTAAGGGAGAATAAGTGCAGCTAATCATACACAGTTATTTTTAGAAAAATACAATGAGTGTCGTATTTCGCATAGTATTAATACCCCTAAGGGTGCCCCGCCCCACCCCTCCCCCAGCCTCATTCCTCCCTTGGCATTCTGCCACTTCTCCTCCTCCCTTCCCCACCCTTTCCTCCCCTCTTTCCTCCTCCTTTCCTCCTCTTTTGGTTCACTTTTACCTGTTTCCCTTTTCATAGTTCTCATTGTTTTTTTCATTGTTGATGAGATTCATGTTTGTCATATTTTGATTATTGATGTTCATTCTCAAATTTTGTTAATGATAACTGTTTCGTTGTTGATTATACCACGTGGATGTATTGATACAGGTAATGCTTGTCTTCTGCAATGGATGATTATGGTATGATTATGATTATGAGTTGTCATTCATTGGTACACATTTCAGGAATCTTACACCATTTTAATTGTCAAGAACTTTGAGTGTCTTTCAAAGTGAGACATGGTGGGTGACACATGACATGACATGTGACATCACATGACGTGTGACATGTGACACGTGTGACATGTGACACGTGTGACATGTGCGACATTGCCCAATGAACTGGTTCATATCTGTCTGATCAATTTGGTTGATTGTCTCACAAATGAAGGGTTGAGTTGCCTTCAGTGGTTGTTAAACTTTAATTTGTGATATGATGACCACACAGGATTGAAAAAATATGTCAGATATGATCCAGAGGCAGAACGGTGATTTGTCAACTGACGGCAGATATGGGTCAAACGGTGACCATGGACCGACGATCATATTTCCCCGTCAGTAGACGGAACTGTTTTGGCAACATTGGGAAAAGGTTTAGGTATAGAGTAATGTTGATCCCATATCATAGTTCAGTATCAGACATGGGTTTCAATTCGGTATCTGACTGATAAATGTGAATTTGGATATTATCATTTATATTATTTTATTATATATTATTATTAGAATTTTATTGATGAATATTGATAAATTGATTGAAATTGCATAATTGAATTGATTCTGATTCTGATCCGATTGATCTGATTGATTTTGATCTGATTAATTTAATCTGATCTGATTTTATTTAAATTTAATTTAAACAAGTCAATTGATGGATGAATAAAAAGTGCGGTCTCAAGAAAGAAGCTTTGAGACATTTGCGAAACATCAATGTGCAGACAACCTTGGACGATGAACGAGGTGGTGAGTCTAGTGGTTATTTGTTATATTATGTGGTTATTTTTGTTTGACCCCCCCTTAACAGGACTTACTGATCCAGACTCATCTGCAACACTGATCAGTGAGATTGGGGTGTGGAAAAAGCCACAGGGCAGGGGGACTCTCTGGAAATCACCTGAAGTCATCAAGTGGACAGGTGGAGAGATACTTCCTGGAAGACCACAGAGTAGAGCTTATCGGAATAAGCTAGACAACAACGCATTCAACGCTACTTTGTATAAAGTGGAACAAACGTCTGCGATTTTTGCAGTACACACAGTTGATAGTGGATACAGGTGTAGTCCGATGTGTAGTCCTTGTAGCTATTTGATATATTGAGTGAGTATAAAGAGGTACTCACACACAGGCAAAATGGGAAGTGGATTCTGCAAGATTAAACAAGGTCAATTGGATTTGAAGAAAGACGTGAAACAGATACAACATAGGTTGTGTAAGGTTGCAAATCAGATGCCTCTTCGAGTCAGCAATGGAGAGCAATCCCAACCCAAATTGTATCCAGAAGCCAGATCATACGAGACAAATGAACTGGAAGACGAAACTCCTCCACCTTATCGGAGAAATATTGTATATCAGCCACAGGTAGTGCCTGTACCTGTACCTGCCGAAAGACCAGAACAGAGTGCAGCGATTGGTTCTAGTCAACAGAGGACAGGTGAAAGACGTGACCCATTTGAGGTAACTACCCAAGAGGGTGCAATTGGGGCACAGGAACCGACTCAACGTGGGCAAACGATGCAACCAGCTGCTATACCTTTATCATGCTCTCCATTTCACCATACAAGGAGTAAGGGTCGTGTGATAAATGCCAATCAATCTAACGATCAATGTGATTGGCTAATGAATGATCAAAAGTTGACTCTCTCACAAGGAGGGTTTGAGCAATGTGGTGTTATGAATTTTCCTCAGCGGCAATTTCCAGGGGCAAATCAGCAACAACCAGATCTGATGTATAGACCATGGCAGGTACATCAATTGAAGGCATTGCAGAGTAGTATGCCATCAATCAAAACAGATCCACTTCAATTTGCGGAGGAACTGCGGTTAATTGTGGAAACTCAGTTGCCCACTGCAAGAGACATGGAAATACTTTTAAAATGGTTAATTCCTAATACCACCACTTTGAGGAACTTAATGCGTGAGGCCAACTGGGTAAATACGGAAGATGGACAGGTAGACATGCCCACGGAGGCTAGAACGGCACAGATCAATAAATTGATAGAGGCCATAAAAAAATTGCCACCAGTGACGGATTGGAACAAAGTGGTTACATGCAAGCAGAAAACAGGCGAAGATGCTAGCGATTATTTGGACAGATTGCGAGATGTTTTCCGACTATATTCAGGCATAGACCGGGCACAAATTGACAATGCCTTAAAACCCCTTTTTATCAATGGTCTATTGCCCAAATTGAAGAGTGAAGTGGAAAGACAATGTATTGCTTGGGAAGGCAAGCCAATGCAAGAAATATTGAATTACGCCTTGCATCATCAGCGGATTCAAGCCAGGAATAGTGCTGTAAATGCCGAGAAATTGATGCAACTACAGACTCAAGCCCTGATAACTACGAATCAACGCAATAGGTTTTCTGGGCAACAACGCAACAATGCAGTAGGAGATAACCAGGGAGTGAGGTGGCAACTCAGGGATCTGGAGAGGCAGCCCAGCGATACAAGTGAACAAACAGGTGGACAAACCAGCCAATGACAGACATCGATGTTTTAATTGTGGAAATATTGGACACTGGAAACGATGTTGTCCATATTCAAATAGGAAGACGAGTTCATAGGACGAACCAAGATCAAGGGTACCAGTGCTTACCGGTACCTCAGATAACGATTAGGCCTTCATTGCTGCAGATCCCAAATGCCAACAGACCAACATGAATAATTGTTCCTGCTTCTTGTCTCAAAAAATTTTTTCGGAGCAAGAATGAATTTTACTTTTGCTTATTAGCGAATTAATAATTAATTGATTAAATGCCAAAATTGAATTTTAATTGGATTGAATTGAATTGATTGAATTGGATTTTTTTTGGAACATGAATTAAAAGATCCAGAATTAGAGTTCATTCTGGAAGCCTCATATTTGCCAATTATAAATGTCGTTTTAGGGAGTATTTTGGGCGAAACAATTTTTACAACAAAACAATTACCAAAGTGTGGAACATTGCTTTGCAAAATTTTTTGGAAACCAAGTGACGAGCATCACATGATCAGCAGGTGGGCATTTTGGACTATTTTTTGCATGCTCATAGGTCAGTGGTCGACTGACATGTAAATAGAGGTGTTGTAAAATTTGTACAATTTGTAAATTTGTACAATTTGGATAAATTATTGTAGGACCAAAAAGGGTAATTTCAATGTGACATTATAGGGGTTTTCTAAAAAAAAAAAAAAACTTTTTGTCTATTTGTGTATTAGCGTTTCTAAAATTAAAGGATAAATTTTACGAAATTGAAATGCAATTGACACCCATCTTGATCTGTTAATGATGGTTCAAATGCAAACAAATATACATAATGCTTGGGTTTGTGTATGTTTGTGTGTCAATGTTTGTGTTTTTTTTGGTTTTGTGTGTCAATCTTACAAGAATATCCAGAAAATTCGTAAAATAAAATAGGAATATAATTTGATTATGTACATTATCTCTTTTGTCAAGGGCGATGGACTATACGGATTTGATGTGCTAGGTTATGAGCAGCCATTAATTAATAGTAAAATTGTGAGTAATTTTGGGATTCCATTTTTGATAGAATTTATATGAGAATAACAGCTATTTATGGATAGGAGCTTCATAAACAAAATGAGTACAAAATTAGCCAAATTTGGAAGTGGTCTTACACTGACTTTCCAGAGTACTCTGCTCTTGGATTTTTACATATATAAACTTGACCTTTATCAGCATATAAATTGTGCTGTATGTATGGATGTGTCTTAGGCATAGACGATATGGGCAGATAGTAAAGACAATTTTGTTGAATTGAACTATTGTGAGTTTTAAAACGAAATGCATTGTGAATCTTAAAACCAAGGGGCAGACGTGAATGCGCTGTTATGTGTTTTACACTCAGATGGGTTTTTGTTTGTTATGTTTTTACACTTAGAACACGATGTTACGTGTACCTGCAACATATTTTGTTAATCTGCCACACCTATATTGGCATACTGGTGTCAGTAGTATTCACTAAGTTGCATAGAAAATGGAGGAACAACTTTTAAGGGGGTATACAACCACGTATTTGGATATTTTCTACAAAAGTAGGGGTTTCAATAAGTGGGAGCTGTACACATGGGATTTATCAAATTAAGTTATGCAGTTTAAACAAAGTTACTGGTAAACAGAAGGGAAATGGATAGTAAATAAATTCTTCAATGCTGGGTAAATTTAATGAGATATTACAAACGACTTATAAGAGCTAGTGTTCTTCCTTATAGCAGTGGGAAAAGAGTGAATTAGAACCAAATGAATTTATAAATGAATGTGATAGGGATAATATCCTCAATTTGTGTTACTTATTTGATTGTGGGTAAATAAATTATTTTATCGTAATGGATTGATAACAGCAGCCTGCAATGTCCTGAGAGTGTGCATCCATGTAATTAGAAATCCCAGATTTGTTTTTACAAACAACATTTGGTAGAGGTCTTATGTCGACGAGCACTTATTTGGTAGATAAAAAAGGTACTGCATGTTGGCAGCCACTTTTGCGGCCATTTAGGCCAAACACATTGAGAGAAAATTGTCGTCCAATACGTAATTTACACATGGCTATTTGTAAAAGGGACGTTGTTGCGATGGGAAACATTTCTGAAGGTTTATTAAAATGTTATAATATGACATGTGTCAAGGCACACTATTGGATGGGAAAATTAGATCTGGTTATAGAATGAATTTGCTGACCCTTTGAAGTTAATTCTTTGAATTGATTGTTTTACTAGTATTTTGAGTTCAACTTGGAAATAGTATGGTAGAGCTTTGTTAAAACCTATGGTTGTGGTATTTTGGAACGAATTCACAGATCATAGGAAGTTGATAACAATAGAAACAAATATGGACCCCGGGAGATAGGGGCATCAGAATAAGGCAAATAATCAGATTTATGTTACATATTAAGGGATTTTTCTTTAGTCACATTTTAAGAAGTTTGTTAGTTTGGTATATAATGTTGAATGTCATTGACATAAATGAGGGCATAATAACTTGTTGTGCACTATGTCTGTTTTACACGATCGATGAACTCATATAACCACAAGTAACACTGTTAAAGAAAAACAAAAAGCGGGGAGGACTATGCTAATAACACATTAGGCATAGTTTGCTTGTTTGCAAGAATTGTTGGGAATTAGATATTCCTGTTTGTGATTTAAATCATATATAATCATTATTAATGCATTTATTTTCTTTGAGTTGAGTTACAACACCTGCATGTGTTTAATTTTTCATGTTACAATGTACCCCATCTGATTCAATCTGTGTGGAGAGCAGATATAAATGTGGCTAAGTAAAGGAAAGACAAGACCACATCCCAAATGGAGTGATAACGACATCTGGGAAGAAGTTTGAAAAAGGAAAATTTGTGAAAATGAAGTTAATCTTGGCATACACCCTCTTTCTCAAAGAATGATGAAGAAATGCTCCTTTGGAAGATGGATGTTTACCTTCACCAAGGGAAAATTATGTGACCATTTGTCTGGGTCACACTGCAACATATGGAAAAAGGCGATCACTTACTTGTGTTCAAATACCTCGAACATTCATCACATCAGCAATTGCAGGACGACGATATTTTACCTGCAACGTTTACGGGATACGGTGACGTGTGTCATTACTTCACCAACTTCCGGGGAGCCAGCCTGGAGCTGCAAGCGAACGACTGCGTTTTCCTTCACAACAGCTGTGCACGATTCTGCTGTGTGCTCCTGGTATGGACCATGGACAACTGAGTACCATGGTCCCAACATCATCATTGCGGATGCATCCGGCATCCCTGCTCCACATCTTGTTGACAAATCAACATCACATCAACACTTGCTCCATGCTCACGATGTGTGAGGAGGCAAGTCGACTACAACTGGATGGAGGCCTTGTTCAAATCTACTATGGCTCACAGCAAGAGTGGCAAGGATGCTGCATGGAGAGCAGGGTCAGTCTTTGACTCTGCCCAGCTATCACAACAGCGGAAAATCCTATGCAAATAGTGAAGGTGTGATGAAGACAACAGGAGGAAAAATGTTTTATGCTGAAATTCCAAACACAAGTGATCCACCCCTTTTTTCAAACAAAGAAAGTCAATATCTGATTAAAGGCAAATATTTTGCCAAATGTTGCAGATGCTTTATTATTTTGATGAACTGAAATTATTGCGTTTTGGTGAAGGTGAAATGTTTTGTGATCTTTATGCAAATGAGTTGAATTGAATTATCAACATAGAAAGAGTCAATGAACAAGGAAATGTATTGTGATCAAAATTCTTCCAGAATGACGGTGTATGCCTTAGGAAATTGAATTACCAGATTAGTGTTATGAATATTTAAATGTGGTAATGTTTAGATTAATGGTTAATATAAACATAAATGAAAAACTGGGGATTGTCAGGGAATAAATATTCATATTGACAATATTGCTAGAATATATATATATCAATGTAATCTTGTTTAAAGTGGATATGTTTTACTTTACGAATGAGTAAAGTGCATAGAACTAACAGGTGGGCAAGAGAGTTAATTTAAGGAAACAGAATGTGTAATGCACTGGGACTGCCATCTGTGTCTATCAATTTAGCCTGTGTTCCATAGATGGAACACAGGCTGCAAATTCTTCCTCAGCAGGTCAGAGCATTTGACCTCTTGAACAGAAATAAGTACAAGCTGGCCAAGAGAGAGCCAAATAAGGTTTTGGATAAGGTACACCCTGCATGCTCTGTAACATCAAAGGGTTTTGGGGCTTTAAAACCAGGAGAAAGTTGCGAGCAGAGAGCAGAGTGGACGGGGAACAACTGAAGACTGGTCAGCAACTGAACGAGCTTCAAAAGACCTACAGACCGAGCTTCAACCAAGACCTACCAAACGAGCTTCAACAAAGACAAACAAAGACTCATTAAAGATCTCGGCTTAGTATACAACAATTCTCAAGTATACAACAAATTCTGAAAAGTGAATAAAACATTGATTTTGCTAAACCGAGTCTCTTGAAGTTTAGTAACATAACACCAGAAATTGTTAATAATTCTCCAAGAGACCCCAAATTGAGAAGCACCACAGTTTGGGCAATGGGAATTGGTTATTAGAACCCATAGTGTAAGTTGGCCAATGGATTGGCAGGGAAAGACCCCGGGTAGTGTAAAGTGTGTTAAAGTCATTTAGAAAATAGTTAGGATGAAGGATCTCCTCACACCATCTGCATCCACTCACCTGAGGTGACAGGTACTCCACACCATGCCATGTTTTGATTATTTGTTATGATGCAAATGTTTGGATTGTGAGACGCATCATGACGTGGGTGTGACATTGTGCGTAATTCCATCTCTCCCTCCTTATGAGGATTGATGATGAATTGGTGATGGCAAATTTTGAAGTAGAGGGATTGTGGTGACGAATTTGGTATAGGGGAAATATGGGGAAGACGTGACAGTAGTGACGAATTGGTAATGTGTAGATTTTGTACATATGGGGTAAGGGCAAGGGCAAGGGTAGGGTAGGTGACAGGGGGGTGACGTACGGTAGGGACGAGCTTTCTCACTTCGCCCTCCGTACGCATTTCGCCTTGCATTGCCTTATTGACGTGTACCCTTGTGACCTTACCCCTCGCTCAATTGTCTTTTTTTGTCTCCCACATGACCTGTGCGCCATTGGGTGCCGAGGGGAGCGTGCGTGAGGTGGCCATTGTGCGCCCGAGATTCCCAGAACCAGCATGCATTGCGTTGATGTACCACTTTATGGACCGCTGTTCTGCGGCCAAATACCACTTGATGGACCCCAGGTTCTGGGGCAGGGCACCTCTGTTGGAGACCGGCCATAGTGGCCAGGGAATCTTGCTTGCGGACCTCGGTAAGGTGGCACCTATGCCAAACAGGTGGACCACCCTTAGTTGGCCCCTGAGGCCCTAAATAAAAAACGAACACAAGTTGTGCTTTTTTATATTTCCAAGTAGGCCGCATGAAGCCAGAAGACGTCGGGAAGAACATCGGCCCAGCAGAGAAAGAGAAGACCACCACCAGTTGTTTTGTTGTGTTTATTAAGAACCATGGTGACTGTGCACCGAGTGGTGCTTTTGGTGCTTTGTGGTGCTTGTGGTGCTTTTGGGTGCTTTGGTGGTATTGGTACTGGTGCATCGATGCAATGCGTGCTGTCTCCTCCCTCCCAACAGGAATTTCTTTTTCTTGTTCCCTAAGAAAAAAAAAAAAACACACAGGTCCTGGGTTGCGTTGTAAATAAGAAATCACGTCATTGTAAATAATGCTCCCCACCGTAAATGTATAGTTTGAGAATAATTCCGTAATTCGGTTAGCTGTGGGCTTGAGTCTGTTAAACAGGGTGCAATGCAATAGGGGGACATACTTATTTGTGTTTTAAAATTGTCACACTCAGGGTCAGGTTAATTGTAGAGGGAATTACACCTACGTGTCACACTAAGTTAAAGTTTAGTAGGCCCGAGAACGGGGCTGAAGAAAGGAGGGTGCAGTGTAACGCTTTTGAGAAGTGTGTAACGAATTTGAGAAGTGTAACAATTTTGGAGGAAGTGTAACGAATGTGAAAACGTTACAATGTGAACGTTACAAAAGTATGGTAACACCCTGGTAATCTAAATAATGGTCGCAGCCGTCCTCCTAGTTAATTCCATGAAACTTACACGCAGGTCACGATATATCTTTTAAATAGTGTATTTCCTTATTCCATGTAGGCTAAATATGTGTTTCCCACTAGATTGACTTTGCATTGTATCAAACAAAATAAGCGTAGGCCCTTCCAATTTCCCCAAACATCTCCGCTCTCCAAAGTTCCTTTCAAAAGGGGAGTTGTTTTCAATCCCGCAGGCCGCCATTGCCCATGTGCTTTGAGTCGGAGAAGAAAGGCGTGTCTCCACCTCGTCATAAGAGGGAAGGAGTGAACCAGCCCTAACAGCCAATCAGCACCGCGGTGAGCGACCCGGTAGGCGTGCCCTCGGAGCCGGCGGCTTGATTTTGCCCGAGGTGATAAAAGCGACTGTAAGGGACTGCTTTACTAGAGGCCTTGGGAGATGACCTGGGAGATGAGCAAAGAGGCTGCACCAAGAGGAGCGGTGAGATGCGAAACGCTCCAAGCCAAAGAGGAGAGGTACTCGGCAAGGAAACCAGCTTTGGAGAGACGCGCTGAAAGGAGGGAGATGGCTCCACCACAAGAAGAGGAGCAGGTGTGCCGAACCAGCGCGTGACGTCTACCGCAGCGGATACGCGACGGAGGGTTTTCCCGCCAAAACCGCGAGGAATTGCGAGCTGCTGCCTCCCGACTTTGCCTCCCTCTCAAGCAATCCACCTCAAGCCCTACCTGCCTGCATTATCCCCTGTGTAAGTGTGAACGTCCTGTCCTGCTCGTTGTCTTGGGGTTAAGTAAAAATGAATAGTGTAAGTTAACAATTCGCTGTGTTACTGCTTCTTCCATCCATTGCTTGTGTGTGTATAATAAATCTGTTCTTCCTCCGTATTCTTCTTCTTTTTCATTCTCTTTCGGTCGCTTTAGAGGTTTCCCGATTGAATATCTGTGGGGCGATCTGGTCAACGTCGGGTGAAATCGGGTTCTAATCGGGGAGTAACTGTTCGGACGCGGTTAAATACACCACCGCTCGGTCAAACTAACATCTAAAGCCGCGTCTGTAACAATACATACACCGGAACGACATCCCTTAAGCTTTAAGGCCTTTTGAAGGTATAATTTAACAACTACCTATTTTAAGTTGAGAAATAAAGGGCTGATGTGAAGAAGAAACACAGACAAAGAGTGATTTGCATGGGGTGACTCAAGGTGGGGCCTCTTGGCCCAAGATCCAGGTTTTGAAATCCACACATATTTTTGTAGCCAAAGGCGAAGGTGGGTAATTTGTGAATTTTCAGCAAATCAGAGAAGTTTTACTGAACTACCCGGCGATGACGTCATATGTTTGTTAATACATTCTTCAACCATCAGTCGGTCTTTAAGTAACCTGAAATTATTTTGTTTGTGATTCTGTGTTATATTTTGGACATGAGCATACCGAGGGGAATCGATACAGGGGTGCTTACCAATGGGTGCTGCACAGCTCTGTTTACTGGAACTGTATACAATGCCTTCAGAAAGTATTCACACCCCTTGACTTTTTCACAGTTTGTTGTGTTACAGTCCGACTTTAAAATGGATAAATTGAGATTTTTTGTGACCAATCTTTGTGACCAAGCTCTCGCGAGGGAGATCTCGCGAGATCTTGATCGGGGCGGTCACGGATTTTCGAAGCTGTTCCACGATCTTCACGCACGCTCGAAGCTAAGTCATTGTCACATTTGTGTTCTTGTCTAAACTGTTTATCTTACGTGTGTGTACCTTTTAAGTGTCCCTCGGGAGTTTTATCGGGGTTAATCTTTCATACCTGTAAAAAATGTCCAACGTGTCTTTCATACCTGTAAAAAATGTCCAACACAGCATGTCCAATCTCCACAAAATACCCCATAATGTCAAAGTAAAAACATGTTTTTAGAACTTTTTACAAATTAATTGAAAATGAAATACAGAAATATCTAATTCACATAAGTATTCAGCCCACTGAGTCAATACTTTGTCGAAGCGCCTTTGGCAGCGATCACATCTCTGAGTCTTCTTGGGTAAGTCTGTACCAGCTTTGCACATCTAGATTTGGGGAGTTTCTCCCATTATTCTTGGCAGATTTGCTCAAGCTCTGTCAAGTTGGATGGGGAGCGTCGGTGAACAGCATCTTCAAGTCTTTCCACGGATTCTCCATGGGATTCAAGTCTGGACTTTGGCTGGGCCACTCAAGGACTTTCACGTTCTTGTTCTGAAGCCATTCCAGTGTTGCTTTGGCTGTATGCTTGGGGTCATTGCCCTGTTGGAATGTAAATCTTTGTCGCAGTCTGAGGTCTTTTGCACTCTGAAGCAGGTTCTCCTCAAGGATTTGCTTGTATTTGGCTCCATTTATTGTTCCCTCTATCCTTACAAGTCTCCCAGTCCCTGCTGCTGAAAAGCATCTCCATATCATGATGCTGCCACCACCATGCTTCACGGTAGGGATGGTGTTGGATGGGTGATGAGCTGAGCTCGGATTCCACCAGATGTAGCAGTTTTCATTGAGGCCAAAGAGTTCAATTTTCGTCTCATCAGACCACAGAATATTTTCCCTCATTGTCTGAGTCTTTCACGTGCGTTTTTGCAAATACCAGGCATGCTGTCCTCTGCGTTATTCTCAGGAGTGGCTTCCTTGAAGCCTAGATTTGTGAAGTGCTGCAGAGACTGTTGTCCGTCTGACAGGTTCTCCCATCTCAGCCAAGGAACTCTGTAGTTCTCTCAGAGTGGTCATTGGGTTCTCCGTCACCTCCCTGACCAAGGTCCTTCTTGCCCGGTTGCTCAGGTTGGTCAGGCGGCCAGCATTAGGAAGAGTCTGGGTAGTTCTATATTCTTTCCATTTCCTAGTCATGAAGTTGACTGTGCTCTTGGGAACTTTAAACACTCTAGAAATTGTTTTATACCCTTCCCCAGATCTATGCCTCCTCCCAATTATATCTGAGTTCTACAGAGAGTTCCATGGACTTCATGGTAGAGTTTCTGCTCTGACGTGCGCTGTCAACTGTGGGACCTTATATAGAAAGGTGTTTCTTTCTAAATAATGTCCAGTCAATTTAATTGGCCACAGTTGGACTCCAATGAAGTTACAGAGACATCTCAAGGGTGATCAAAAGAAATTGGATGCACCTGAGCTCAATTTGGAGACATAGCAAAGGGGTTGAATACTTATTGACTTGAGACATTTCAGCTATTCATTTTTAATTACTTTGTAAAAATTTCTACGAAAAAAATTCCACTTTGACATTATGGGGCATTAGGTCTCGATCAGTGGCACCAATCTCAATTTAATCCATTTTAAATTCAGGTTCTAACACAACAAAATGTGAAAATGTCAAGGGGTGTGAATACTTTCTGAAGGCATACCGAGGGGAATCAAATACAGGTATGTATAAAAAGTTTTTTTTTTTTTAACTCAAACGGATGTGGAGATAGAAATGAAAAAAATATACGAATATAGTAGGGATGGTAGCATTAAAACAGGTAAGGCCCATCCCAAAATGTATTTTATCATATTTATTGTTATTTTCCTTTGATGTACTCACTTGGACTTCTTCTCCACAAAGTTGATTCCATCTGAATGTTGGACATTCTCAAAGTTTCCCTCTCATGACATCCTCATGTCTCGCTTGGGAATGTAGTTGGAGGTGTTCAAACTGTGACTGAGTGACAAAAGAATGTGGCTGTGCATCTTGCCTATCGACATATTTATTTTGCACGACGTGTGCTTTGACAAAGGTCAGGAGGAAGGTTTAAAAACTCGTTCCGTGGGTTATTCAATAGCCAATGCTTATTGTTAAATACAAAAAAATATGGCACATTGTTCATGTTGTTTCTCCAATCATGCGTACACCGACACCGGTTCTGCAACCAGGTGACAAATCATGCGGTAAAGACCACACCTGTGTTCCAATTGTTCCACTAAAAATTTCAAGTGCTTCATGGTCTTGTTTGGTGAAAATTTTTGTGCCATTTAGTTTTTACGATCTGGAAGCGCAAAGTAAAATATAGAAAAGGGGGGGAAATGAGGCCTTTTGTTCTTGCCTTGGTTGAAAGAGCTCAAAATAATAATAAAATAACATTTCTTAACAGTAAATACAACACTCGGTGCATATTGGTACTTTAGTTCATTTTACACAATGAAAGTACCGATCCTCGGTGCATGCATATTGGTACTTTAGTTCATTTTACACAATGAAAATACCGATCCTCGGTTCATATTGGTACTTTAGTTCATTTTACACAATGAAAGTACCGATCCTCGGTTCATATTGGTACTTTAGTTCATTTTACACAATGAAAGTACCGATCCTCGGTTCATATTGGTACTTTAGTTCATTTTACACAATGAAAGTACCGATCCTCGGTTCATATTGGTACTTTAGTTCATTTTACACGATGAAAGTACCGATCCTTGGTTCTCATTTGTACCTTGGTTCATTTTAAACAATGAAAGTACCGATCCTCGGTTCATGTTTGTACCTTGGTTCATTTTACACGATGAAAGTACCGATCCTCGGTTCATGTTTGTACCTTGGTTCATTTTAAACAATGAAAGTACCGATCCTTGGTTCATGTTTGTACCTTGGTTCATTTTACACAATGAAAATACCGATCCTTGGTTCATATTGGTACTTTAGTTCATTTTACACAATGAAAGTACCGATCCTTGTTCTCATTTGTACCTTGGTTCATTTTACACAATGAAAGTACCGATCCTCGGTTCATATTGGTACTTTAGTTCATTTTACACGATGAAAGTACCGATCCTTGGTTCTCATTTGTACCTTGGTTCATTTTAAACAATGAAAATACCGATCCTTGGTTCATATTTGTACCTTGGTTCATTTTAAACAATGAAAGTACCGATCCTCGGTTCATATTTGTACCTTGGTTCATTTTACACAATGAAAATACCGATCCTCGGTTCTCATTTGTACCTTGGTTCATTTTAAACAATGAAAATACCGATCCTTGGTTCATATTTGTACCTTGGTTCATTTTACACGATGAAAGTACCGATCCTTGGTTCATGTGGGTACCTTGGTTCATTTTACACAATTAAAGTACTTTCTGATCCTGGGTTCATATGGGTACTGTGACGGATTCGTCACTTCCGTTGTTGTGGTTCGCATCCACTGTAAACATTTTTGGTTGCATGTACTATTATTGTTATCTTGTTCTTGTTCTTCCGATCTTGTTCTTCCGCTCTTTCCCTCCCTCTCTCTGTTCTCTTCACACTCTCTTTTGCTCAAGGTCATCTGCCAACTGCTTGGAAATCTGCCAACATCACCGCTTTGCACAAAAAAGGTGCAAAAACAGATCCCAGCAACTACAGACCAATCAGCCTTCTCTCAATTATCAGTAAAGTCATGGAATCCATCATTGCTTCAGATATGAAATCTTTCCTCTTCTCCAATGGCTTGATCTCTGATCATCAATTTGGTTTCAGACCTGGTCACTCTACTCTGGACATGCTGCTACTGCTTTCTCAGCAATGGATGGAGGTCCTCAATGCCAAACAGGAAATTAGAGCTGTCTCCCTTGACATATCACGTGCCTTCGATACGGTCTGGCACCACGCTCTGCTCACCAAACTCTCCTCTGTTGGTATCCATGGAAATCTCCACGCATGGCTGGCGGACTTCCTCTCTAGTCGTAGTCAACGTGTGGCCCTGAATGGGTTTCTCTCATCTTCTCTTCCTGTTCAGGCTGGAGTTCCCCAAGGCAGTGTTCTGGGCCCTGTGCTTTTTCTGGTCTTCATCAATGATCTCTCCGACTCTCTTGAAAATCCTCTCTATCTCTTTGCTGATGACTCTACTCTCTGTCGCTCCATTCTTCATCCCTCAGATCGGCAGTCTGCAGCCTCCTCACTCTCTGCAGACCTGGATAAAATCACAGACTGGGCAAACAAGTGGAACATGTCTTTCAATCCTGACAAATCTCACACTCTTACGATGTCTCTCCGAAAAGACCGACTGGACAACCCTCCCATATAATTTCTGAATAATCCTCTCCAAGGAGTTGTCACTCAAACTTTTGGGTCTCACTATCTGCCATGATCTTTCCTGGGAAAACCCCATTTCAAATCTGGCCTCCAAAGCCAGTCGCCGACTGGGCATCCTCCGTCGCGCAAAGTCCTTCCTTGGCACACCTGAGCTCCTCACCACGTACAAGGCTTTCATCCGCAGCTCAATGGAATACTGCTCTCCCCTATGGGCCGGTGCTCCTGCCTCACACCTAGCTCGTCTTCACGCTATTGAAAGCAAAGCATTCAGAATCATTGGAATCTCCCGTGATGAAGCTAACTCCAAGGGCCTCTCACTCACTCACCGCAGACAGGTTGGTGGTCTTTCCGTCTTCTACCGACTCCTTTCTGGCCTTGCCCCCCCCAGCTCTCTCTGGGCTCTGTCCCGCAAATATTCCTACAGGTCGCACAAGATCTGCCTGCAACCCTCTTATGGTTAAACTGCCAAAATCAAGACTCTCTGCTCACCTTCACTCCTTCATTCCTCTTTTCTCTCGCCTCTGGAACAAACTTCCTCACTCTCTTCAATCCCACTCCACCCTCCAGGTCTTTAAAACAGCTGTTCACCACCATCTCTTATCTTCCCCCATCCAAAACCTTGATCTTTACTATCCCCGATAATTTCACCCCAATGCCACTTTTTGAAATACCAACATCTGTCCTGGAAGTCCTTGGTGTCCTTGTGTTTTATACTTCTCCCACCCCTCCCCCCCTTCCCACGCCTCCTCCCCCCAAGCCCTCTCCCTCCCACACATCTCCCACACATCTCCCTGCTCTTAAATGTTGTGTGCTCTCAAGTGTTTGTGTGCTTCCCATTCTCTTGTCTTCCGCTCCCTCTTTTTATATATTTTGTTTGTCTGGTTGATTTGTTTGTGAAGTAAATGTCAGCTCTTTCACGAGCCTCGATTCAGTATACAAAAAAAAAAAAAAAAAAAAAAAAAATCGTTTAAGTGAAATGGAGATCTGTTTTCAAAAGGTGAAAGCAATTAATGTTTTAAAAGAAACCGGAAACCAGATCGAAAAGAGGAAGAAGAAGAGGAAAAGGAGGAGGAAAAAGAGGCGGAGCGATTGAGGTCGGAGAAGGAGCCGAGCTGCGTTGAGGTTTTGAGCAAACGCTGGCGAAGGAGGATCACGAGTGAACTTTGGGGTTTACTGGGAAAGGAATTCCTGCGACAGAGTTGTTATCGCTGTGACAGATAAACCTGCGTGACAGGTTTTGCGGTTGATTCCGAAGAGAATCAATGGAGTGCCGTTACATCTCGAGAACGGACCGTTGGCCATTTTACCTCGCGCCTGATTTCGCATCGCTCCAGGTTTTTCCCCTCGCTTCAACCATTTCACCGCATCCAGACGTAACCTGGTGTGTGTGTGTAACGTGGATTTTGAGTGGGAATTTGCGGTTCGTCGATTGGGAGCCGTTGAATGTCCATACCCGAAGGTGTGTTTTCCCAGTCGCCTCTTGAGGGTACCTTTGCCTATCTTTGGCAGTGTGACTGTCAACCGAACGGGATTCTGGTCTCGATACGACATCGTTCTGATGATCACTGAAGCGTGGATCGACTTTGGCTTGATGCCGGGATAGAGACATTGGGAATGTTATTTCCGCTCACTTGGAGCACAGTGAGTTATATTGTACGAAACTGATGGTACCATCATAGGAATGATATATTGGTTGTACAATTGATTACTATTGTTTTTGTGCTGTTATTCTTGTGTGATCTTAATACAATACTTGTTTGTTGGTAACAATTGGTGTGGTTTCACCATTGATCTTTGACACACAGAATAACACATCTTTCTGCCGTGACTCCTCTCGGGGCTCGGTGGTACACCGTGACCGGGGTTTGGGGAGGAGCACGTAACTGAAATTGGGGGCTCGTCCGGGATAGAATTCCCTAACATTCCCAAAATTCCCAAATTTGGAATTTTCTAACATTCCCAAATTTTTCAAAAAAAATTCAATTTTTTTTTGTGTGAAGGTAAACAAGTGCTAACTGATAGTCAGTCACCATGGTGTTTGATGCAGAAAAGTTTGCGGCGTCCCCTAATGAGGCACAGTTCCAGGCGTTAAAAAGATCAGAACTCATGATATTGGCCAAATATTTTAACTTGGAGGACCGAGTTAATATGAAGAAAGCCGAGATACAGACATTGGTGGTGGAGTCTCTAGTGGGATAAGGAACATGGGAAGAGGTAGCCTTGGATTGGTTACCAGAGGAAAAAGGAAATGTGGAGCTCCGGAAAATGGAGATGCAACTGCAGAGCCAGGAAAGGTTAGAAGAGAGAAGAGCAGAGGAAAGGAGAGCTGAAGAAGAAAGAAGAGCAGAGGAAAGAGCAGAGGAAAGGAGAGCCGAAAGGGAGTTAAAGGAACGTGACATGGCGTATCAGAAGGAACTTAAAGTTAAAGAGCTGGAATTACTGGGAGAACGGAGAGAAGTAGTTTCCATGCCGGCTAGTTCGACAACTAGTGAGAACTCTTGGGATGTTGGTAGGCATGTGAGGCTGGTTCCACCCTTCAATGAAAAGGAGGTAGCTAAGTTTTTTTTTACATTTTGAGAAGGTGGCTGAAATGCTAAAATGGCCTGTGGGGTCCTGGACTATGTTAGTGCAAAGTGTTCTGGTGGGTAAAGCTCAAGATATATTTTCGGCTTTACCGATTGACCAATGTGCAGAGTATGAGATAGTGAAGAAAGCCATTCTCAAAGCCTATGAATTGGTCCCTGAAGCTTACCGGCAAAAATTCAGGAATGCCAGGAAGAGGGAGAGTGAGACCCATGTGGAGTTTGCCAGAATGAAGGAAACCATGTTTGATAGGTGGTGTGAATCGAAGGAGATTGGGAAAGACTTCAACCTGTTATGACAATTGATCTTGGTGGAAGAATTCAAACAGTGTGTCCACGTGGACATTAAAGTACATCTGGATGAGAAGAAAGTACCAGAGTTGTATGAGGCAGCAACTGTGGCAGATGACTATGCTTTGACACACAGGATGTGGTTCCACAAACCTAACTTCCCGCCTACAGTTAGCCAGGGGAGTTATGGTAAATCAGGTTCGGAGAACAGATTTTCATGGAGGCGGCCTAGAGAGGCCGATGGGGACAAATCTGATACCGCGACTTTTAGGGATCAGAAGACTACAGTTCCAAGACAGACTATCTTCCGGGAGGCCCGAGGCAGACCACGAGTTTTTCCTCCGGGCCTACTTGCGCTTTTTGCAAGAAACCTGGACATTTGATGTCCCAATGTTACGCCCTGAAAAGGAAAAATCAGGAGCGGAGTCAGGCTAGTGCAACTCCGAATGCATTGGCAAATGCGAGAAATCGTCCTTGGAGGACAGTGCCTTGTGAAGGTTCCCATGCCAAAGTTACGGCATCACAGAACGACCTTGTCCAAGAGGGTTACAAACCTTTTATTTCAGAGGGGTTTGTGTCACTGGATGGAGACTTAACGAACCAGAGACCTGTTAGAGTATTGAGGGACACAGGAGCACATCAATCTTTGATGCTTGAAGGCATTTTGCCATTGTCAGAGAAGACGGCAACTGGTGTTAGTGTTCTTTTACAGGGGGTTGGTGGCTATGTTAAAGATCCTCTTCATGTCATCCATTTAGAGTCTGAGTTGGTGTCAGGACCGGTCACCGTAGGTTTCCAAGCCACTCTTCCTGTAGAGGAAATCTCTTTTATTATCGGGAATGATTTGGCCGGTGGTCGAGTTTCTGGTAATCCAATGTTGGTTGAAAAGCCCAGTATGGAAAATAACACCACACAGTTAGAGCAGGAGAATCCGGGTATCTTTCCATCCTGTGCAGTGACTCGTGCTATGGGTAGGAAGCGCTCTGAAGAGAAAGAGAAGGAAGGCGATGTGGATTTGGGTTCCTTAAAGGTATTGGAGGAAAATTCTGAAAGAGATAATAGGTAAGGGAGTGACATCAAGGAACTTAAGGAAAAGGTGGCATCTGGAACAAAAGAGGAAATGGAGTGTCCGTCGGAGACATCTGGGAACGAGGTTGAACAAACGGTGCTGGTCCGAAAGAGACTTGTTGAAGAACAACACGGAGATTCGGAGATCTGGAGTTTGATTGATAAAGCCGTTACAGAGAAAGAGGCTATGAAGATACCTGTTGGTTACTTCATGAAAGGGGAAATACTCATGAGAAAATGGAGACCACCGGAGTGGCCAGCAAACGATGAGTGGAAAGTTCATTACCAAATTGTGGTGCCACCGCCGTACCGGAAGGAGATATTGAGTTTGGCGCATGAGACACCTTTGGCCGGGCACCTTGGAGTGAACAAGACATGTGACAGAATATTGGTACATTTTTTCCGGCCAGGATTGCAACGTGATGTGGCGGAGTTCTGTAAATCTTGCCATTCTTGCCAGCTGGTGGGAAAACATAATCAGAAAGTCCCATCCGCACCTTTAAAACCATTTCCAGCTTTTGAAGAGCCATTCAGCCGAGTCATTATTGACTGTGTCGGCCCTTTACCTAAAACTAAGGCTGGACATCAGTATTTGCTGACCATCATGTGTGCTTCCACAAGGTTCCCAGAGGCAGTGCCTCTTAGGAAAATTACTGCGGCAGTTATTGCGAAGGCCTTGATTAAATTTTTCACTTTAGTTGGCCTACCTAAGGTCATCCAGTCTGATCAGGGTTCCAATTTCATGTCAACGCTTTTTCAGCAAGTGGTACACCTGTTGGGAGTGGAGCAAATCAGATCAGGTACTTACCATCCCGAGAGCCAAGGGGCCTTGGAAAGGTTCCACCAGACATTGAAGAATATGATCAGAACGTATTGTTTTGAATGTGACAACGATTGGGATGAAGGAATACCGTTATTGTTGTTTGCTACGAGGGAATCTGTTCAGGAGTCATTGGGGTTCAGTCCTTTTGAACTTGTGTTTGGACATGCAGTGCGAGGACCGTTGAAATTAGTGAAAGAACAGTGACTACAGGAGGAGTCACAGTCAACAGTGGTAGAGTATGTGTCATCGGTTAGGCACAGATTGGCAAAGGCTTGTGAAGTTGCGAGAAGAAACTTTAAATTGACACAGGATAAAATGAAAGTGAGACATGACAAGAAATCTCAGATAAGAAATTTCAGTCCTGAGGACCGAGTGTTAGTGTTGCTTCCTGTTCCAGGTCAGCCACTACAGGCTAGATATTGTGGTCCCTATGCAATCGAAAGGAGGGTTAATGAGACATATTACGTGGAGACAACTCCCGACCCACGGAAAAAGCGGCAGCTGTGTCATGTTAACCGACTGAAGAAGTATCATGAGAGGAACCCTGTGGAGAAAATGGTTCCTGTCTCACCTGTTGTGCCTGTAGTCGGGGTGCAAGAGAATCCAGAGGTTGAGGCCGGTGTGAAGTTTGATAACTTTGATGACCAGGCTTGTCCCAGATTGACGAACACGGAAGTGTTGAGTCATTTAGATGAGAAATTAGGTCATTTGACAAGGGAGCAACAAGGACAACTATCCAGCCTAATTTTTTAGTTTGAACATTTGTTCACAGATGTACCTGGTCGTACTGACCTGGTATATCATGATATTGAGGTGGGGGAAGCCACTCCTGTGAAACAACATCCCTATCGGATGAACCCTGTGAAGATGGAGTATCTTCGGAAGGAAGTTCAGTATATGTTGGAGAATGACATCATCGAACCAAGCAGCAGTGAATGGAGCTCACCATGTGTGTTGGTTCCAAAACCCGATGGCAGTTTTCTCTATTGAACGGATTTAAAACGGGTTAATTCAGCGACCAAGACCGACTCATATCCCATCCCGAGGATTGATGACTGTATTGATAGAATAGGCCCAGCTAAATTTGTAACTAAGTTTGACTTGCTGAAAGGGTATTGGCAGATTCCTCTTACTGATAGAGCCAAGGAAATCTCGGCTTTAGTCACACCAAATGGGTTGTATCAGTACAAGGTTCTTCCCTTTGGATTGAAAAACGGGCCTGCTACATTTCAACGGCTGATTAATAAGCTTATTGCAGACCTTGAGGGGGTGGAGGCTTAGTAGGTCAGGATCAGGTGCAACCGGTGACAGCCAAGATAGAAGCCATTGATCGCTTCCAAGTTCCAAAAGGGAAGAATGAGCTTATGAGATTCTTGGGTATGGCTGGTTGGTACCGGTGGTTCTGCAGGAATTTTTCTGATGTGGTAGCCCCTTTAACGAATTTGCTGAGGAAAGAGACCAAGATTGTTTGGGATGACAAATGTCAGGCTGCCTTTGCCCACGTCAAAGCAATATTAATGAGCTCTCCTGTCCGAGCAGCCCCGGATTTTCAAGCACCCTTCAAGTTGGCCATTGATGCAAGTGACGTGGGGGCTGGGGCAGTTCTATTGCAGGAAGATGGTGATGGCGTGGATCACCCGGTGTGCTACTATTCAAAAAAGTTTAACAAACATCAGGCAAATTATGCCACCGTGGAAAAAGAGACCCTTGCTCTCCTGTTAGCACTTCAGCATTATGAGGTGTATCTAGGAACTACTACCTTTCCTATAAAAGTCTTCACTGATCACAACCCCTTAACCTTCATTCAAAAAATGAAAAATAAAAATCAGAGGTAGATGAGATGGAGTTTGGCTTTGCAGTTCAACTTGGAAATTGAGCATGTAAAGGGCAGGGACAATGTCGTTGCTGATGCTTTATCCAGAGTGAACTAACTTTGAAATTCCTGTAGGTTGTTTGTAAGTTTTGTTGCTTTATTTTGGGGAATATTAATTATTGTTGCTCACTTGAATTGATAATTTGGGAGTGAGTTTTACTTTTGTTTGATAAAAGAGTTTTTGCATGCAAAGAAAGTTTTCACTATGTTCAAACTTTCTTTCTTGAGGGGGGGAAGTGTTACGGATTCGTCACTTCCATTGTTGTGGTTCTCATCCACTGTAAACATTTTTGGCTGCATGTACTATTATTGTTATCGTTTAAGTGAAATGGAGATCTGTTTTCAAAAGGTAAAATAAATTATTGTTTTCAAAGAAACCGGAAACCGAATCGAAAAGAGGAAGAAGAAGAGGAAGAGGAGGAGGAAAAAGAGGCGGAGCGAGTGAGGTTGGAGAAGGAGCCGAGCTGCGTTGAGGTTTTGAGCAAACGCTGGCGAACGAGGGTCACGAGTGAACTTTGGGGTTTCCTGGGAAAGGGATTCCTGTGACAGAGTTGTTATCGCTGTGACAGATAAACCTGCGTGACAGGTTTTGCGGTTGATTCCGAAGAGAATCATTGGAATGCCGTTACGTCTCGAGAACGGACCGTTGGCCATTTTACCTCGCGCCTGATTTCGCATCGCTCCAGGTTTTTCCCCTCGCCTCAACCATTTCACCACATCCAGACGTAACCTGGTGTGTGTGTGTTACGTGGATTTTGAGTGGGAATTTGCGGTTCGTCGATTGGGAGCCGTTGAATGTCCATACCCGAAGGTGTGTTTTCCCAGTCGCCTCTTGAGGGCACCTTTGCCTATCTTTGGCAGTGTGACTGTCAACCGAACGGGATTCTGGTCTCGATACGACATCGTTCTGACGATCACTGAAGCATGGATCGACTTTGGCTTGATGCCGGGATAGAGACATTGGGAATGTTATTTTCACTCACTTGGAGCACAGTGAGTTTCTTGTACGAAACTGATGGTTCCATCATAGGAATGATATATTGGTTGTACAATTGATTACTATTGTTTTTGTGCTGTTATTCTTGTGTGATCTTAATACAATACTTGTTTGTTGGTAACAATTGGTGTGGTTTCGCCATTGATCTTTGACACACAGAATAACACATCTTTCTGCCGTGACTCCTCTCGGGGCTCGGAGGTACACCGTGACCGGGGTTTGGGGAGGAGCACGTAACTGTACCTTAGTTCATTTTACACAATGTAAGTACCGATCCTTGGTTCATATTTGTACCTTGGTTCATTTTACACAATGAAAGCACCGATCCTTGGTTAATATTTGTACCTTGGTTCATTTTACACAATGAAAGTTCCGATCCTTGGTTCATATTTGTACCTTAGTTCATTTTACACAATGAAAGCACCGATCCTTGGTTCATATGAGTCCCTTGGTTCATTTTACACAACTAGGGCATTGCCCGTACGTGGGTGCCCGTTCCGTGGCCAAAAAAAAAAAAAAACGCTACCCGTACGCTCTACCCCGCCCGTACGCCCGTAAACAAAAAAAGCAACGCTCTTCGCTTCCGCCCTTCGCTCTGACTGAATTGGGAGAAATAATGCGCATAAGAAATCGAATTACGTACCGTAATGGCGGTCAGCTCGTAACGCGCTCAGCTCCGCTCGTCTCACATCGGCCACGCCTACGCAACAGAGCGTTCTGTGATTGGCTGCCGGAAGATAAGTCGTCACTGTCCGGAAGTTCGCAAATCGCAGTTAGGATGAATCGTTTTAATTTAATCGCAGTTTGAATTCGTTTTAAAACATAGTTTAACGGCAACATAGTTTTCCAACGTGAAATAAATGAATACGCTGTCAAATGTGCCGTCCGAGGCAGAGTCTGATCGCCACGTTCGGCACACGTGATAGCTCGCTGCTCTCTGATTGGTTGAAGCGTTTTTTGGACATATCTCGGTAAGTAATTGTCCGATTAATATGAAACCTTGAAAAGGCACATCCTCGGGTCCCCAGCAATATACCTGGCAAGTTTCAAGTATATCGGACCCGTGGTTGTCGAGAAACAGCGGTCACAGACACACAGACAGACACACAGAGATTGCTGGAATTATAGATAGATGAAAGCACCGATCCTGGGTTCATATGAGTACCTTGGTTCATTTTACACAATGAAAGCACCGATCAACAACACCAACAACAACAACATGCATTTTCAGGCCATTTTCCCTGCGAGAGCGGGGGTTAGCCTTGCGGTCCCCATGACAATCTTCTCCATTTTGCTCTATTTTCTGCATCTCTCCTTGTTAACCCCCTTGCCCACATTTCCTCTTCCACCATCTTTAGCCAAATCTTTCTCGGTCTTCCCCGTCCTTTACTTCCTTCTACATTCATTTCCATCACTCTTCTCAACCAGTCACTTTCATCCTTCCTCAACACATGACCAAACCATCTCAACCTGTTCGTCTTCACAGCATCAATCACAGGCTCTATTCCCATCATCTTTTGCAATTCATCATTTGTCTTCCTCTCTCTGAACGATACTCCGCACATCCACCGAACCATTCGCATTTCCACCCTTTGTTGCTGCTCTTCATTCATGACCCATGTCTCGCTCCCATAAATCATAACACTTCTCACACATGCAGCATACACCTTTCCCTTCAGCTTCAACGACACTCCCCTCCTCATCAGCACGCCACTCAGTTCCCGAAACTTCTTCCATGCACATCTCACTCGAGCAACCGTTGCCGAGTCTGATCCACCTTCTCCATTCAGCATGTCTCCGAGGTAGCAAAATGTTTTCACACCTTCCAGCTTCACGCCGTCTCAAAGATCCAACTCAACATTTCCTCCATCTGCAGCTCCCTCTGTGCACACCTTACATTTGAATGTAGCTGCCACACTGGTTAATGACCCTCTCAGACCACTACATTTTTGATGAACCCACTCAGCGCACATTGTACATTGAATGGAGTTCACTCCGACACCCTTCCTGCACACAGCACATGGCCACTTCCCAGTTCTTTCCACCTCACCACATGCTTTACCACTTGCCATCACCTTCGTCTTTGCTATATTCACCTTCAGACCTTTTGTCTCCATACATTCCTTCCACTTGTTCATCTTTTCCTTCAGTCCATCCATACTTTCCGCAATCAACACCAGATCATCTGCATACAACAACTCCCACGGTAAACCCTCCTTTACGTTCTGAGCCAGCACCTCCATCACAGCTACAAATAGTAGTGGACTTAGTACCGACCCCTGATGCACTCCCACCTTCACCTCAAACTCACCACTGTTCCCGTCCTTCGTCCTTACAGCTGTGCGCGCTCTTTCGTACATTGCCATCACTACTCTGATCAACCATTCCTTCACTGCTAACTTCCTCAATGCCCATGTCAATGCTTCGCGTGGAACCCTGTCGAATGCTTTCTCCAGATCAACAAACCCAAGAAACAACTTCTTCCTCTTCTCCATGTACTTCTCCTGCAACTGCCTCACAATAAAGAGCACGTCTGTCGTTCCTCTTCCTGGCATAAATCCAAACTGCATTTCATCGATCTTCACTTTCTTCCTTATCCTCCTCTCCAACACCCTTTCCAATACCTTCATTCCATGCTCCAATAACTTTATCGCTCGGTACGAGCCACACTCCAGGTGTTTCCCCTTGTATAGAGGGACGAGGGTACTCAGTTCCCAATCCACTGGAATGCGGCCTTCTTTCACCACCAGATTACAGATCTCTGTCATTCTCTTCACACCCCAACTTCCTGCTGCCTTCAACATATCTCCCACAACTCCCGTCGGCCCTCCCGCTTTTCTACTCTTCATTGCTTTTATCGCTTCCTCAACTTCCTTCTCGGTTATCTTCTCTGCCGGTCCTAAAACTGGGTTACTCTCTATGTTGCCATCCCATGTTGCCATGAAAGCACCGATCCTTGGTTCATATTTGTACCTTGGTTCATTTTACACAATGAAAGTACCGATCCTCGGTTCATATTTGTACCTTGGTTCATTTTACACAATGAAAGTACCAATCCTTGGTTCATATTTGTACCTTGGTTCATTTTACACAATGAAAGTACCAATCCTTGGTTCATATTTGTACCTTGGTTCATTTTACACAATGAAAGCAATATTGGTACCCTAGTTCATTTTACACAATTAAAGTACTGACTGATCCTGGGTTCATATTGGTACCCTTGTTCATTTTACACAATTAAAGCAATATTGGTACTCTTAATTTATTTAACACAATTTAAGTACCGATCCTCAGTTCATATTGGTACCTTAATTCTTTTTACACAATGGAAGTACTGTTCATCGGGGTTTTTTTTGTATAATTTGTCGAGGCTCATATAAGAGCTTACATCGAACATGTAACAAAAGGGGCGGGAGACAAGAGCGGAAGAGAGAGGGAAGCGCAGCAACAGTGGGGAACAGGGACATCGAGAGATCTGCGGCAGACAGAGAGTAGGAGCAGGGTACACGGGATAAACAAGATGAGAACAAGATTTGGGGTTTGTGGTGTGGATGAAAATTGATGAAGTGTTTCTCGAGAATGAAAATTGAAGGAAAAAATGGTGGGTTTCTGATAATTTGATGACAAAAGCTCACACAGTTCGGCCGGGTTATTTATAATTACTAGGACTTTGCTCTTTGACATTTTGACCTAATTATTCATTATTTTTCTCCATAGTCTCAAAATAAAGGTTTGTTGAAAAATTGATGAAAGCTCAAATGGTAAAAATAGACCAAGGTATGTACGTACCATGAATTTTGCTTCTTTCGTGCAACAACACGAGGGATTACTTGATTCCTTCACAGTAATTTGCACAGAAATACTACTATTCCGAATATTGTCATCCACACAGCAAATATTTGCTCACTAAACCGAGGCTGGCTACGGGCGTGAATCCGCGCCATCTTGTGTGCTTCCCACGCGGGGTGGTTATACCACGGATACGACCATCAAACTCCTAAAAGCCTCGTAGACCAGAGCTGAGTGCCGGCCGATACAAATACAAACAACATTATATATATTTTTTCATTCCCTTGTGTTGTATACGATACTCAATCTCTGTGCGGGAAGGTTCAACTCGACCCTCGTCGGTCTTCCTTTCATCGTCATCAGCTAAACAAGCGAGGAAAGGACAAAACAAGGCTTCCTGAGGCTCATTTGCACGACGTGCTTGAGGCCTCCTTTCCTGCTTCCTGGGGCTCGCTTGCACGACGTGCTTGAGGCCTCCTTTCCTGCTTCCTGAGGCTCGTTTGCACGACGTGCTTGAGGCCTACTTTCCTGCTTCCTGAGGCTCATTTGCACGACGTGCTTGAGGCCTCCTTTCCTGCTTCCTGAGGCTAGTTTGCACGACGTGCTTGAGGCCTCCTTTCCTGCTTCCTGAGGCTCGTTTGCACGACGTGCTTGAGGCCTCCTTTCCTGCTTCCTGAGGCTCGTTTGCACGACGTGCTTGAGGCCTCCTTTCCTGCTTCCTGAGGCTAGTTTGCACAACGTGCTTGAGGCCTCCTTTCCTGCTTCCTGGGGCTCGTTTGCACGACGTGCTTGAGACCTCCTTTCCTGCTTCCTGAGGCTCGTTTGCACGACGTGCTTGAGGCCTCCTTTCCTGCTTCCTAAGGCGTTTGCACGACGTGCTTGAGGCCTCCTTTCCTGCTTCCTGAGGCTCGTTTGCACGACGTGCTTGAGGCCTCCTTTCCTGCTTCCTGAGGCTCGTTTGCACGACGTGCTTGAGGCCTCCTTTCCTGCTTCCTAAGGCTAGTTTGCACGACGTGCTTGAGGCCTCCTTTCCTGCTTCCTGAGGCTCATTTGCACGACGTGCTTGAGGCCTCCTTTCCTGCTTCCTGAGGCTAGTTTGCACGACGTGCTTGAGGCCTCCTTTCCTGCTTCCTGAGGCTCGTTTGCACGACGTGCTTGAGGCCTCCTTTCCTGCTTCCTGAGGCTCGTTTGCACGACGTGCTTGAGGCCTCCTTTCCTGCTTCCTGAGGCTCGTTTGCACGACGTGCTTGAGGGCTCCGAGTGCTTCTGCTCACTGAGGATCTCACCTTCGAAAGTGTTGCGTTTACATTCTGTACACCTGGCCATCTTAGCTACTTAACATGCAGTGTAAACGAACCTTTTCTTTGTTATCAATGGTGATCTCAAGCTTGTGGAGGAGCTTGTATGTGTAATGTATTTGGGAGGACGACTCGGCCATCCTTGTGCTTTTACATGAATTGACTTGGACCGGTGTGTACCCTGGTTAGAATAGGTACACCGTATCCCTGCGTGTCGTAAGAGGCGACTAAGAGGGTTGGCGTCAGGAAGGGCATCCGGCCATAAAAACATTGCCTCAAAAAGAGAACCATGACAATTACAACTACATATGGGCAGGGTACAGCCTGAAGTGGAGATCGGTTTCTGAGGTTTGGGAAAGGTTTCCCTTTCTGAGGACAGGGAAATCAGGAGAAGTGATGGAAGTATTGATCAGAAGAAGAGTGGACATATGTTGTGTGCAAGAGACGAGATGGAAGGGATGTGGTGTGAGAATGGTGAAGGGTAGGCAGGGACAGAAATACAAGTTTGTGTGGCAAGGGTGCCCGGAGGGCGTGGATGGTGTTGGTGTCCTGTTTTCTGAGGAGTTTGTAGACAGTGTGGTGAGTGTGACCAGAGTGAGTGATAGGTTGATGATGGTGAAAATGATGATTGGAAAGCTCTTGGTGAACATCATCTCGGGATATGCTCCGCAGGTTGGTCGGAGCGATAGAAGGACAAGTTCTGGTGTGCGATAGAGAAGCTGATGGAAAACGTGAAAGATGAGGAAGTTGTTGTGGTAGAAGGAGACCTAAATGAACATGTGGGAAGGAGTATGGACGGTTTTGAGGGAGTTCATCGTGGTTACGGATATGGTATGAGAAATGGAGAAGGTGAAAGGATTTTGGAATTTGCTGATTTGTAATACTCAGTTCCAGAAAGGGGATAATAAGCTTGTTACATACACGTCAGGTGGGTCGACGACAACTGTTGACTACCTGATGGTGCATAGGCGAGATGGGGGGGCACCTCCGGGACACAAAGGTGATCCCGGGGGAGGAGGCTGTTTCACAGCACCACTTGGATGTCTGCGACAAAAGGGTGAAAGGTGCGAGGAGAGCTCGGCGGGTGAAGTACCAACCGAGAATGAAGGTGTGGAGGTTGAAAGAGGTGACAGTAAGGGAGGCATTAAAAGAGAGGCTGAGTCGGGTAGAGGATGATGTGGTTGACTTGGACCGATGAACAAGTGACGGGAGTTGAACGTGGTTGGATGTCAATGAAAGATAGTCTGTTGGGAGCCGTTGTTGAGGTATGTGGATGGACAAAAGGACCACCGAGGCACTCGGAAACATGGTGGTGGGATGATGAAGTTGGAAAGAGGATTGACGAGAAGAGGAAGAAGTTCAAGGAGTGGCAGAAGGCGAAGGGTACGGGAGCAGAAAAAGCAGAGCATGAAAGTTATAAGGCAGCCAAGAAGGCTGCAAAGAAAGAGGTAGCAAAGGCGCAGGAGGCATGTCGGAAAATGTTCGGAGAACGCTTGGATTCGGAAGAGGGTCAGAGAGCGGTATTCAGGATTGCAAAGCAGATAGCGACAGAGAGGTGTGATGTGATGGGGGTGAGTTGCTTGAAGGATGAAGTGGGACAAATCGTTGTGGACCCAGATGGAATTAAAGGAAGATGGAAAAGATATATGGAAATGCTGTTGAATACAGAGAATGAATGGGATGGCAACATAGAGAGTAACCCAGTTTTAGGACCGGCAGAAAAGATAACTGAGAAGGAAGTTGAGGAAGCGATAAAAGCAATGAAGAGTAGAAAAGTGGGAGGGCTGATGAAGGCAGCAGGAAGTTGGGGTGTGAAGAGAATGGCAGAGATCTGTAATCTGGTGGTGAAAGAAGGTCGCATTCCAGTGGTTTGGGAACTGAGTACCCTCGTCCCTCCATACAAGGGGAAAGGTGACCCTCTGGAGTGTGGCTCGTACCGAGCGATAAAGTTATGGGAGCATGGAATGAAGATATTGGAAAGAGGGTGTTGGAGAGGAGGATAAGGAAGAAAGTGAAGATTGACGAAATGCAGTTTGGATTTATGCCAGGAAGAGGAACGACAGACGCGCTAGTTTATGGTGAGGCAGTTGCAGGAGAAGAGGAAGAAGTTGTTTCTTGGGTTTGTTGATCTGGAGAAAGCATTCAATAGGGTTCCACGCAAAGTATTGACATGGGCATTGAGGAAGTTAGAAGTGGAGGAATGGTTGATCAGAGTTGTGATGGCAATGTACAAAAGAGCGTGCACAGCTGTAAGGACGAAGGACGGGAACAGTGGTGAGTTTGAGGTGAAGGTGGGAGTGCATCAGGGGTCGGTACCAAGTCCACTATTATTTGTACTGCTGTGATGGAGGTGCTGGCTCAGACCGTAAAGGAGGGTTTACCGTGGGAGTTGTTGTATGCAGATGATCTGGTGTTGATTGTGGACAGTATGGATGGACTGAATGGAAAAGATGAACAAGTGGAAGGAATGTATGGAGACAAAAGGTCTGAAGGTGAATATCGGAAAGACGAAGGTGATGGCAAGTGGTAAAGCATGTGGTGAGGTGGAAATAACTGGGAAGTGGCCATGTGCTGTGTGCAGGAAGGGTGTCGGAGTGAACTCCATTCAATGTACAATGTGCGCTGAGTGGGTTCATCAAAAATGTAGTGGTCTGAGAGGGTCATTAACCAGTGTGGCAGCTACATTCAAATGTAAGGTGTGCACAGAGGGAGCTGCAGATGGAGGAAATGTTGAGTTCGATCTTGGAGATGGCGTGAAGCTGGAAGGTGTGAAAACATTTTGCTACCTCGGAGACATGCTGAATGGAGAAGGTGGATCAGACTCGGCAACGGTTGCTAGAGTGAGATGTGCATGGAAGAAGTTTCGGGAACTGGGTGGCGTGCTGATGAGGAGGGGAGTGTCGTTGAAGCTGAAGGGAAAGGTGTATGCTGCATGTGTGAGAAGTGTTATGATTTATGGGAGCGAGACATGGGTCATGAATGTAGAGCAGCAACGAAGGCTGGAAAGGGTGGAAATGTGAATGGTTCGGTGGATGTGCGGATTGTCGTTGAGAGAGAGGAAGACAAATGATGACTTGCAAAAGATGATGGGAATAGAGCCTGTGATTGATGCTGTGAAGAGGAACAGGTTGAGATGGTTTGGTCATGTGTTGAAGGATGAAAGTGACTGGTTGAGAAGAGTGATGGAAATGAATGTAGAAGGAAGTAGAGGATGGGGAAGATTGAGAAAGACTTGGCTAAAGATGGTGGAAGAAGGAATGCGGGCAAGGGGGTTAACAAGGAGAGATGCAGAAAATAGGGCAAAATGGAGATTGTCATGGGGACCGCAAGGCTAACCCCCGCTCTTGCAGGGAAAATGGCCTTAAAATGCATGTTGTGTTGTTGTTGTAAACCGAGAAAACAGAAATAATTATGATAAAACAAGACCGAAAGTCTAACAGCGGTGTAGCCGGGCTTGTAAATTATTATATACCACAAACACACATGATTAGCTTTTTGAACAGTTGCTGATGCTGTTTATAGCATTACGCAAATAAATTTGGAGGAATCTAGACATCCGTGAGGTAAGTTTTACTTACAGAACTGAGGGAAGATCTACTGTAAACTATATACCACACAAGGGTTGGATAAATAACAGGCTATAAAAAAAACCGAGGCAAATTCCTTACTTCCGCGGTTGTTTGTACCGTACACCACTTATCATTTATTCATGAACCATACACCGATTCATTCCATCAACTTTGTATTCACGACATTGGGATTAAAGTGTTATGGTTATATATTTACTATATTATTATTATTACTGTTCCGAAAATGATACTACTGAAACGATAAACTACTGTGTTAAGAAACCTGGGCTTAATTTGTCCGAAGCAGTCCGAATGGTAGGCATGAAGCCAAAGGCCTATACGTACCGTTTTGTTGGAAGAGACATAACATTGACGCTTTCGATATTTCATGGTCGTATTCATAAATGAATTATTATTATTATTATTATTTTAACAATCGGTTTGTTTGTATTTCACACTGAAAAAAAACGTGAAGGTAGAGCATGGCGATTGTGATTTATGACAGGTTCAACGATATGTTCGGCCTGAACGACATTGGAATCAAAATGCCAGAGTGTGGAGAGTCAGCCGCCGTACCGCCATAATGACATCAGATGTAATCACATCACCCTGTCATGTGAAGAGATCTTCAGCTCTGATTGGTATACGTTCAATTGGTTGGTTTATTGTATGAACACTGTCCTAGACGGCTTTGCCCTATGGGCTACGCCGTAAAAACCTATTGTGAACTAGCCTGGTCACAAGCCAGATTTAGCCAATCGGCAAGAACGCAACAAAATGCCGACCAATTGACGACGTAGTTTCCCGTAATTGACCAATCATGAGAATCGTATCATCTTCGGGACAGCAAGATGGCAGCTCACCTGATACGGAGCAGAATGCCGTCACGTTTTCGTCGAAATTTTGCGGAATGCACGTCATTCTTTCGGCAAAGAGTAACTTTCTTTCATTCACAAATAATTCCAGGAAACATTTAATCACAATTGTGACTGGATGGAAGAAGTAGCAGACACCGCAGTCAAACCTGGACTTGATTTTACCAATCAAGCGTGCACTGCCACCACTCAAATTCCTGAACCAGCAAGTGCTAATGCAGGCCACCGTTACTATGGCTACAAGCACTTCTGTGACGTCAGTAAAGGTAGGACAAAGGAGAAATGGCATGCAAAGAAATCCAGCACTCAAGGTGGGTTTGTAAAGTACGAGTATAATTATTAGCCGACAATTACGATACTAGTCTTGTGTAAAAGTCATTTACATTGCTCAAGCATGTAAGTGTAACACTGTGGTGCTGTGCACACACGATTCGTTTGCCAAGAAGGTAGGCCACAATGCGTTGTACAAACTGAAATGCTTTATTCACAGCTCGCACGTAAGCACTGGGCGGGCTCGACTATCGAGCCCGCATATATGTCCCGAGGCCACGCCTTGCCCCCGGGCGTGGCCGGTCGGCCTAAAGGCGGGGCATGTATCTCAGTTCCACCCTGCGCCTCGTGACGCCTTTGCTCCGGGCGTGGCCAGAGCTGCGCTTCCACGCCCAGACGCTCGCGCCACCCACTGGTGCGCGGAATTATTGCCCACTGACAATGTGTCCGCCACATGCGCCCTCCCAGAATTCCCGCGCACCTGAAGGGTGAGCTTGCGGGGAAGCCGGATGACCCGGCCGAAACGCCCTCTGGCGATGCGTGCAGGGCTGGGGGGTAGCGTGACGGCGGGGCTGGGGGGTGCCGGGCGTCTGCCCGCCGGGGGGCGGCCTCGACGCGGAGGCAGAGCTGCTTGCGGGCGGTGGTCCAGGTCGAGGTGGGCCGGCTTGAGGCGGTCCACGGAGATACGATCCGGAGTACCACCGATGTCCATGGTGAAATGCTTGTCCCCGGTCTCCAGCACGCGGAAGGGCCCGTCGTACGGGGGCCGCAGCGGTGCCCGGTGGGCGTCGTGCCGGACAAAAACGTACTCCGCCGTGCGAAGCTCCGGGGCGACGTGGGAGGACGGGCAACCATGGTGTGCCGTCGGCACCGGGGCGAACCTCCTGGCGGTCTCCTGAAGGGTGGAGCGCTGTTGCGCCGCGGATCAAGGGGCCGTGGAGTCGGGGATAAATTTGCCCGGTACCCGCAGTGGTTGGCCGAAGACCAGCTCCGCCGAGGACGCGCACAGGTCGTCCTTGGGCGCCATCCTGAGGCCCAGCAGGACCCAGGGGAGCCTGTCGGCCCAGCTGCCGTCGCGGAGGCTGGCCCGGAGTGTGGCCTTCATTGAGCGATGGAAGCGCTCGCACAGGCCGTTGGCCTGGGGGTTGTAAGCCGTGGTGCGGTGCAGCTTGACGTCGAGCCCTTGCGCCACTGCTCCCCAGAGCTTCGAGGTGAACTAGGGGCCGCGGTCGGACGAGATGTCCGAGGGGGCGCCGAACCGGGCAACCCACGTGGCGATGAAGGCTTGCGCGACGTCAGCCGCAGCCGTCGCCGCCAATGGCATGGCCTCCGGCCACCGGGTGGTGCGATCCACCATGGTGAGGAGGTGGGTGAAACCCCGCGAGGGGGGCAAAGGTCCCACCAAGTCGACGTGGACGTGGTCGAACCGACGTTCGGGCACCGTAAACGGGGCCAACGGGGCTTGGGTGTGGCGGTGGACTTTCGCGCGCTGGCACGTGAGGCATGTCCTAGCCCAGTCGCGGACGTTCTTCTTGAGGCCATGCCAGACGAACTTCGCCGCGACGAGCTTCTGGGAGGCCTTCGTGCCCGGGTGGGACAGGCCGTGGATGGCGTCAAAAACCGGGCGCTGCCAGCCAGCGGGCACGATGGGGCGAGGCCGGCCGAGGGAGAGGTCGCACAAGAGGGCAGTGCCCGCGACGTCGAACGGCACCTCGGTGACGCAGAGGCCCGTGACGGCGGTCCGCAAGGCCTGGACGTCGGGGTCGGCGGTCTGGTCCGCCGCCATCCGGGCATTGTCGATCCCGAGGTGGACCACGTGTGCTACGGACCAGGAAAGGCAATCCGCCACCGGGTTGTCCTTACCGCGACGTGATGGATGTCCGTCGTGTACTCGGACACGGCAGAGAGGTGACGTTGCTGCCGGGCCGACCATGGCTCGGCGACCTTGGCCATCGCGAAAACAAGGGGCTGGTGATCGACGAAGGCCGTGAACGGGCGGCCCTCGAGAAGATGGCGGAAGTGTCGGACCGCCAGGTGGAGCCCGAAAAGTTCACGGTCGAAGGTGCTGTACCGGCGTTCGTGCGGGCGAAGCTGCCGGCTAAAAAACACCAGCGGCTGCCAAGCACCATTCACCCACTGCTCATGCACCGCGCCCACCGCGTAGTGATCGATGAAGGCCGTGAACGGGCGGCCCTCGAGAAGATGGCGGAAGTGTCGGACCGCCAGGTGGAGCCCGAGAAGTTCACGGTCGAAGGTGCTGTACTGGCGTTCGTGCGGGCGAAGCTGCCGGCTAAAAAACACCAGCGGCTGCCAAGCACCATTCACCCACTGCTCGTGCAACGCGCCCACCGCGTAGTCCGACGCGTCGGTGGTGAGGGCGATTGGTGCATCGGGCGCCGGGTGCGCCAGCATGGTGGCGTTGGCCAAGGCCAGCTTTGCGCCCGCAAACGCCGCGGCCATCGGCTCCGTCCAGGCGATGTCACCTTTGCCCGGCTTCCCCCGGAGGGCCTCGTGCAGGGGGCGCAGGAGCTGGGTGACGCGGGGCACGAAGCGGTGATAAAAATTCACCATGCCCAGGAATTCCTGGAGCCCCTTGATCGTGCGGGGGCGCGGGAAACTCCTGACCGCCTCCACCTTGGCCGGTAAAGGGATGGCCCCGTGCCTGGTGATGCGGTGCCCCAAGAAGTCGATGGCGGTGACGCCGAAACGGCACTTCGCGGGGTTGATTATCAGGCCATGCTGGCCGAGGCGTTCGAAGAGTGTGCGGAGGTGGAGCAGGTGCTCCTCCCGGGATGCGCTCGCGACTAGGATGTCGTCCAGGTAGACGTAGATGAAGGGCAAGTCGCGCAAGACGCTGTCCATGAGCCGCTGGAACACCTTGGTCGCATTTTTCAACCCAAAAGGCATCCGCAAGAACTCAAAGAGGCCGAAAGGTGTGATGACGGCCGTCTTTGGTACATCGTCCGGTTGTACGGGGACCTGGTGGTAGCCCCGGATGAGGTCCACCTTGGAATAAATGGTCGTGTTCGCCAACCGGGCGGAAAAGTCCTGAATATGCGGGACCGGGTAGCGGTCGGGGGTGGTGGCGTCGTTGAGCCGGCGGTAGTCACCGCACGGCCGCCATCCGCCGCCGGGCTTGGGCACAATGTGCAGAGGAGGGGCCCATGCGCTGTTGGAGCGCCGTACGATGCCCAGCCGCTCCAGCGTGGCAAACTCCGCTTTCGCCATGGCGAGCTTCGTGGGGTCGAGGTGGCACGCCCGGGCATAGACCGGTGGTCCGACGGTGGGGATATGGTGCTCCACCCCTTGTTTGACGGCCACCGCTGAAAAGGTGGGCCGCGTGAGTGCCGGGAAACTGGCGAGGAGGCGGGTAAACTCGTCCGCTGCCGGAAGCGTACAGACTAACTTCACCGGGACGGAACAGCTCAGCAAGCCGCTTGGTAAGCCGCTCGGTGAGCCGCTCAGCGAACAAGCGAGCGAGCTGAAGGTTTCGGCCTGGACGAGGCGTCGACGCTTCATGTCCACCAACAGCCCATTCGCACAAAGGAAGTCCGCACCGAGCAGGGCCATTGGCACGCTGGCGTTGACGAACGACCATTTGAAGCGCTGCCCTCCGAAACGCAGCGAGAGGCAACGCTTCCCGAATGTGCGGATGGGTGTTCCGTTGGCAGCGAGCAAGGCAGGGCCCCGGCCCGCGGCTTGCTTGTCGGACGCGGAGGCAGGGAGGACGCTTACCTGCGCTCCCGTGTCGCACAGAAAACGACAACCAGACGAGGTGTCTGTGATGAACAGGAGGCTGCTGGAATGGCCGACGCTCATGGCCGCAAGTGAGCGCCGGACCGGTCGTTTCCCGACCCGTCGAAAGAACACGGCGGGCGGCACGCTCTAGCCTTGCGGCCGAACCTGGCATGATAGTAGCACCAGGTTTGCGGTGGTGGCTGCCGCGTTGGCCGTGCCGGCGGCGGTGGTGGTGGCAGCGGCGGTAGTGGGCGGGGCGTAGCAGCGGCCACGAGGGAATCAGGGGGCGCTGTAGCCTCCGCACCGGGATCCACTACGGCAGCACCGTACACCGACCGCGTGTCGCAGGCCGCGAAAAATTTGTCCGTCTCTCCGGCCAGGGCGCGGGGTTCCGTTAAGTTCGAACCGGCCAGCGTGAGCCGCACCTGCGCAGGTAGCTGGCGGAGGAAAAGCGCGCGGAAAAGGAAATCCGGGCGCTAGTCTCCAAGAAGGGACAACATAAAATCCATCCGAATGGACGGTCGTGTGTCACCGAGGGCGGGAAGGTCCAGGAGGCGGTCGGCGCGTTCGGCCTCCGTGAGCCCGAACGTGGTGAGGAGAAGACGTTTGAGCACCGCGTACTTGTGGGCGCCCGGCGGGCGCCGAAGGATGGACACGACGCGGGCGACAGTGCCGGGCCTGAGGGCGGCGACCACGTGGTAGTACATGGTGTCGTCTGCTGTGACGCCCCGGAGCTGGAATTGAGCTTCGGCCTGCACAAACCAAACGTTGGCCTGCGCTTCCCAGAACTCCGGGAGTTTGACGGCGACAGCGTTGGAAGCCATGGCGCGTTCAGGGGTCAGCTACGGCTGAACCAGTCGGGGTCACCAGTGTGGTGCTGTGCACACACGATTCGTTTGCCAAGCAGGTAGGCCACAACGCGTTGTACAAACTGAAATGCTTTATTCACAGCTCGCACGTAAGCACTGGGCCGAGCCCGCATATATGTCCCGAGGCCACGCCTTGCCCCCGGGCGTGGCCGGTCGGCTGAAAGGCGGGGCATGTATCTCAGTTCCACCCTGCGCCTCGTGACGCCTTTGCTCCGGGCGTGGCCCGAGCTGCGCTTCCACGCCCGGACGCTCGCGCCACCCACTGGTGCGCGGATTTATTGCCCACTGACAATGTGTCCGCCACAACACTTTATAATAGGCCTCAAGCTGACACCGTGTATCGTTCAATCCCGTTCCAAGGTCAGAGAGACTAAAAAATAATCACTGGTAATCTGAGTACGTGCCGAGTTGTAGCACATACAAAAAGTTTAACTAACAGATCCTGCCAGTTTGAAAGTTTTTCACGCGTTTATGTCGCACTACTTTGACTTGCATTGAAGGCACTAATTTTGAATCTAGGCCTATCAGAACACTTGCTTGTGTTACGTGGTCCCCTCGGTGAATACCTGGTCTCGGTGACCCCCGGACCGTGAGAGGAACTTCGCCAGAAAGCTGTATTATATATGCGCTTTCGCCACGCAATCCATATGAATTTCACCCAAGAGACAACTGACGTTCAAGGATATATTTCAATGGTAATGATACCATACAATTTCAATGACACAACCACGGAGATTTTCCCCGAGCAATCAACAATACACAACCATCAACAATTCCCAATCCAATCAATTCCCTAAGAGTAAGATGGCCATCTTATATATGTGTGTCCTGGTGAGTACTCACGACCCCCTTTTGGTCTCGGTCCCGCACAATGTCTCTGGGCCCCTCCTGACCAAGATGATGGTCGGCGTCGCCGCACTCGGGCGGTTGAACGAACCCCGGGTGGACGTGTTTCCACCGGGCAGGTATCGTACCAGGCACCCCGGCTACAGCCCCTCGTGGCCACGCGAAGCGGGTACGGGAAAGCAAGCCAAAAGCCCCACGCCGCTTGCCAGGCGTGTTAGGCCCCAACGGGCGACCCGTACGCGTCTTTTTAGACGGTGTCGCGAACGGCGCCAAATGCTGGGTCGGTGCACGGCCACACGACAGTTTGACGTCCACCGGGCAGGTATCCGTCCCGGTAACTCCTCTCGCCAGACAGGCTCGGGAACGCCGCTTTTCCACACGGCTCAATCAATCCCACCTTTCGTCGGAGCGGGGCGAGGAAGAAGAATACTCGTCCTTTTTCCCTCGTGTCTTTTCCTCTTCCGTTTCCGGTCACTTCCGTTTCCGGCCACTTTTCAGAAGGGCTCCTGACCCTCCAACTACAACAACTACACAACAACTACAACCACAACAACTTAATATACTACACACGGATAAGCAAAGACCTGAATGGTAATTCACATACATTCACATAAATATGTAACACTCCCCCCCTTCAAGAAAGAAAGTTTGAACCCAGCGAAAACTTTCTTTGCCGGCCAATTTGGAGAAACAAACCAGATAACTCAACCCCCCCACATTATCAGTTCCCCCCGGGCACAGTTATCACTTAAAAATAAAGCAACCAACATTTCACCACACCCCCTCCAGATTACTCCCTCTGGACTAAGCACCAGCAACGACATTGTCCCTGCCCAATCAAACTCCATCTCATGACCCTCTGACTTTGACCGTCAGTTTCTTGTGAATGAAGGTTAAGGGGTTGATCAAAGATCCAAAGTTAAGCAACTCGATAGCACTTTTTCCGGGAGGCCAAGCCGAGTATTCACTACATGGATGCCTTTAGGAACGCGGAGTTCACGGTTAGTCCGTGCAGGAAAGTTCTCTACATGGGCGCCTTGAGGAACGTGGAGTTCACGGTTAGTCCGTGCATGAAAGTTCACTACATGGACGCCTTTAGGAACGGCGTTCACGGTTAATTCGTGTAGGAATCTTGGCTCGGCGGCTCCGCCGCATTCAGTGCTTCAACTTCTCAGAACTTCCCTAATAATTATGGTGGGACCACTTGTCCCTGTAGTCCCATGAATAGCGGTCTCCTTCTCGGCCACTACTTTGACAATCCTTCCTTCGGGAGCTGCTGTAACTCAGGGAGCCTCCATAATAATATTGATTGCGGCCACCACCAAAACTACCGCCCAGTTGTCCTCTCCTGTAGACCTCTCGACGCCTACGAAATGCCTTCCCTACTGTTATGGTCCGACCCTCCAAATCCTTGCCATTCCAATTCTTCTCTGCCTCTCTGGCGTCTTTTGTGCTGGCAAACGTGACAAAGCCGAACCCTCTTGACTGTTGCGTTTCCCTGTCTCTTACCAACCGCACTTCCACCAGCGGCCCATATCTGTTGAAGACAGAGGTCAGAACTTCTTCCTCTGTTTTGAAGTTCAGTCCCCCTACAAATAACTTGGCACTTTTGTCGCCATCCCGAGCTGGTGTGGTGTTATTTTCCCTGCTGGGCTCTTTACCAACCCTCAGGTTACCATAAACTTGACCCCCGGCCAAATCATTCCCGATAACCACAGAGACACCCTCTACAGGAAGCGTGGCTTGTAAACCGACGGTGACCGGTCCTGACACCAAATCGGACTCCAAATGGATGACATGAAGTGGAGCACTAACACCGCCCCCGATCCCCTGTAAACGAACACTATCCCCCGTTGCCGTCTCCTCGGACCATGGCAAAATGCCTTCAAGCATTAAAGATTGATGTGCCCCTGTGTCCCTCAATATCCTAACCGGTCTCCGGTTAGTCGAGGCTCCATCCCGTGACACAAACCCCTCTGAAATAAATGGTTGGTAACCCTTTTGATGGCGATTTCTCACAATGGCCATTGCATTTGGAGTCGTAATAGTCGGACTCCGCTCTGGGTCTTCCCCGTTCATGCGGTAACAACTGGACATCAAGTGTCCAGGTTTCTTGCAAAAAGCGCAAGTAGGCCCGGGGGAGAACCTCGGGGTCGGCCTTGAGCCCCCCGAAAAATAAGTTTGTCTTGGGCCCGTAGCCCTCGGATTTCTAACCGTTGGGGTATCATAGTTGTCCCCATAATCATCTCGAGGCCGCCGCCATGTAAGGTCGTTCTCCGCACCGGGTGTTCCATAACTCCCCTGCTGAAGTCTAGGCGAGGAGTTAGGTTTGTGGACCCCTATTCGGTGGGTTAAGGCATAATCATCTGCCATGGTGGCTGCGTCCCACAACTTTGGTACTTTCTTTTCCTGCAGGTACACTTTGATGTCCTCGTGGACACACTGCTGGAATTCCTCCACCAGGATCAAGTCCCGCAATGTTTCGAAGTCTTTCCCGACTCCTTTTGACTCACACCACCGATCAAACATGTTTTCTTTCACTCTGGCAAACTCCACATGGGTCTCACTCTCCCTCTTCCTGGCATTCCTGAATTTTTGCCTGTAAGCTTCCGGAACCAACTCATACGCTTTGAGGATGTGCGTCTTCAGTACCTCATAATCTGCACATTGGTCCATTGGTAGCGCCGAATAAATTTCCTGAGCTTTCCCCACCAGCACACTTTGCACGAGTATGGTCCAGGCCTCCTCCGGCCAGTTTAATTGTCGAGCCACTTTCTCAAAGTGTGGAAAAAATTTCGCGACTTCTTTTTCACTGAACGGTGGAACCAGCCTCACATGTCTGCCCACATCCCAGGTTTTCTGGTTAGGTGTCGACCCCGTCAGCAAGGGTGGTGTCTCTCCCCGTTCTCTCATTAACTCCAGCTCCTTGAATTTAATTTCTTGCTGAAGCTCCATGTCACGTTCCTTTAATTCCCTTTCCGCTTTTCTCTCCTCTGCTTCGAGTTCCCTTGCAGCTCTCCTCTCCTCTGCTTCTGCTTTCCTTTCCTCTGTTTTCATCCTTTCCTGGAGTTCTCGTTCCACTCTCCTTTCCTCTGCTTGTTTCTCTTCTCTCCTCTCTTCTGCTTTCCTTTCCTCTTCTGATCTTTCCTTTTCTGCTTTCCTTTCTTCTTCTGCTCTTTCCTTTTCTGCTTTCCTTTCTTCTTCTGCTCTTTCCTTTTCTGCTTTCCTTTCTTCTTCTTTAATCCGTTCCTGGCTCCGTAATTGCAACTCCAGTTTCCGGAGCTCAACATCTTCTGGTTCTTCGGGTAGCCACTCCCAGGCTAACTCGTCCCATGTTCCTAATCCCACCATAGATTGTATCACCGTGGCCTGCAACTCTGCCTTCCTCAAATTAGTTCGGACGTCCAAGTTAAAATGTTTGGCCAATTTCAAGAGGTCCGACTTTCGCAACGCTCGGAATTGTGCCTCACTCGGGGTTACCACAAAGTTCTGTGCCACAAACGCCATGGTGCCTATCGTTAACACCTGTTAACCTTCACCCAAGACTTTACCCCAATTTCTCAAAAAAATTTACCAATTAATAATTAATTAATAAATTTTAATTAATAAAAAATTATTATTTTATTATTTTATACAATTTTAAATCCCGGACGAGCCCCCAATTCTGTTACGTGGTCCCCTCGGTGAATACCTGGTCTCGGTGACCCCCGGACCGTGAGAGGAACTTCGCCAGAAAGCTGTATTATATATGCGCTTTCGCCACGCAATCCATATGAATTTCACCCAAGAGACAACTGACGTTCAAGGATATATTTCAATGGTAATGATACCATACAATTTCAATGACACAACCACGGAGATTTTCCCCGAGCAATCAACAATACACAACCATCAACAATTCCCAATCCAATCAATTCCCTAAGAGTAAGATGGCCACCTTATATATGTGTGTCCCGGTGAGTACTCACGACCCCCTTTTGGTCTCGGTCCCGCACAATGTCTCTGGGCCCCTCCTGACCAAGATGATGGTCGGCGTCGCCGCACTCGGGCGGTTGAACGAACCCCGGGTGGACGTGTTTCCACCGGGCAGGTATCGTACCAGGCACCCCGGCTACAGCCCCTCGTGGCCACGCGAAGCGGGTACGGGAAAGCAAGCCAAAAGCCCCACGCCGCTTGCCAGGTGTGTTAGGCCCCAACGGGCGACCCGTACACGTCTTTTTAGACGGTGTCGCGAACGGCGCCAAATGCTGGGTCGGTGCACGGCCACACGACAGTTTGACGTCCACCGGGCAGGTATCCGTCCCGGTAACTCCTCTCGCCAGACAGGCTCGGGAACGCCGCTTTTCCACACGGCTCAATCAATCCCACCTTTCGTCGGAGCGGGGCGAGGAAGAAGAATACTCGTCCTTTTTCCCTCGTGTCTTTTCCTCTTCCGTTTCCGGTCACTTCCGTTTCCGGCCACTTTTCAGAAGGGCTCCTGACCCTCCAACCACAACAACTACACAACAACTACAACCACAACAACTTAATATACTACACACGGATAAGAGAAGACCTGAATGGTAATTCACATACATTCACATAAATATGTAACACTAGGGTCACATGACATACAAAATGGCGGCGCCCATGTCACGCTGAATGTTTAGTCATGGCCTCGGGAAAATCGCGTTTAAAGTGCTTCATGCACTTTGAGCACGTCGTGAATGACATAACTTCGCCGTTTACACCTTTTAGATGGAGTAAACATCGTGAATGCCTGCAGACGTGGCTGCAATTGGACGGTGAGTGTCACAATCTTGCCAACAGACACCAGCATGTGGTCAACGTCGAGTTCACCAACACCTCCACGAGTCTATGATACACCTCCACGAGTCTAGGAGCTACCTCCACGAGTCTACGATACACCTCCACGAGTCTACGATACACCTCCACGAGTCTACGATACACCTCCACGAGTCTGCGATACACCTCCACGAGTCTACGATACACCTCCACGAGTCTACGATACACCTCCACGAGTCTACGATACACCTCCACGAGTCTACGATACACCTCCACGAGTCTACGATACACCTCCACGAATCTACGATCTACCTCCACGAGTCTAGGATCGACCTCCACGAGTCTAGGATCTACCTCCACGGGTCTAGGAGCTACTTCCACGAGTCTAGGATCTACCTCCACGAGTCTAGGATACACCTCCACGAGTCTAGGATCTATCTCCATGGGTCTAGGATCTACTTCCACGAGTCTAGGATCTACCTCCATGAGTCTAGGATCTACCTCCACGAGGCTAAAATACACCTCCACGAGTCTAGGATCTACCTCCACGAGTCTAGGATCTACCTCCACGAGTCTAGGATACACCTCCACGAGTCTAGGATCTACCTCCACGAGTCTAGGATCTACCTACACTGCTAATTATACCCCACGTTATTGTGTAGGGTGGGACGAAACGAGCTCTGTTGTACAATGTCTGCATTGGTGGGTGATATTGGATATGCGTCCGCCTGCGTTCGATGTCAACCCACTGTTTACGTTTGATCTCGATTAAACGTCACATGACAGAGGTAAAACCTCAGATGTTTCAAACTCAAGTTATGATCTGCAAAAATATTTTCAAAGGGCACATGTCCTGTTACACCCAAAAATTTAATCTGTCCATCTTTGCACAGCAGGCCTTTGTGGTGTCAAATTTGGTTGTTGTTGTATCACGTCGGACAGTTCTCTCGAACAAGCCCTTGACACAAAGACAGCGGATCGATCTCCCAGAAACGACCCAGAGATCCCCCACATCGCGGATGGTGTGACCCACCTTCACGAAGTCAGGGCCACGTCAGAGTTGGAGAAAGAAAGAAACAGGGACAAGAGGGAAAGGGACGGTCCATGGGGACCAATCGACACTCTGACCCTAATAAAGCGCTGACCTGACGAATCGGGGCAGCAGGACAGAATGGGGAAGATTTTGGAGGGGGAAGGGTTTGACCACCATGAAGAAGCATCCGCGATATTTACTGTCAAGTTTGATTGAAATCCCTTCTCTCGTCCACAAGTTGTTGTGGTAACCAAGATTTTAAATTAAAGGTCACATGACCATGGTCCTTTTGACCTTTTCAACCCAAAATCGAACCAGTTCATCTTTGCATTACAGTTCATACCAATTTTGTTATCATACCAATTATTACAGTTCATACCAATAAGCCAATCCCATAAGCGGTTATTCTGGAAACGAAAGTCTGGTACGGACGGACAACCGGACGGACAACTGTCCTGCGGAGGCATAAAAACGTGCAATGTACACTAATTTTAAATAATAAAATACTCACGATCACCTTGCTGTTCTACCTGAGCTAAATAATTGCTGATTAATTATACCTGAGATTTTTCAAGTATATTGCTTGATCTTGTGCGTTATTCTGTCTGTTTTTCTGTCTGTTTGTCTGTCTGTCTGTCAGTCAGGCGCCTACGGGTCACAATTTTCAACCGATCTTCACGAAACATCACCAAATGGTAGAGTTGATCATAAGCAAGAAGCTTATTGTTTTTGGGATCAAAAGGTCAATAGGTCAACATAGGCCAAAGTTCACCAATTTTGTCGAATTTCTAAAATCCTCAATTTTCATCCGATTGCCTTGAAATTTTAAGAGGATTTGTGCTACTTGAGCCGTGGACATTCAGAATTTTCGCATACATCGAAGCCTGTATCTTTGCGTATTGACACGACGGTGAATAAACTATCATGCGATTTTCTTCAGGTGTGTGCCTTATTATCTATGGATTGATACTTATTGTATCAATGGATTATCATGTATTCATACCGCCGACCATAATACCAAGCTTCCCTACCTACTCTACATTCACTATGCTATCCCTGGTCATCATGCGGTCCCCATATGCATCTGGAGGCATTTTTAGTGTCGCCCCTGTCGTGGAAGTGTAGTGAGACTCAAGACTCCAATGATGTCACAGGTTTACAAAAGATCACAACTTTATTAACTGGTTGTTCACTTCATTCCAATACCAAATAACTACCGTTTAACTCAATGGACCAGGTAACTCTATCCGCATAGTCCCTCTTTCGTGGCTGCAGCGCCGTACTCGTGGTACGCGTTCATTCCGTCGGGCAGGGCTTCTGAGGATGAGTGCTCCTGAGTCAAGGAGATGTTCACTCTTTTATGGGCACCGCAGTATTAATCCTTCCTCCGCTAATCCTAATCCGTTCTCCGCAAACGTTACTCGGTCGCCTCACTGGCACCAGCTCGCTCCCCTCCTGCTGCGAGTTCCATTTACCAAACAATAGGGGGGTGCTCCAGCCTGGGGGCTGTGACCAGGTGGACAAGAGATTACCATGTTCGTGCACATTCCTGACATTCATTTACGAAATCGTCTATCTGCTTCGTTACCAGTCCCAATCAATGAGTTACCAGTCCCAATCAATGACTTACATTTCCACAATTCCCTCATCTTTTTGTTTTTGTTTATATTAACCATTAATCTAAACATCAATATAAGTAAACAATCAATCACTGCAAGTAAACATCAATACAAGTATAAGTAAATAATCAATCACTGCAAGTAAATATCAATACAAGTATTCAAACCATAACTTTGGTAATCAAATTCCCTTAGGCATACACCGTCATCCTGCAAGAATCACAAAACATTTCGTTGGTCATTGACTCCTTCCATATTGTTCAATCTATTGCATTTGCATCACAAATATCTTTTCAAAACAACACTTCACCATCACCAAGATACAACAATTTCACTTCATTTTCAAGTTTTGTAAAGCATCTGCACCATCTGGCAAAAACGTTTGCCTCCACACAAATGTTGACTTTGTTTGAAAGGAAGGGCTGATCACTTGTGTTTGAATCCAGGTATGAAACATTTTCTCCTAATGTCTTCATAGCACCTGCACTACTTTGTGTAGGATTTCGCTGTTGTGGTAACATTGCGGAGTCATAGACTGACCCTGCTCTCCATGTAGCATTCTTGCCACTTTTTGCTGTAAACCATAGTAATTCCTGAACAAGGCCTTCACCCAGTTGTAGTCGACTTGCCTCCTCCCTCATTGTGAGTGGGCAGCAAGTATTGGTGTGATGTTGATTGGCCAGCAAGATGTGGAACAGGGATGCCGGATGCATCCACAATGATGTTGGGACCATGGTGTTCAGGTCATCCATGGTCCATACCAGGAGTGGCCCGCAGAATCGTGCACAGCTGTTGTGAAAAGGCACAGCCATTGGTTTGCAGCTCCATGCTGGCTCCCCGGAAGTTGGTGAAGTAATAACATATGTCCCCGCATTTCACAGAGGTTGCAGGTAAGGTGTCGTTGTCCTGCAACTTCTGATGTGATGAATGTTCCAAGCCTTCGAACAAGAGTAAGTGATCGCCTTTCTTTCATATGTTGCAGTGTGATCCAGGCAAATGGTCACATAAATTTCCTTGGTGAAGGTAAGCATCCATCTCCAAGTTACACGGGAGAATGTCTTCATCATTCTTTGAGAAAGAGGGTGTATGCCACGTTTAACTTCATTTTTTTAGCCACAAATTTTCTTTCTCGAACTTCTTCCCAATTCCGTTAGCACCCCTTTCAAATGTGATCTCGTCTTATCCTTATGCTCAGTCACATCTGAATCTGCTTTCCACACACACTGAATCAGATAGGGTACATCTTACCATGAAATCAGCATAATCATGTATATCTTCCGACAGTTTCACATTCAACAATTTGTTGTTTTTCCTTAACACAAAAAAGTTATATTCGTTTATATGCGTCACACAAATAATATTCAATCAGGTATGTATTTGACTACTAAACTAAGAATAGCATCCACAATTGCTTTCAGGTTAATATAGTTCAAAAATTTACTCATGCAGGTATTTTAGCACTACTCTAAGAAAATAAATTGTATATGATTACAATCACAAACGGGAATATCTAATTCCCAACAAGAATTTTCCCAAACCAACAAATTAAGCATAATGTATTATTACCATAATTCCTCTCCACTTTTTCTTTTCCCCTTTTTTTTTTTCTTTTTTTCTAACAGTGTGTCACTCGTGGTGATATGAGTTCACTGATATTGTAATTGACACAACTCATAACATTGTCGTTATGCCATTATCGTAATTCTACTTTATTCATTTGCAACATCACTTGATTTAATCTTTTAATCTCAGTATTTATGTCGCCATAAAAGTCTTCCTTTTCTGGTTCCACATTTCTTTCCTCATTTGTCACTTCATGCGTTATCATCGTGTTGTTGGTTACCTTATTCAAACACACCGTCACTAAGGCTTTCAAGCAAGCCACCACTAAAACAATTGCCAATATAACTACTAAACCAACAAACAAATATTGCTACTCCTTGTATATATTCATACCTATGACATAATTATATGTCGATGACATTCAACATTATATACCAAACTAACAAGCTTCCTAAAAGGTAAATAAAGAAAATCCCTTAATATGTAACATAAATCAGATTATTTGTCTTACCCTGATCCCCCTATCTCCCGGGGTTGAACTCAATCCCCTGATCATGAGTGTAGTTGTGATACATTTTTCACTCATGTTGTATTAATATCAGCAGGTAATTGTATGTCATGTAGGCAAATAAATGTCACTATCCCAAGTAGGAATATCACATGTTGAAAATGTAATGTTTATCAATGCAAGGGGTGTTAAAATGTAATTCAAATGACTGTAAATCACGACTATCATTTATCTGCCACTGAATGTTCTGCTGGGCTGCTAGGTGCAGCCTCATTTTCTGTGGGATCGTCCACCTTAGCCCCATGTGCTTGTTTGCAATGAGGGGCATGAATCCAACTTTCTATTTTGGGTCCATATTTTTCTCCCTATTCTTATCAATCTCCTATGGTTTATCATTTCGTTCCAAGATACCGCAACCAAAGGTTTTAACCAAAGCTCTACCAAACTATTTCCAATTTGAACAAAAAATGCCAGTGAAACAATGATTCGAAGAATTAACTTCAAGGGGTCAATAAATTTATTCTATAGCCAGATCTAATTTTCCTATCCAATAGTTTGCCTTGCCACATGTCATATTATAACACTTTAATAAACCTTCGAAAAATGTTTCCCATCTCAACAAATTTCCTTTTTACAAATAGCCATGTGTAACTTACGTATTTAACTACAATTTCCTCTCAATTTGTTTGGCCTAACTGGCTGAAAAAGTGGCTGCCAGCATGCAGTACCGTTTTTTATCTACCAAGGAAGTGCTCGTCCACACAAGACCTCTTCCAAAATGTTGTTTGGAAAAACAAATCTGGGATTTCCGATTACATGGATGCACTCTCAGGACATTTTCAGGCTGCTGTTAACAATCCACTATGATAAATTAATTCCTTTACCCACAATCAAATAATTAGTACAAATTGAGGATATTATCCATCTGACATTCATTTATAGATTCATTATGTTGGATCTAATATATATATATATTTTTTCCCAATAATTTCGCACTGGTGTAAGGAAGAACAATAGCTCTCATAAGTCTTAGTAATATCGTAGTTAATTTACCCAGCATCGAAGAATTTATTTACTATCCATTCTCATCTGTGAACCAGTGACTTTGTTTGAACTCCAGAACTCAAAACTCACAATAGTTCAAACCAGCAAAATTTCCCTTACTATTTTCCCATATCATCTATGCCTTATACACATCCATACATACAGCCCAATTTATATTCTGATAAAATTCAAGTTTATATATATATAAAATCCGTGAGCAGAGTACTCTGGGAAGTCAGTGTAAGACCTCTCCAAAATTTGGCTAATTTTGTACTCCCACATTTTTTATGAAGCTCATATCCATAAATAGCTTTGATTCTCATATAAATTCTATCACAATGGAATCCCAAGATTACTTCCAATTTTTTACTATTAATGAATAGCTGCTCATAACTCAGCAAATCAAATCTTTATTCTCCATCTCCCTTGACAAAAGTGATAATTTTCATAATCAAATTATATTTCTATTTTTTATTTTACGAATTCTCTCGATATGCGATCCCATCCCCATGGAACTATCTATTTTTCAGACAAGGCACACTGTCGGTGTCAACAATCTTGTAAGATTGATACACAAAAACAAAAACACTGACACACAAAATACCCACACACACATGCATTATGTGTATTTGTTTGCGTTGGAACCCTTATTTACAGATCCGGATGGGTGTCAACTTTATTTCAATTTCTCAAAATTTGTCCTTCAATTTTATAAGCGCTAATACACAAATGGACCAAAAAGTTTATTCTTAGAAAACCCCTATGACGTCACATTGACATTACCCTTTCAGTTCCCACAATAATTTATCCAAATTTGACTACCCACCCATTTGTATGTCAGTCGACCACTGACCTATCAATCGTGTGGAACAATAGTCCGAAATTCCCACCTGATCATGATGTGACTCTTGTCACTTGGTTTGCCAAAAAAATTGCAAAGCAATTGTTCCAAACTTTGTAAATTTAAAATTTTGTGCCCAACATAAAAGATCCAATTTCGGCATTTGATCAATTAATTACCAATTTGCTTACAAGCAAAAGAAAAATGAATAATTCTTGCTCCGAAAACTTTTCAGACCCAAGAATCATCGACAGTTATTCATGTTTGTCCAGTAATCTAATTTGTTGAGGCCAATCGTCATTTGGGATTTGTCGCAATGAAGGCCTAATCATTGCCTGAGGTATCGGTCAGCACTGGTACCCTTGATCTTGGTTTACCCTATGAACTTGTCTTCCTTTTGGTATACGGACATCCTCTTTTCCAATGTCCCTTCCGTCCACACTTGAAACACCGGTTTCTGTCGTTGCCTGGTCTGTGCACCTGTGCACTTGTATTGCTGGGCTGCATCTCTACATCCCTGAGTTGCCACTGCAATCTCTCGTTATCTCCTGAAACACGAAAAAATTCTCTGTGCCGTCCTTTTTGGGGAGACAACTGGAAATCAGATGGGACAACTGTCACTTTCATTCCTAATTTCGAGGGCAGTTGTGCATTTGTCTCCTCCACTGTATCCTGTATCCTTTTTATTTTAAGTTCTAGATCCGTTATCCGTTCTTGCTGTTCCCGTTGTCTGGATTCACCATCCCAAAGATGGAATGCAAGCCAGTCTACCGTTAGATTCTGTCTCTTCCTGGCTTTCAATCTTTGTTCCAATCTTTCCAATCGACTTCGCTCAAATGTACCATCTCTTGGAAACTCCTCATCATGTCCCTTTGTCCACAAATACCAATTCTCGACCTGCCTTATAGCTTCGGCACCATAACGGTCGTACATATGATGTGTACAAGTACCTTTTTGTGGAATCTCTGGTTGTCCTTGTGTATTCTTGCAGGCTCCATTTCCCATTTTGCCTTTTATCAAAGTAGCATTGGATGTGTTGTAGTTTGTTCCTCTAAAGCTTCACTCGTACCTCCAGGAAGGATCTCTCCACCTGTTCAAACGGTGATTTCCAGAGAATCTCTCTCACCTGTGGCTTTTGCACAATCCAATCTCACAGATCAGTATTTGCAGATGAGCCAGAGGGTCAGTATGAAATGGGTGAATCCTCAGGTGTCCGCTCTGTTGAAGGGGAAATCACACAATGGTAACCGCACATATATATCTATATATAACTCACCACCTTCCTCAATTTTCCAAGGTTGTCTTCACATTGATAATATCTCACAAAGATATCAAAGCTTCTTTCTTGAGACCGCATTTTCATCAATCAAACAATCAATATATTCAATTCAATTTATTCAGTTCAATTTATTCAGTTAAATTTATTCAATTAAATTTATTCAGTTCAATTCAATTATTCAATTTCAATTAATTTATCAATATTCATCAATAAATCAAATTAATCATTTTGGATGACTCCTGCATAAGCCCTTTCCCCAATGATGTCAGGACAGGTCCATCTATTGACTGAGAACGAAGCTCATCGGTCGTCACCTCTGGTTCATACCTCATGTCAATTGACGAATCACTGTTCTGTCCTAGGGTCATATCTGACCTATTTTTTCCATTTTGCCCGGTCTTCACAAATTTTCTTTGCAACCACTAAAGGCAACTCATCCTTCATTCGTGAGACCGCCAAAATGGATGGCAGATATTAAAGTTCTTTGGGAAAAATATCTCATCATTTTTCTTTTAATAGTACCCAAATCTCTTGGCAATATAAATTTCGTAAAACTCCTGAAATAAGACTGTAAAATTCCTTCAATCATGCTAAATTTTGAAACTCCATCGCTTGTAACACCCAATTTATCCCATAGGGCTTGAAAGTTCTTTCCCAAGTTCATGCAATCATTCTGCATTTGAACCCTATGATATCATTCATAATAATCATCATGATTTTATAGTCATGGTCCTATCATAATCATCTATTTAAAATGAACATTTCCTTTATCACCACAGCTATGTGGTATAATCAACAATAGAATAAAACTGTACATAGCAACAGGCTACCTCATGGCCACTTAGTATACCTATTGACAATAAGTCATAACAATATCGAATAATCATTGAACAATTAAAAAATCGCTTCCACTGCTCCAGCCGCAGCATTCGTCATTTTGTCTGCTCATCCGCGTGACCAAAACGAAATAAAGGGAGCTCAACCATTACACAGCGCTTTTAATGGCGCATGCCATAGGAACTCAACGCAATTTCGACTCGGCCAGAAAAACGAGCAAATTTTGCAGGATGTTAACTGGAATTAGCCGTGAAAATATATACAAAATACACAAAAATACACACCCACAAAAATAAACAACAAAACCCAAACAAACCCAAGGTCGACCATCTTACACAGTAAATTACATCATTTCAGCATCGTATTGATTGCTGAAATATTCCAGGGTTTATACACACCTTAAAAGAGGTATGCATGGTGTTGCCCCCTCCCACGTTTATTCCAGGGTTTATACACACCTTAAAAGAGGTATGCGTGGTGTTGCCCCCTCCCACTTTTAATTACCTTCGCAAAAGCGGAAGGTTATGTTTTGATCGCTGTGTATTTATTTGTATGTCTGTGTGTGTGTGTGTATGTTATTCGCATAACTCAAAAAGTATTCAACCGAATTGCATGAAATTTGGTGGGATGATTGGTTATTATACGGGACACATTTGATTAGATTTTGGGAGCAATCGGGTCAAAGGTCAAGGTCAAGGTCACGAAAAGGTCAAAATCGTATTTTTACCAAGTACAGAACAGTAGCTGCGGCGAAGGTATGCGCTCTACCAAGTGCCCGTTCTAGTTACCTTCGCAAAAGCGGAAGGTTATGTTTTGATCGCTGTGTATTTATTTGTATGTCTGTGTGTGTGTATGTTAATCGCATAACTCAAAAAGTATTCAACCGAATTGCATGAAATTTGGTGGGATGATTGGTTATTATACGGGACACATTTGATTAGATTTTGGGAAACAGATTTGCTCAAATTCTGACTATTTTTAACTCGATCGTATTTCACTCAAAGTTATGAGCGACTGAAGAAGAAGATGTCCATCCAGGACGTCATCACTATAACGCGATCTCCCGCGATCATTTCAACCTCAAAAAAAATTATAATTGCAGATTTGACAATAGATGAGGCATATTAACAAACGAATGAAACAGATTTGCTCAAATTCTGACTATTTTTAACTCGATCGTATTTCACTCAAAGTTATGCGCGACTGAAGAAGAAGATGTCCATCCAGGACGTCATCACTATAACGCAATCTCCCGCGATCATTTCAACCTCAAAAATTTTATTTTGGCAACAAAAGTAGCTGCGGCGAAGGTATGCGCTCTACCGAGTGCCCGTTCTAGTTCCTCATTAAATTCCTCATTAAATTACTCATTAAATTACTCATTAAATTACTCATTAAATTACTCATTAAATTACTCATTAAATTACTCATTAAATTACTTATTAAATTACTCATTAAATTACTCATTAAATTACTCATTAAATTACTCATTAAATTACTCATTAAATTACTCATTAAATTAACTTACATAGTTTCAGCATTGTATTGATTGCTGAAATATTCCAGGGTTTATACACACCTTAAAAGAGGTATGCGTGGTGTTGCCCCCTCCCACGTTTATTCCAGGGTTTATACACACCTTAAAAGAGGTATGCGTGGTGTTGCCCCCTCCCACTTTTAATTAAATTACATCGTTTCAATTAAAAACATCGCTTCTACTGCTCCAGCCGCAGCATTCGTCACTTTGTCTGCTCATCCTCATGACCAAAACGAAATAAAGGGAGCTCAACCATTACACAGCGCTTTTAATGGCGCATGCCATAGGAACTCAACGCAATTTCGACTCGGCCAGAAAAACGAGCAAATTTTGCAGGATGTTAACTGGAATTAGCCGTGAAAATATATACAAAATACACAAAAATACACACCCACACAAATAAACAACATTTATTCCGTTCAACAGAACAAACATTTCCTATATCATGACATGCATGTCTTCAAAATTATATGACCAAGAGAAAAAGTAAAACTAATTAAAACTGCGGGCAGTGATGATCCGGGGACCATACCGCTCCATCGTGATTGGACGGGTGCATGCTAGAGTCGTTAACAACGACAGTCCAGATCCGATTGTTCAAAATTTCAACTCAATCGATCGAAAAATGAACGCAGGGATGCATTTTAAAGGTGCAGTGGCACTAACTGAGTTGCCACGAATATGGCCACGAAATTGCCAATATAGCCATCACAAAATATTTTCCTTAATCAATTGGCTCATAGCATAACCAATCTGCAAGTATTTCATCCGAAGATGTATCTCTGAGGAATTTTAATTAAATAAGTCATTTATAAATCAACGAGTTAATTTATTAAATGATTAATCAATAAATCAAAATTTTCCTTGACAGCCACATCACTTGGTCAGTGTCATGTCCAAATATCAGCTTCCTTACTCAAAAGGTGCCTGAGTTAATGTAATGTAATTACTGTAACTAGGGCATGCCCGTACTATATATATATCTAAAAGTATATCCCCCCCCTCTATTTACATGCAAAGGTTTGGTCCAAAGCGAACGGCTTGCGAGTACGGTGACAATCCCCCCCCTCTATTTACATGAAATGGTTTGGTCCAAAGCGAACGGCTTGCGAGTACGGTGACAATCCCCCCCCCCCCCTCTATTTACATGAAATGGTTTGGTCCAAAGCGAACGGCTTGCGAGTACGGTGACAATCCCCCCCCCCCCCCCCCTCTATTTACATGAAATGGTTTGCTCCAAAGCTAACGGCTTGCGGAGTTTGGTAAAGAAATCGCCATCGCGTGCACAAATGCGCAGGAAAGCGAATGAATCGCAAATTAGTTTTAATTAGTTTTAAAACATAGTTTAACGCCCGAGCGAGTTTAACGCAATCGCAAATCGCATCGCAAAGCGAAAGAATCGCAAATTAGTTTTAATTAGTTTTAAAACATAGTTTAACGCCAACATAGCGCCAACATAGTTTGCCGACGGGAAATAAATGAATACGCTCTCAAATGTGCCGTCCGAGGCAGAGTCTGTTCGCCACGTTCGGCACACGTGATAGCTCGCTGCTCTCTGATTGGTTGAATCGTTTTTTGGACATAGCTCGGTAACTACTTCTCCGATTAATATGAAACCTTGAAAAGGCACATCCTCGGGTCCCCAGCAATATACCTGGCAAGTTTAAAGTATATCGGACCCGTGGTTGTCGAGAAACAGCGGTCACAGACAAACATACAAACATACAAACATACAAACATACAAACATACAAACATACACACAGAGATTACTGGAATTATAGATAGATAAGATTACTGCAATTACTGTAATGATTACTGTAATTACTGTAATTACCGGAACTGTAATTACTGTAATTACCTCAGGTAATTACTGTAATGTAATTACTGTAATGTAATAAGAAATGTAATTAATTAAATAAGTACTTCATTAATCGCTAATAATTAAATAACTCGTGAATTCTTATCCGATTTACTTAACATTTGAGTGTCCCCAAAATTTACCCAGCATCGAAGAATTTATTTACTATCCATTCTCATCTGTGAACCAGTGACTTTGTTTGAACTCCAGAACTCAAAACTCACAATAGTTCAAACCAGCAAAATTTCCCTTACTATTTTCCCATATCATCTATGCCTTATACACATCCATACATACAGCCCAATTTATATTCTGATAAAATTCAAGTTTATATATATATAAAATCCGTGAGCAGAGTACTCTGGGAAGTCAGTGTAAGACCTCTCCAAAATTTGGCTAATTTTGTACTCCCACATTTTTTATGAAGCTCATATCCATAAATAGCTTTGATTCTCATATAAATTCTATCACAATGGAATCCCAAGATTACTTCCAATTTTTTACTATTAATGAATAGCTGCTCATAACTCAGCAAATCAAATCTTTATTCTCCATCTCCCTTGACAAAAGTGATAATTTTCATAATCAAATTATATTTCTATTTTTTATTTTACGAATTCTCTCGATATGCGATCCCATCCCCATGGAACTATCTATTTTTCAGACAAGGCACACTGTCGGTGTCAACAATCTTGTAAGATTGATACACAAAAACAAAAACACTGACACACAAAATACCCACACACACATGCATTATGTGTATTTGTTTGCGTTGGAACCCTTATTTACAGATCCGGATGGGTGTCAACTTTATTTCAATTTCTCAAAATTTGTCCTTCAATTTTATAAGCGCTAATACACAAATGGACCAAAAAGTTTATTCTTAGAAAACCCCTATGACGTCACATTGACATTACCCTTTCAGTTCCCACAATAATTTATCCAAATTTGACTACCCACCCATTTGTATGTCAGTCGACCACTGACCTATCAATCGTGTGGAACAATAGTCCGAAATTCCCACCTGATCATGATGTGACTCTTGTCACTTGGTTTGCCAAAAAAATTGCAAAGCAATTGTTCCAAACTTTGTAAATTTAAAATTTTGTGCCCAACATAAAAGATCCAATTTCGGCATTTGATCAATTAATTACCAATTTGCTTACAAGCAAAAGAAAAATGAATAATTCTTGCTCCGAAAACTTTTCAGACCCAAGAATCATCGACAGTTATTCATGTTTGTCCAGTAATCTAATTTGTTGAGGCCAATCGTCATTTGGGATTTGTCGCAATGAAGGCCTAATCATTGCCTGAGGTATCGGTCAGCACTGGTACCCTTGATCTTGGTTTACCCTATGAACTTGTCTTCCTTTTGGTATACGGACATCCTCTTTTCCAATGTCCCTTCCGTCCACACTTGAAACACCGGTTTCTGTCGTTGCCTGGTCTGTGCACCTGTGCACTTGTATTGCTGGGCTGCATCTCTACATCCCTGAGTTGCCACTGCAATCTCTCGTTATCTCCTGAAACACGAAAAAATTCTCTGTGCCGTCCTTTTTGGGGAGACAACTGGAAATCAGATGGGACAACTGTCACTTTCATTCCTAATTTCGAGGGCAGTTGTGCATTTGTCTCCTCCACTGTATCCTGTATCCTTTTTATTTTAAGTTCTAGATCCGTTATCCGTTCTTGCTGTTCCCGTTGTCTGGATTCACCATCCCAAAGATGGAATGCAAGCCAGTCTACCGTTAGATTCTGTCTCTTCCTGGCTTTCAATCTTTGTTCCAATCTTTCCAATCGACTTCGCTCAAATGTACCATCTCTTGGAAACTCCTCATCATGTCCCTTTGTCCACAAATACCAATTCTCGACCTGCCTTATAGCTTCGGCACCATAACGGTCGTACATATGATGTGTACAAGTACCTTTTTGTGGAATCTCTGGTTGTCCTTGTGTATTCTTGCAGGCTCCATTTCCCATTTTGCCTTTTATCAAAGTAGCATTGGATGTGTTGTAGTTTGTTCCTCTAAAGCTTCACTCGTACCTCCAGGAAGGATCTCTCCACCTGTTCAAACGGTGATTTCCAGAGAATCTCTCTCACCTGTGGCTTTTGCACAATCCAATCTCACAGATCAGTATTTGCAGATGAGCCAGAGGGTCAGTATGAAATGGGTGAATCCTCAGGTGTCCGCTCTGTTGAAGGGGAAATCACACAATGGTAACCGCACATATATATCTATATATAACTCACCACCTTCCTCAATTTTCCAAGGTTGTCTTCACATTGATAATATCTCACAAAGATATCAAAGCTTCTTTCTTGAGACCGCATTTTCATCAATCAAACAATCAATATATTCAATTCAATTTATTCAGTTCAATTTATTCAGTTAAATTTATTCAATTAAATTTATTCAGTTCAATTCAATTATTCAATTTCAATTAATTTATCAATATTCATCAATAAATCAAATTAATCATTTTGGATGACTCCTGCATAAGCCCTTTCCCCAATGATGTCAGGACAGGTCCATCTATTGACTGAGAACGAAGCTCATCGGTCGTCACCTCTGGTTCATACCTCATGTCAATTGACGAATCACTGTTCTGTCCTAGGGTCATATCTGACCTATTTTTTCCATTTTGCCCGGTCTTCACAAATTTTCTTTGCAACCACTAAAGGCAACTCATCCTTCATTCGTGAGACCGCCAAAATGGATGGCAGATATTAAAGTTCTTTGGGAAAAATATCTCATCATTTTTCTTTTAATAGTACCCAAATCTCTTGGCAATATAAATTTCGTAAAACTCCTGAAATAAGACTGTAAAATTCCTTCAATCATGCTAAATTTTGAAACTCCATCGCTTGTAACACCCAATTTATCCCATAGGGCTTGAAAGTTCTTTCCCAAGTTCATGCAATCATTCTGCATTTGAACCCTATGATATCATTCATAATAATCATCATGATTTTATAGTCATGGTCCTATCATAATCATCTATTTAAAATGAACATTTCCTTTATCACCACAGCTATGTGGTATAATCAACAATAGAATAAAACTGTACATAGCAACAGGCTACCTCATGGCCACTTAGTATACCTATTGACAATAAGTCATAACAATATCGAATAATCATTGAACAATTAAAAAATCGCTTCCACTGCTCCAGCCGCAGCATTCGTCATTTTGTCTGCTCATCCGCGTGACCAAAACGAAATAAAGGGAGCTCAACCATTACACAGCGCTTTTAATGGCGCATGCCATAGGAACTCAACGCAATTTCGACTCGGCCAGAAAAACGAGCAAATTTTGCAGGATGTTAACTGGAATTAGCCGTGAAAATATATACAAAATACACAAAAATACACACCCACAAAAATAAACAACAAAACCCAAACAAACCCAAGGTCGACCATCTTACACAGTAAATTACATCATTTCAGCATCGTATTGATTGCTGAAATATTCCAGGGTTTATACACACCTTAAAAGAGGTATGCATGGTGTTGCCCCCTCCCACGTTTATTCCAGGGTTTATACACACCTTAAAAGAGGTATGCGTGGTGTTGCCCCCTCCCACTTTTAATTACCTTCGCAAAAGCGGAAGGTTATGTTTTGATCGCTGTGTATTTATTTGTATGTCTGTGTGTGTGTGTGTATGTTATTCGCATAACTCAAAAAGTATTCAACCGAATTGCATGAAATTTGGTGGGATGATTGGTTATTATACGGGACACATTTGATTAGATTTTGGGAGCAATCGGGTCAAAGGTCAAGGTCAAGGTCACGAAAAGGTCAAAATCGTATTTTTACCAAGTACAGAACAGTAGCTGCGGCGAAGGTATGCGCTCTACCAAGTGCCCGTTCTAGTTCCTCATTAAATTCCTCATTAAATTACTCATTAAATTACTCATTAAATTACTCATTAAATTACTCATTAAATTACTCATTAAATTACTCATTAAATTACTTATTAAATTACTCATTAAATTACTCATTAAATTACTCATTAAATTACTCATTAAATTACTCATTAAATTACTCATTAAATTAACTTACATAGTTTCAGCATTGTATTGATTGCTGAAATATTCCAGGGTTTATACACACCTTAAAAGAGGTATGCGTGGTGTTGCCCCCTCCCACGTTTATTCCAGGGTTTATACACACCTTAAAAGAGGTATGCGTGGTGTTGCCCCCTCCCACTTTTAATTAAATTACATCGTTTCAATTAAAAACATCGCTTCTACTGCTCCAGCCGCAGCATTCGTCACTTTGTCTGCTCATCCTCATGACCAAAACGAAATAAAGGGAGCTCAACCATTACACAGCGCTTTTAATGGCGCATGCCATAGGAACTCAACGCAATTTCGACTCGGCCAGAAAAACGAGCAAATTTTGCAGGATGTTAACTGGAATTAGCCGTGAAAATATATACAAAATACACAAAAATACACACCCACACAAATAAACAACATTTATTCCGTTCAACAGAACAAACATTTCCTATATCATGACATGCATGTCTTCAAAATTATATGACCAAGAGAAAAAGTAAAACTAATTAAAACTGCGGGCAGTGATGATCCGGGGACCATACCGCTCCATCGTGATTGGACGGGTGCATGCTAGAGTCGTTAACAACGACAGTCCAGATCCGATTGTTCAAAATTTCAACTCAATCGATCGAAAAATGAACGCAGGGATGCATTTTAAAGGTGCAGTGGCACTAACTGAGTTGCCACGAATATGGCCACGAAATTGCCAATATAGCCATCACAAAATATTTTCCTTAATCAATTGGCTCATAGCATAACCAATCTGCAAGTATTTCATCCGAAGATGTATCTCTGAGGAATTTTAATTAAATAAGTCATTTATAAATCAACGAGTTAATTTATTAAATGATTAATCAATAAATCAAAATTTTCCTTGACAGCCACATCACTTGGTCAGTGTCATGTCCAAATATCAGCTTCCTTACTCAAAAGGTGCCTGAGTTAATGTAATGTAATTACTGTAACTAGGGCATGCCCGTACTATATATATATCTAAAAGTATATCCCCCCCCTCTATTTACATGCAAAGGTTTGGTCCAAAGCGAACGGCTTGCGAGTACGGTGACAATCCCCCCCCTCTATTTACATGAAATGGTTTGGTCCAAAGCGAACGGCTTGCGAGTACGGTGACAATCCCCCCCCCCCCTCTATTTACATGAAATGGTTTGGTCCAAAGCGAACGGCTTGCGAGTACGGTGACAATCCCCCCCCCCCCCCCCCCCTCTATTTACATGAAATGGTTTGCTCCAAAGCTAACGGCTTGCGGAGTTTGGTAAAGAAATCGCCATCGCGTGCACAAATGCGCAGGAAAGCGAATGAATCGCAAATTAGTTTTAATTAGTTTTAAAACATAGTTTAACGCCCGAGCGAGTTTAACGCAATCGCAAATCGCATCGCAAAGCGAAAGAATCGCAAATTAGTTTTAATTAGTTTTAAAACATAGTTTAACGCCAACATAGCGCCAACATAGTTTGCCGACGGGAAATAAATGAATACGCTCTCAAATGTGCCGTCCGAGGCAGAGTCTGTTCGCCACGTTCGGCACACGTGATAGCTCGCTGCTCTCTGATTGGTTGAATCGTTTTTTGGACATAGCTCGGTAACTACTTCTCCGATTAATATGAAACCTTGAAAAGGCACATCCTCGGGTCCCCAGCAATATACCTGGCAAGTTTAAAGTATATCGGACCCGTGGTTGTCGAGAAACAGCGGTCACAGACAAACATACAAACATACAAACATACAAACATACAAACATACAAACATACACACAGAGATTACTGGAATTATAGATAGATAAGATTACTGCAATTACTGTAATGATTACTGTAATTACTGTAATTACCGGAACTGTAATTACTGTAATTACCTCAGGTAATTACTGTAATGTAATTACTGTAATGTAATAAGAAATGTAATTAATTAAATAAGTACTTCATTAATCGCTAATAATTAAATAACTCGTGAATTCTTATCCGATTTACTTAACATTTGAGTGTCCCCAAAACGTTGGAGCAAAACGTTGCAACAACGAAAGTGAAACGTTGTAGCGACGTTGTGGAAACGTCAGCAAAACCCAACATTTGAATGTTCCCAAAACGTTGGAGCAAAACGTTGCAACAACGAAAGTGAAACGTTGTGGCGACGTTGTGGAAACGTTAGCAAAACCCAACATTTGAATGTTCCCAAAACGTTGGAGCAAAACGTTGCAACAACGAAAGTGAAACGTTGTGGCGACGTTGTGGAAACGTTAGCAAAACCCAACATTTGAATGTTCCCAAAACGTTGGAGCAAAACGTTGCAACAACGAAAGTGAAACGTTGTGGCGACGTTGTGGAAACGTTAGCAAAACCCAACATTTGAATGTTCCCAAAACGTTGGAGCAAAACGTTGCAACAACGAAAGTGAAACGTTGTGGCGACGTTGTGGAAACGTTAGCAAAACCCAACATTTGAATGTTCCCAAAACGTTCCCAAAAATGTTCTCTCTCTGTCTGTCTCTCTTTCTGTCTGTCTATGTCTCTCTCTGTCTGTCTCTCTCTGTCTGTCTCTCTCTCTCTCTGTCTCTCTCTGTCTATCTCTCTCTCTTTCTGTCTGTCTCTCTCTCTCTGTCTATGTCTCTCTCTGTCTGTCTCTCTCTCACTTTCTGTCTCTCTCTGTCTATCTCTCTCTGTCTGTCTGTCTGTCTCTCTCTATCTGTCTGAATATCATCTTTATCTCTGTCTGTCTCTATGTCTCTCTCTCTCTTTCTTTCTGTCCCTCTCTCTCTGTCTCTCTGTCTGTTTGTCTCTCTCTGTCTATCTCTCTCTGTCTGTCTCTCTCTCACTTTCTGTCTCTCTCTGTCTATCTCTCTCTGTCTGTCTCTCTCTCACTTTCTGTCTCTCTCTGTCTATCTCTCTCTGTCTGTCTGTCTCTCACTTTCTGTCTCTCTCTGTCTATCTCTCTCTGTCTGTCTGTCTGTCTCTCTCTATCTGTCTGAATATCATCTTTATCTCTGTCTGTCTCTATGTCTCTCTCTCTTTCTTTCTGTCTCTCTCTTTCTGTCTCTCTGTCTGTTTGTCTCTCTCTGTCTATCTCTCTCTGTCTGTCTCTCTCTCACTTTCTGTCTCTCTCTGTCTATCTCTCTCTGTCTGTCTGTCTGTCTCTCTCTATCTGTCTGAATATCATCTTTATCTCTGTCTGTCTCTATGTCTCTCTCTCTTTCTTTCTGTCTCTCTCTCTCTCTGTCTCTCTGTCTGTTTGTCTCTCTCTGTCTATCTCTCTGTCTGTCTCTCTCTCACTTTCTGTCTCTCTCTGTCTATCTCTCTCTGTCTGTCTCTCTCTCTCACTTTCTGTCTCTCTCTGTCTATCTCTCTCTGTCTGTCTCTCTCTCACTTTCTGTCTCTCTCTGTCTATCTCTCTCTGTCTGTCTCTCTCTCACTTTCTGTCTCTCTGTCTATCTCTCTCTGTCTGTCTGTCTGTCTCTCTCTATCTGTCTGAATATCATCTTTATCTCTGTCTGTCTCTATGTCTCTCTCTCTCTTTCTTTCTGTCTCTCTCTCTCTCTGTCTCTCTGTCTGTTTGTCTCTCTCTGTCTATCTCTCTCTCTCTGTCTCTCTCTCTATGTCTTTCTCTCTCCCTGTCTATCTCTTTCTCTCTGTATTAATTTGTTCAACACTGCAAGTTACATGCATTCTCAAATCCATGATCGTGCTGAAAATATCGTGTACGACATTGGGTGGTTTGCCATTGCCTTCCCCAAAGCGCTTAATTATTGTCTTTCATTTAACCGTGAAGCATGTCTGAAAAGCTTACTCATTTTTATTTTATTTAAATCCCCTAGCCGTTCCAAAATATAAGCACATTGCAATGGGGGAAAATATAAAAGTGCATTTTTCCCATCCAATTTGACTGAGAAAAAATATCTGTATATAATACTTTCTTTGTCCGCCGCCTTAATCGCACACCTAGAGCGGGCAGCTCAGGGGTACGTCTTCAAGTGCTAAACACATGTACCAGCCTTGTACATTCCACGAATCCTGCACCAAATTTTCTCATACTCACTCAAATTAGATCCATTGCACATATCTGTTCATGAAATTTCACAAAAGATCCCAAGTAATTAATATTGCAATGACCTCTAAACATTCCTAAATCATTCCACTTGTTCAAAGAACGTTCATTTCGCAAGAAAGAGCGGGGGCAAGAGACAGGTAGCCGAAATGGAAATGAGGGACAATGAGGGACAGTGAGGGAGTGTCGGTATGCAATTTTCATCCAATCGCCATCTTTCACAATAATTCTGGACCGGCATGAGATGGCGTTGTCTGTCATTAATTTATATGTTAATCAAACGAGTTTTAGAAATGGCGGGAAAACTGAAAAAAAATTATTTATTTATTTATTTAAAACGGGTGTACACGATTGTACACGTGTACGGACCTTACCGAACCCTACCGAACCGGCAAACAAATCGCCTCATGGTGCACTTCATGAGCCGATTTGCCTGCAGACCAGAGTAAGGCTCTTAACACCCAGCGTATAACGTACGCATCCTCGCAAGCACACGAATAATAGAATCATTTAAAACGTTCCATCCGTGACTTTTACCTATATCGCAGCAAGCCCCACACACACATCCTCCACCATGTTCAGAATTAAACACAGGTTCGTATTTCGTAATGGACCATCCCCAAGACGCCATGCTTACTTTGGCGACGTCCACTCGAAATCCCAGCGGTGCCTCCAGATTGTCGTGGAAGTGTAGTGAGACTCAAGACTCCAATGATGTCACAGGTTTACAAAAGATCACAACTTTATTAACTGGTTGTTCACTTCATTCCAATACCAAATAACTACCGTTTAACTCAATGGACCAGGTAACTCTATCCGCATAGTCCCTCTTTCGTGGCTGCAGCGCCGTACTCGTGGTATGCGTTCATTCCGTCGGGCAGGGCTTCTGAGGATGAGTGCTCCTGAGTCAAGGAGATGTTCACTCTTTTATGGGCACCGCAGTATTAATCCTTCCTCCGCTAATCCTAATCCGTTCTCCGCAAACGTTACTCGGTCGCCTCACTGGCACCAGCTCGCTCCCCTCCTGCTGCGAGTTCCATTTACGAAACAATAGGGGGGTGCTCCAGCCTGGGGCTGTGACCAGGTGGACAAGAGATTACCATGTTCGTGCACATTCCTGACATTCATTTACGAAATCGTCTATCTGCTTCGTTACCAGTCCCAATCAATGAGTTACCAGTCCCAATCAATGAGTTACATTTCCACACCCCCTTCATCAGTTGTTTTCCAGACAACCACGAAACGTCGTCAATAAGCAGTATCCCTTCCATATGCCAAGCTTACCCATTTTCGGGAGGATATCTCTGATGGTTTCGAAAATATTTTGGGTTAATTTCAGAGAAATTCATTGAATTTTACAGTAGGTACGTACGACAAAAGTACATTTTTTACATTTCCGCTGTATGATGCACGCGTAAGTAAGAGCTTTAAAACTGACCACAGGGCCACAGAACCATGGGAGGTCTGTGCCGAGCAAAGATTCCTAGGCTGAATTATATGTACTGACGGAGATACCACGCCGCAAAGTCGGCACAGGAGCTAAAAACCCTCCTTTTTGACTCTACATGACCTAGTTTGACGTGGTCGTTCACGGAAACTGACAGGGCCACAGAACCATGGGAGGTCTGTGCCTAGCATAAATTCCTAGGCTGAATTATATGTACTGACGGAGATACCACGCCGCAAAGTCGGCACAGGAGCTAAAAACCCTCCTTTTTGACTCTACATGACCTAGTTTGACGTGGTCGGTCACGGAAAGTGGCAGGATTTCAGAGTTAAACTTTTAACACAAAGTCAGACATGTTGTATACAATTTTAAAAATGCATAGAAATCGTAGTCCCACGAGTTCGGAACGAAACTCATTTTTTGGCACTATTTCAGGCCTCAGCTTGAGGCCTATAATGCCAGACCCACACTGCAATGCAAGCTTACAATGTTTACATGAGTGCATACATACATGGTATGACCGAACACTATATACTGCACCATGAAAGGGTTATTTCTGGCCCTTGACTGTTGAATTATGTTTGGTTCATACTTCGATGCATTGTCAGTGGTAAGGGATGCAAACCAAACGTTTGTTTGATGTAACCCGAGCGACCCGATAAAAACAAACATGCCGGTCGATCATTTTTTGATTTTAATCGGGGAAAAAAATGAAAATCTTCTGACCCGACAGCAATGTTTAAGTTCCACGCGGAACTATGCAAATGTACAAAATGCGAAAATGTGTTTGACGTGTCTGGCATGTTTCTGATGACAATGATATATGATCTGACAGAAAATTTGCATTTTCCCAAGAGCGTAAACACTCATGTAATATTATAATTTGTTTGAGGTTGCTCAAAAATAGTCATGAAAAGTTTATCATGTTTTTCTTTTCAAGTGTCTTTAAAATGTCAAGTTGGGAATTCGCAAAATCTGATAGTTGAAATGTTTTACGACACAACGTGACATTTCATGCTTTCAAGATTCATCTGATATTTTGTAGACAATGCCATCAAATTTAGCAACAACACAACAATGTGGTAGAGAGTCACAGTGGTCTATCATATTTGAATTGAACAACCACACCAATTTTATTAATATTTCAGTGAAGTGTGCAATTATATTGAATCAGTTTTTCAAAAATAAGTCAAAGGAGACATCTTTACCCTGCGCTCGCGAAGCGAAAAGCGGAGTTGAGCATTGAGTTACGTACGTGTGCCGTGTGCCGTACTTGTCTGCATTTTAAAAATTCATTTTCTCAGCAACCGTTGGTCCGATTGACACGAATTTTTACCATGGAAGCGCCTCCGCCTGCAGAATTTTTTTATTCAGAATTATGACGTCATGTCACGTGGTACGGACGCCATCTTGGAAAAACGTTACACCTCTATATCTCCCAAACCGCTCGATGGAAAAAATTGAAACATGTCTCATTGTCAAGTACTCACCATGGGGAATAAGATATGTTGATGATGTGATCGATGCCTTAATTATGACGTCATAATTCAACAAGTACAACGCTTGATCTGATCAGTATGAATAAAACAAAAATTCCAGAGCCAGGGGAGAGGGTATTGCATTTGAGTCCGTTTGTCTGTTTGTCCACACAGAATAAATATGATTTTCTCTGCAACCGTTGGTCCGATTGACAGGAAATTTTCACCATAGGTGCAACTCCACCTTTGAAATTTTTAAAATGATAATTATGACGCCATAGGTCACGTGGTTCGGCCGCCATCTTGGAAAAACCGAAAAACTTTGCACCTCTATGTCACCAAAAGTGCTGAATAGAAAAAATTGAGACATGGCTCATTGTAAAGAACTCTTCATGGGGAATAAAATATGTTAATGATGATGTCATAGGTGCCTCCATTATGACGTCCTAATTCGACATGTACAAAACTTCATCCGATCAAGATGAAATTTCTTCAGCATAATCTAGGAATAAATTAGTTTAGAAAAAAATAATGATGACGTCATCAGTCACGTGTTTCGGCCACCATATTTGGTTTAACACAAAAGCCTTAAAAACCACTGAAAATACATCCTGGCGAGGGTTTGCAATCTCTCATTGCTCTTTTTCTTGTTTGAGTATGTTAAAGATCACACGGTGCCCTTCACGAAGAGTAGGTGAAGCTATCGCCGGCACGCCAAACAAATTACAGGCCTATCGTCCTGTGTCAGAGCGGTGACCCGTCCACAATTGTAATTCTAGCCATAGAAACTGATTCAGCATCACCAACGCTCTGTATGGAGCACGTTTCATTATAATGGTGATCGTGCTGACTTCTCACGTGCGTGCCATGTGTCAGCCCATGTTTGTGATTAATAACAACAGTACAGCATGATTTTATACACGAATCTGAAACCATTTTGATCGTCATGGTTTTGAATGAAGGTTAAACTTCAGGCCACTGCTGGACAAGAACCAGAACGACATTCTACACCTGCTCATCTGTGAGATGGGGCATCCCAGTGGATTGGGTTACTAATACAAAATCCGATGAGAGAGAGGGAATGAATGAATGAATGATCGTTTTAAGGCCATTTTCCCTGCTAGAGCGGGGGTTAGCCTTGCGGGCCCCATGACAATCATGGTTCCCCGTTTGAGGCAATGTTTTTATGGCCGGATGCCCTTCCTGACGCCAGAGAGAGAGAGGGAGAGATAGTTTATTTAATAATTCGCCAGTCGTTTAATCGATACAGTTTAAGATTATTCAAAATGCATGGCTGGAACTTGTTTTATTGAATAAAGCTTTTGGTTAAAACTTTTTCCACCTCATTTTGGCACCAGCACAGTGTCATGAGATGCTATAAAAAAAAAACCACCGTTTAGAGGCCATTTTTCCCCGCAACGCGGGGGTTGGCCTTTTTCGGGCACCGTGGTTGTTGTTGTTTTTTGGTCCCCTTTTTGAAGCAATGTTTTACGGCCGGATGCCCTTCCTGACGCCAACCCTTTTTGTCGCCTTTTTACGACAAACAGGGAATTACCAGTGAACTGGTACTCAATTGGCTGAAATGCTATAGATGCTATGATTGGCTGAAATGACTGTGACATCATTTCACAGTCACTTGTGGCCAAGAGCGAGGTGGCTTCATAAACTAATAAGAGGTGACCACAACCACCCTTCATAGACCAGACGGATTTATGGAAAAAGGCCATGTATACGCTTCTAGGTGCATTTTCGGAAAAAAATAGTTAGGAACCTCACGTTTTAACAATTAGGGTATGACGAATTTGATTAACCCGGTTCCCAAGCCGAATTGAGTTTGTTTTTTTTGAGTTTTGAATAAACTGCTGAAGAACTTTGGCATTGGTGAACTCACAGAGACCATCAAATCTGCAGAAGCGTTCGTCTGCAGAAGATATAATGTGCACAGAACAACCTCTGTTGATTCAGCACGACATATGTTGTTCTCCAAGACTGGTAAACCAGAAGCAATGTCACCGACAAGTGATGCTCTTCATTTCCTTTGATGCGAGTACACTATCAAGCCATGGTATGGAGAAATTCTCATTGTGCCATACCTGACCTTGCTGCACCAGTGGAAATGAGATGGAAACGTGGTGATTCAGGACTAGAGCCCATTCTGACGTCACCGAGTCCAATCCCAGAAAGTTGCCTCAAGATGATTTGTTGTGCATGCCAGAAGCAATGCAAGACTCGACGCTGCAAATGTCGCTATTCACAGTGAGGTGCACATCAATGTGTGCCTGTCAGCACCAGAGTGATGATCAGACCCCTTGTATGAATTTGATGTAGTTTGGCAAAACAACATGTGTGACATTCCTGAATGTTTGTGCTTCATGGCCATGTATACTTAACTTTAGAATAAATGGTTGTCTGAAACATTGTCTTATTAAAACCATTTCCCATTTTATAGTGTCCAATTTTAATATCCGTTTGAATGTCTCTTTCAATATGTCGCCAACCATAATATGGACTAGACGGATTTATGAAAAAAGGGCATGTATAAGTTTCTAGGTGCATTTTGGGGTAAAAGTTGTAAAGTTAAAGAGCTGCATGTATATACATGATATATAAATGCTTGTTCAAAGAAATTGTCCAAAAATGGCAATTTGGCGGCCATTTTGTTTATGCTAATTAGAAGGTTAAAAACTCAACATTCGGCTTGAGAACCAGGTTAATCGAATTCAGCATACCCTAGTTATGTTAAAAAGTGAGGTTCCCAACTTTTACCCAAAAATACACCTAATTCACATTTCTCAGAAATCCATCTAGTCTAAAGATGTGATCTCAAAGAAAAGCAGTTAATGTAATAATTTTCTGCATTATAATTCAAGCTGGTGAGTGTTTTGAATGACATAGATAATTCCCAATTAAATAAATAAGAGATTCCATCAACCAAGTTTATTGAGATGCAAAGGCTGCAACGAGTTGAGCAGAAGTCATGGTGCGATTACAACATGAAGATAGATGCCACGGACATGAAAAAGGACACGTTTTCATACGTTCCCAGCAAAAATACCCTCTTCTTGTTGTTCATCCCACTTCTGAACCTGAAAAGATCGCAAGTGCAAGGAATTAATCAAAACGGGCTCGTGCACCCTTGCGCAACCTGGTTTTGTGTTCGAGGACATTTACAACACCAAAAGAAAAACCGTCATAATTTGAAGTCAAACCCACATGTCCTTCTTAAAAAAGGGAAAGAAAAAAAAATCTTCAAAATGTTTTGGTCATTTTGTAAAAATGACCCAGATCTTCACAAACTCACCCACGACATGGGGCACAAGGACTTGTAGACGCGCCGATACCAATCGCACGGAAGGGGGTCGACACCTTTGGCAGTCAGGGCCTTGGTGCAACGGTAGAAATCTGCCAACAATGGTGAGAGAAGGGTGAGACTGGACTCGTGCCGATTTCTTCGAATCGATTCAAAGTTCATTCGTCGGGAGGGCGGTGGTGGGGGGAATCGTCGGGAGGGGGGAATCCTGTTTTAGAAGAACATGTCAAATGGATTTCTAAAACAATGAGCAAATATGAAATGAATTCCATGTAATTCACGAGAGGGTCTTCCATGTAATTTTCCCACATAGATAAATTCCAAAATTTAATCCTGTTCATTAATCCAATTGCTTCACTACACCCCCAGTGGTGTTTGTAATAGAGGACATGGATTTGTCCCCCCCGATTGGAGGAAGACCCTCTCGTATTCAGGCTGTTGGTGCTCCTATTGTTGGCAGCGAGTGCCCAGGAAGCATTGACAGAAACAGTGGCAATCATATGTGTGGGAAAATTGCATGCTCAGTCAGGGTCGCCCAGATCGCTCAAATGGCAAAGCACTGGTACAGTTTTCCAGATGACCTGGGTTCGATTCCTGGTCAGGGCATGTAACTTTCCCACATAATTTAATTAAGAATGCAATGAAGTAAAATATGTCCATTTCATTCAAGTCTTACAAAAACATTTTTTCCACATTTTTCAACAAAATTAATAAAAACACCAATTTATTGGGAACAAATTAAATGCTAATGTACACCATTCATTAAGGCAGCCAGTTCCGGGTTCCTTTGACACCGCTATCTCTGCTCCGAGAAGCTGTCTGTCTGTCTGTCTGTCTGTCTGTGAGCACTGAGCAGGATATCTCCAACAGTTGTGGAAGGATTTGGAGTAAACTTGGTGGACAGGTTAGGTCTGTCCCAAGAAAGAATCGATTCGATTTTGGTGAAGATCCGGATCCAGACACCAATTCTTGGAGCGATTCTTCACCATTGAGAGATGGTGCCAAAACGATACGTAGAATGATATTTCAAAACGTTGTGGATGGGGGGTTATGACAAAACTAGGTGGACGAGTAGTTGGGTAGGTGAGAAGATCAAGCCGATTTTAATTTGGAGGCCAATCAGTGGTATACAAAAGTTAAACTGTTTAGCCTGGCAGAGATATGTGCTCTACCGAGTGCCATTCTAGTTTTTTCAAGCGGTGTAATTCCGTGTCGTGCGTGTGTGTTCTTCCTCTCCTTCCTTCCCCTGCTTGAAGCCCCTCTGCCGTTGCGTTGCCCCCTTTCCCTTCTGTCGCCGCGCTCTCATAGAGGACGTGGGAGGAAATAAAGGGAAACTAAACTCGGGCATTAAACAATTACTGTACTCTGAATTTTTACTTTGCATGCAATTTCAAATATATATATATGTGGGGGTTCAGACCCCCCCCCCCTTCTTCTGTGTTCTATTATTGTTGCTCAATTACAGAAAATACCTAATTTGTATGTGTTGCTTTGCAAACTTTATCCATTATATTTCCTGTTAAAGAGTTAAGTTACTGTGATGGCATGTTCTCTTACTGTCGAAATATTCCTTTGGAAACTTGTTATAAAAAGTTATATGCTTTGTAAATCCAGACCCTGATGATATAATCCCTCTGTGAAGACCAACCTATCTTTCCCAGTCCCCCTTAAAGGACTGCGTTATATCACTTTCATGTTTGACATTTTTACGACTTGCTGAACTCTCCCCCAAAAATCAGGTTTCTAGAAAGTAGTCAACATGTTGTTTAACCCTTAAATGACCTTGGAGACTACTCTGTCTTTCCTTTGTCTCGAGAGCTAAAACCACACCCCAATATTCCCTTTATAAAATGAAAGCTTGACCGAATTATTTCAGAGCATCATGTTGGAATTCTGGTCCTTGTGGGCCTCTGTTTTAAGCATTTTGCTTTCCACAAGCTTGTGTGTTTGATGAATCAAATAAATATATCAGTTGTTCTTTCTCTGTCATGAGTCTTGAGTCCTAAATCAACGGATCCATCAAATGGCGAGCCAGGCAGGAGTCAGCTCGGACAGAGTCGGGACGCGGCTCCAGGCGCGAGTGAGTGGGAAAAAACACCAGCTGGTTTGATCGGTCTGGGTGAGGTGAGCCTTGGGTTTATTTTGTTATAGACTGGGATGTTAGGCTAAATTGGAACTCACTCTGTCGCTCGGTGTCGTTTGCCTGTTCCCTGCTCCACCCTGATCCTCGAACAAAATTTAAGAACGAGCCGTTTTTGGGGCTCCGGAGCAACTGACTGTTTATAGGATTCGTCAGGGTAATGTTACGGGACGGGAGTAAGGTGCCCCAGCAGGGGGCACGAGGTAAGGAATAAATTGGTTTCGAAAGTAAGGTTAGAAGCGTCATAAGGACGCCGGAAAAAGTAAGGTACGGTTAGCATATAAAGGGAGCTATATGCGGGAGAGATCTCTCGGGAATAAGGAGTAAGGTTACCTGGCGGTTACCTGGACAGGTAAGATACGGTTAGCACACAGAAAGTTGAGATGAGGTGGTCGAACCTCTTCAGGAGTTATGTTAGAGAGCTGAGATGAGGCGGGCGGACCTCTCTCGGAGTTAGGTTAGAATCTGTGAAGGCAGTGTGAGCCTCTCAGAAATATCCCAGCATTTTATGTTTAAAAGGCATGGCTATGCCGCTGCGAGACCAAGAGAAGGCCGGCGAGCCTCTTGGCTCTCGATGGCCTGAGGAAGCAGGCAAACTAATTGCAGGTGCAGAATTAGGCGGGAATAAGGAGTAAGGAATAAGATAGCTAAGCGAGCCAGCGAGCGACCAATGTCGCTCGTTGAAGATCAAGACCTGTGGAAGGGTTAGGTAGATCAAACCCCTACCCTCCAAGCCCTAAGCTCTGTCCCGGGGCTTCAGGCAACACCCCCCCTGCGCAGCGAGCCCCCCCTGCCCCCCCCCCTTCCCCTGCTTCACCCTTCTCACCCCTTTCCTCCCCTTGTCCCAAAATCCCTCTTTTTTCCTTTGAATGAAGTGAGATATCTATCTATAATTCCACTAATCTCTGTGTGTATGTTTGTTTGTATGTTTGTATGTTTGTCTGTGACCGCTGTTTCTCGACAACTACCGGTCCGATATACTTGAAACTTGCCAGGTATATTGCTGGGGACCCGAGGATGTGCCTTTTCAAGGTTTTAAATTAATCGCAGAAGTAGTTACCGAGCTATGTCCAAAAAACGATTCAACCAATCAGAGAGCAGCGAGCTATCACGTGTGCCGAACGTGGCGAACAGACTCTGCCTCGGATGGCACATTTGAGAGCGTATTCATTTATTTCCCGTCGGCAAACTATGTTGGCGCTATGTTGGCGTTAAACTATGTTTTAAAACTAATTAAAACTAATTTGCGATTCTTTCGCTTTCCTGCGATATGCGACCTTCCGGAGCTCCTGTGAGAGCGTGCGCCATTACGGATAGTACGGGTACGGGCATGCCATATGTTGGCGTTAAACTATGTTTTAAAACTAATTAAAACCATTTCATGTAAATAGAGGGGGGGGGGGGGGGGGGATTGTCACTGTACTCGCAAGCCGTTCGCCGTTCGCTTTGGCGTTGCGAATGGACCAAAACATTTCATGAACCAAACCATTTCATGTAAAGCGTTCGCCGTTCGCTTTGGCGTTGCGAATGGACCAAAACATTTCATGGACCAAACCATTTCATGTAAATAGAGGGGGGGGATATAATTTTAGATATATATAGTACGGGCATGCCCTAGTATAAATAAATGTGGATTGTTGCACAAGATGCTCTGAATGTACGTGGTTAGTGTCAAGTTGGTCGGAGATAAGGAAACGCATGAAATGCGAGCCGGTTTGTCAGTCACGTGGTATGATTCAAATACGTTGCATCGGGAGACATGGGAGTTTTGTCTGGGAGTTTCAGTTGGGAGGTGCATGGTTGGAGTCGATCCGGTGTTCGCGCGACGTCTGGGAGACTCACACTCTGGTATATGAATGAATGAATGAGTAGATGTATTTGCGGATGTCTGTCATAGAAGTGTGTATTTGGCCAACTTATGTCTGAATGAAATATACAAGATAGATGGGTTTCGGTGTGAAGTTTTGCAACTCGGTTGCTTGCGGTGTGGGAATCCAGACCGGGAATGCCGATTCTGGCATCCATCCGAGGATCCTGGTGATGTTCGTTTAATTAAAGTCTGGATTTATATTGGGAGTCTGGATTTTTATCTGTTTGGGACGAGAGGCGAACGGATGGTCTGGCGGTTCTATTGTCGGGCAGAAAGGAAGGGGTAGGGGGGAAAGGGAGGAGCATGGGGGAAAGGGAGGGGGAGGGGAGGGTGGAGGGGGATGGGGAAGGGGTAGGGCGAAAAGGAAGGGGTAGGACAGAAAGGAAGGGGTAGGGGGGAAAGGGAGGAGCATGGGGGAAAGGGAGGGGGAGGGGAGGGGGATGGCGAAGGGGTAGGGCAGAAAGGAAGGGGTAGGGGGAAAGGGGGGAGGGAAGGGGAAAGGGGAGGGGGAGGGGGAGGGAAGGGGAGGGGGAGGGGGAGGGAGGGGGAGGAGGGAAGGGGAGGGGAGGGATATCGATGGTTACTGGCAATTGATCACATCCAGAAATGATGTAATCCACACAATTTATGTACTTTACATAACGTTAATAGGAATACATGGCCGTGTAGATGGGAAATACAGTTTGTTTGAAATACATCACAAATATCAGATGAAAGTGAAAAAAAACCTATGTGGTGTGAATGGCAATGTTCCTCGCTGAAATGTGAAAAAACTGAATTACGTGCGAACGCATAACTGTGAGATTATGGCGGCAAAGTTGGAACATCACGTGATCCGAGCAGAAGTACCCTGGGGGAGGGGAGACCCGTACATTCGCCCTCTCGACTCAAGCTCGTATTCAATTCGTATTCGAAATCGAAAGGGGAAAGGGGAAATCCTTCGTATTCGAATTCGCACAAAATCGACACAAAACACGGTCGCATAAAGGTGAATGGCGGCGATATCATCACCTTGCTCAGCCATGAAACGCCGAGCAAGCTCGACGCAGTAAGTAAGTATAAAGGTGAAAAAACGCAATGGCTTTTCGCCCTGAATTACGTGCAAACGTGTGACGTGTGACGGGATGGAACATCACGTGATCGCTCTGAGCGAATCAGCGAGCTGCTCGCACTGGCTGAGATTAGCGGGAACTTCGCTGAGGTAAATATGAATAAAAAATATGGATCTCGTCAAATATGGTCTCTGCCATGTTCGTCCCGGGCTCAATGGCCATGTCTATGCCAAATATCAAGCACGTGAGCCTCTCCGTTTCGGAGTCTATCGGCAACATTACACACACACAAACTGTGTTTTATATATATAGATGGATGGATGTATGTATGTATGTATGTATGTATGTATGTACATATATATATATATATATATATATATATATATATATATATATATATATATATATATATATATATATATATATATATATATATATATGTATATATATGTATATGTATATGTATATATATATATATGTATATATATATATATATATATATATATATATATATATATATATATATATATATATATATATATATATATATATTGAAGCGCGGTGCTGCACGCGCTAAGGCTTACGAAAGGAGCAAGCGGACAACGCGGAGGGTGGCCCGGAGCGCAGCCTTCAATGAGCGGTGGAATCGCTCGCACAGGCCGTTAGCCTGGGGGTGGTAAGCCGTGGTTCGGTGCAGCCTGACCCCGAGCCCCAGCGCGACCGCCCCCCAGAGCTCCGAGGTGAACTGGGGGCCGCGGTCGGACGAGATGTCTGAGGGGGCACCGAACCGGGCGACCCAGGTGGCGATGAACGCCTGCGCGACGTCCGCCGCCGTCGTCGACGCCAAGGGCACGGCCTCCGGCCACCGGGTGGTGCGGTCCACCATGGTGAGGACGTGGGTGAAACCCCGCGAGGGGGGCAGAGGTCCCACCAGGTCCACGTGGACGTGGTCAAACCGGCGTTCCGGCACCGTAAACGGGGCCAATGGGGCCTGGGTGGGCCGGTGCACCTTGGCGCGCTGGCACGCGAGGCACGTCCTGGCCCAGCCGCGGACGGCCTTCCGGAGGCCATGCCAGACGAATTTGTCGGCGATCAACCTCTGGGAGGCCCTCGTGCCCGGGTGGGACAGGCCGTGGATGGCGTCAAACACCTGGCGATGCCAGCCCGCGGGCACGATGGGGCGAGGCCACCCGAGGGAGACGTCGCACAAGAGGGCCGCGCCCGCGCCGTCGAACGGCACCTCGGTGACGCGGAGGCCCGTGACGGCGGTCCGCAAGGCCTGGACGTCGGGGTCAGCGGCCTGGTCCGCTGCCATCCGGGCATAGTCAATGCCGAGGTGGACTGCGTGGGCGACGGCCCGCGAAAGGCAATCCGCCACCGGGTTGTCCATCCCCGCGACGTGCCGGATGTCCGTCGTGTACTCGGACACGGCCGAGAGGTGACGCTGCTGCCGGGCCGACCACGGCTCGGTGACCTTGCCCATCGCGAAGACCAGCGGCTTATGGTCGACGAAGGCTGTGAACGCACGGCCCTCGAGCAGATGGCGGAAGTGCCTGACCGCCAAGTGAAGCCCGAGCAACTCGCGGTCGAAGGTACTGTAACGGCGTTCGGGCGGGCGAAGCTGCCGGCTAAAGAATGCCAGCGGTTGCCAAGCTCCACGCACCCATTGCTCGTGCACCGCGCCCACCGCGTAGTCCGGGGCGTCGGTGGTGAGGGCGATCGGTGCATCGGGCGCCGGGTGCGCGAGCATGGTGGCGTTAGCCAAGGCGAGCTTCGCGCCCGTGAACGCCGCGTCCATCTGCTCGGTCCAGGTAACGTCACCTTTGCCCGGTTTACCTCGGAGAGCTTCGTGCAGGGGGCGCAGGAGCTGGGCGATACGGGGCAGGAACCGATGGTAAAAGTTCACCATGCCCAGGAACTCCTGCAGCCCCCTGATCGTGCGGGGGCGCGGAAACCCCTTCACCGCCTCCACCTTGGCCGGCAGGGGGACGGCTCCGTGCCTGGTGACGCGGTGCCCCAAAAAATCGATTTCGGCGACGCCGAACCGGCACTTTGCGGGGTTCACAATCAGGCCATGCTGGCCCAGGCGTTCGAAGAGCGTGCGTGGTGGTGTAGGTGCTCTTCGCGGGACGCACTGGCGACGAGGATATCGTCCAGGTAGACGTATACAAAATCCAAGTTGCGCAGGACGTTGTCCATCAGCCGCTGGAACGCCTGAGCCGCATTCTTCAAACCGAAGGGCATCCGCAGGAATTCGAAGAGTCCGAATGGCGTGATGACCATTCGGGATGTCCTCCGGCCTGACGGGGACCTGATGGTAGCCGCGTATGAGGTCCACCTTCGAGAAGAAGGACATGCCCGCCAAACGGGCGGAAAAGTCTTGAATGTGGGGGACGGGGTAGCGGTCGGGGGTGGTGGCGCCATTGAGACGGCGATAGTCCCCGCACGGTCGCCATCCCCCGCCGGGCTTCGGCACGATGTGCAGCGGCGATGCCCAAGCACTCTCCGAGCGCCGAACGATGCCGAGTCGCTCCAGGGTAGCGAACTCCGCTTTTGCTACCGCTAGCTTCGTCGGCTCCAGGCGGCGTGCCCGGGCGTAGACCGGTGGCCCGACGGTGGGGATGTGATGGGCCAACCCGTGCTTGACGGCCCCCGCCGAGAAGGTGGGCCGCGAAGCTGGCGAGGAGGCGGGTGAATTCGTCCGCTGCTGGAAGCGTACAGATCAACGTGGCCGGAACCGAACCGCTTGGCAAGCAGCTCGGTGAGCCGCTCAGTGAGCTGCTCGACGAGCTGGGCAGCGCACAAGCGAGCGAGCTGAACGTCTCGGCCTGGACAAGACGTCTGTGCTTTACGTCGACCAGGAGCCCATTTGCGCACAGGAAGTCCGCGCCAAGCAATGCCATGGGCACGTCGGCGGTGACGAACGACCATCGGAAAACCTGCCCTCCGAACCGCAGAGAGAGGCAGCGTTTTCCGTAAGTACGGATGGGCGTCCCGTTCGCGGCAAGCAGCGCGGGGCCCCCGCCCGCGGTGTGCTTGTCCGACGTATCGGCAGGAACGACACTCACCTGCGCTCTCGTGTCGCACAGGTAACGGCGCCCGGATAAGGTGTCCGTTATGAACAGTAGGCTGTTCGAACGGCCGGCGCTCATTGCCACTATCGAGCGCCGGCCCGGGCGTTTCCGGACCTGTCGAAGGAGCACGGCGGATGACACTGTCGAGCCTTGTGGCCGAACCTGGCGTGGAACCGGCACCAGGTGGTGGAGCTGGAGGAGCGCGGCTGGCTCTGCCAGGCTGGTGGAGCCGGTGGTTTTCCCCGCGGTGGCGGTTTTCTCTGCGGTGATGGGCGGGGCGTGGCGGCGGCCACGAGGTGTGCATCGGCATCAGCCTCGGGATCCACGAGGTGCGCAGCAGCATCAGCCTCGAGATCCGCGACGGCCGCACCGACTCTCGCCCGCGTGTCCGAAGCCGCGAAGTACCTGTCTGCCTCGGCGGCCAGTGCTCGGGGTTCCGTTATCACGGTCCCGGCCAACGCGAGGCGTACCTGTGCTGGTAGTTGGCGACGGAAAAGCGCCCGGAATAGAGAACCAGGGGCTTCGTCGCCCAACAGCGACAGCATATGGTCCATTCGGACCGACGGGCGCATGTCGCCGAGCTCGGGGAGATCCAGGAGGTGGTCGGCCCGTACGTCCTCCTTGAGGCCGAACGTGGCTAGGAGTAGCCGCTTGAGCGCCTCGTACTTGTGGCCGTCCGGTGGGTGGCGAAGGACGGACACAACTCGAGCGGCCGTGCCGGGCCTGAGGGAGGCGACGACGGGGCAGTAGCGCATGTCGTCGCTGGTGATGCGCCGAAGCTGAAACTGGGCTTCAGCTTGGACGAAACAAACTTCGGCCTGGGCCTCCCAAAATTCGGGAAGTTTGACCGACATCGCGTTGTTTGCCATTGCAATGGCGTCGTGTTCGGAAGGATCGCTACGGCAGATCCAACGTCGAGGTCACCAAATGAAGCGTGGTGCTGCGCGCGCTAAGGCTTACGAAAGGAGCAAGCGGACAACGCGGTTTATACAAAAGAGTCTTTATTCAAAGTACTCAAACTGCAGCACTGAGCTGCTCGGGGCTGCGCGCCCCGTGTATATCCTGAGGCCACGCCTCTCTCCCCGGCGTGGCCCACCCCCACTTGGTGTGCGGGGTGATGTCACCACGTCAGTGCTTTCGTGTCCGCCACAATATATATATATATATATATATATATATATATATATATATATATATATATATATATATATACAGACTTGGCATTTAATATGGAATATTTTTTTTTTCTTGACATGGGTTTACTTTCTGAACTCGGTGTATCAATCTGGTGAGTTTCTTTTACCCTTCCGTGTTGTCTTTGTTGAAAGAACCATGTCACTGATTGTGTTTCGCAGCAAGAAGTCAATAACAGGATTATATCACAGGTGGCGTGACAAAATTTAAGGACAGGTACATTTGACGATTGGCATTCACAATTGGGTATATAAGGGTTGTTGCGTTCTGTATTAGTGGAAAACAACTGCTGCACGTCTACAAAAGTTATTGCCGCTTCCTCTGGAGATGGTCCGTCAACTTGACAATGCTGTTTGTCATGGAGTGGTGGCTTTACAAAATTCTGGCATGAAACAGCGCGCTATTGTTCGGCAGTATGGCATCACTCAAGTTCAGGTGTCAAAGATCCTGAAACGAAATGCTCAGAGGGGTGTCCCTACTCCAATACCGAGGCCAGGACGTCCACGCAGAAACACAAGGATAGATGATCGCCAGCTGCACCGGTTAGTCTGCAATGGCCGTACCAAGTCAGCTAATCGGCTTAGGGCTGAGTGGCAGAAACTGACAAATGTGCCTGTATCCAGAAGGCTAGTCGACCAACAACTGGTTCAAACAGGCTATCGTGCCAGGCGTCCCCTGAGAAAGCCATGCCTGACCAGACAACACAGCCAGCGCCGATTGCAGTGGGCCAGAGAGCACCGTCAATGGCAGCCAGGACACTGGAATCACGTGACCTTCAGCGACGAGTCTAGATTTCTGATCTATCGTCAAGATGGCCGCGTCTGAGTGTGTAGACAAGTGCATGAAGCCCACAACGAAGATTGTATAGTGCCAAGAGTCCAAGCTGGAGGTGGTGGGGTGACCGTTTGGGCTGCTTTTCATGCAGGGGGCAAAACGGACCTGGTTGTTCTGAATGGAAACCTGAACCAGTTCAAGCACAGGGCCATTCTGGAAGAAACATTGCTTCCATTTGCTCGTGCAGCCTTTCGAGGAAACTTTGTCTTCCAAGATGACAATGCACGGCCTCATCGTGCTCGCATGATCCAACACTTTCTTGCTCACCGTGGTGTATAGCATATGGAGTGGCCTGCCATGTCCCCGGATATGAATCCGATAGAGAACTTTTGGGCAGAATTAACGCGTCAGATCGACAACTTGGACCAGCAGCCGACCTCTGTGCGTGAATTGCAGCAGGCTATTGTAACTGCATGGCAAACGATTCCTGTCCAAACCTTGGCAAATCTCGTGAACAGCATGCCTCAATGTGTACGTGCTCTCCTGAATGCTCGTGGGGGTTACACAAAGTACTGAACTGTAATTTTACTCTCTGTAATCCCAGTAATAATTTAGCTTTTGTTTTTGTTGAAATTTTTTTTGGCTAATGTGCAAAATAAAGAGATACTTCTGGAAAACGTACAGAAGCTTAACACAGTACTGTCTGTGAATTGAGTTCGATATCAGTTTACATCACTTTCAAGGATCAATTTATTTGCTTCGAAATGTCAAATGTGGTTTTTGTTTCTTTTAAAGGTCACATTAACAAAATCTAGAATAATTTCAACATAATTTCAATGAACTTTTGGTTCTAAGTCATCTTGAAAAGTAAGTTCACCGCCACAAAAAAAATATTCCATATTAAATGCCAAGTCTGTATATATATACACACACACAGGGTGAGTCAAAAGTAGCACCCGATTTCTGTTTATATATATTATAATATTCATTCATATATATATATTTTCACAAATATGATGATTTTGACGAACCATGGGTAAATCCCCAAGGGATTCTTAAATCCCCAATTAATTAATTGGTTAAATCCCCAATCAAGGGAATCCAAGCATTCTGCTCATTTCAGCTCCACGGAAGGCCAAGCCAATCAAAATTCCGAGGACGAACAAGATTTTTAAGTGTGCCAGATTTCCAGCAGGCATGGCCCACACCAGTTTCCTCACGAGACAGGTGTTTTTATTCATTCATTCATTTATTTATTTGAAACACCAATACGAGGCTCGTAGTAGAGCTTGTACACGTAATCACATGCAGGATTTGAACACCAGTTACCGTCATTACGAGCCAGGGGTTCCGACAGGAATTCTAACAGGTGTTTAGGAGGCCTTCGAGATGAATGTCCTTTAGGTTTTTTTTTTTTCTGCTTTTATTATTCTCCGATACCTGGTGATAACACTGGGCATCGAACGGTCCAGCTTCAGAAATGAAAATCTTAAACTATGCACGGGATGAATTAAAACACGTTTGAGAGGGAAGGGGAAAAGCAAGGGTGGAAAAACAAAAAATTCAAAAACATGGACATTTATACACGAGAGATAATCAAATTGCTTCAAACCGAGATGGGACGTGTTCTTCATCCAAAATACCAGGTGAAGAGGCAAGCCCTTAATTAGGTACACCTTGTGCCCATCATTCCCTTAAAAGTACCTTAACAAACCTCCAGAACAACCGTTCCGTGCCCCGCGTGCCCCACACTCACCCAGGTAATTCTGATAGCAATTGCGCGTCTGGTTCTGGTTGGGGAAGCGCGCATCAAAGGGAGCGGTTTTGTAATTCTTCAACTTTTCTTCAATCGTTTCAGACATCGTGATATCTGCAGATCGACAAGTTTGGAGGCAATGGATCACTTGTTGTAAACATCCGCAGAACAGGTTGAACATGCATTAGAATAAAGGTCAATCACAAGGAATTAACACAATGTGCGGGATTGGAACGTAGGATCCCAGGAACACGGGCTCAGTTGGGAATGCCGGAACCTAACTACTCGTGAGCCTCGATGGAGCTACCACATTCATCGCAGATCAGGATGGTTCCTGAAGCCATTTGACCGCACAAAATGGCTACACTTGCGTGAATGAATATTTAATAACACAGTGGGCCCATATCAACACAAGGATAACCAGCTTAATATTTCCACTGAAAAAAGGGTGTAATCTCTAATGTGGTACTCTGCTGGCAGGGCACCCAGTTTTGGTCTGGAATCATCCCCACAACCAAACAGTTCAACTTTTAAAATCAACCTTCTTCAAGCAGCCATCAATCATCTGGACTGGTCTCCCATCTCTCGGCCTCTGACATCAACTCATCCTGGGAATTCTTCCAAAGTGAATTGCTCTCTCTCTCATGCACAGATTTATCCAATCTCGTCTTCAGTTGTCATACCCTTCCTCCTGTCCATGGTACACGGAATCTTGTGGTGAGGCTGTTGCCCAGAAACAACTTCCCTTCTCCTGGAAAGCAAATGCAACGGAAGGAAATCTCATTTCCTTTCACAAAGCCCGAAACAAGTGTGTCTCCACCCTCAGGAGAGCCAGGAAACAATATCTCTCCGTTCTCAAGACCGAACTCTCTGATCTGTCTCCCTCTTCCAAATCCTGATGGCGTCTGGTCAAATCTGTTTCTGGTGTTTGTTCCCCTTCCATCCCCTCCCTTACCTCAAATGGCTACACAGCTGACTCCACAAGTGAAAAAACTGAATGCCTCAACTCTCTGTTTGCCCCTAAATCTTGTGTCCCAAACCCATCCCTCTCTGTACCCACCGTACCCAGTCGTACCCAGCTGCTCCTGGACTCTGTGTCCTTTCCTCCTGACAAGGTGGAAAAGTTTGTGTCAACCCTCGACTCTGATTCTGCAACTGGACCTGACGGCATCAGCCCACGGGTCCTAAAATCCTGTTCTTCCACTCTTTCACTCCCTCTCTCTGTTCTCTTCACCCTCTCTTTTGCTCAATGTCATCTGCCATCTGCTTGGAAATCAGCCAATATCAACGCTTTACACAAAAAAGGTGCAAAAACAGATCCCAGCAACTACAGACGAATCAGCCTTCTCCCAATTATCAGCAAAGTCATGGAATCCATCATTGCTTCGGATATGAAATCTTTCCTCTTCTCCAATGGCTTGATCTCTGATCATCAATTTGGTTTCAGACCAGGTCATTCTACTCTGGACATGCTGCTTCTGCTGTCTCAACAATGGATGGCGGTCCTCAATGCCAAATAGGAAATTAGAGCTGTCTCCCTTGACATATCACGTGCCTTCGATACGGTCTGGCACCCCGCTCTGCTCACCAAACTCTCCTCCTTTGGTATCCATGGAAATCTCCACGCATGGCTGGCGGACTTCCTTTCTAGTCGTAGTCAACGTGTGGCCCTGAATGGATTTCTCTCATCTCCTCTTCCTGTTCAGGCTGGAGTTCCCCAAGGCAGTGTTCTGGGCCCTGTGCTCTTTATGGTCTTCATCAATGATCTCTCCGACTCTCTTGAAAATCCTCTCTATCTCTTTGCTGATGACTCCACTCTCTGCCGCTCCATTCCTCATCCCTCAAATCGGCAGTCTGCAGCCTTCTCACTCTCTGCAGACCTGGACAAAATCACAGACTAGGCAAACAAGTGGAACATGTCTTTCAATCCTGACAAATCTCACACTCTTACGATGTCTCTCCGAAAAGACCGACTGGACAACCCTCCCATCCACTTTCTGAATAATCCTCTCCAAGAAGTTCTGTCACTCAAGCTTTTGGGTCTCACTCTCTGCCATGATCTTTCCTGGGAAAACCACATTTCAAATCTGGCCTCCAAAGCCAGTCGCCGACTGGGCATCCTCCATCATGCGAAGTCCTTCCTTGGCACACCTGAGCTCCTCACCACATATAAGGCTTTCATCCGCAGCTCAATGTAATATTGTTCCCCCCTCTGGGCTGGTGCTCCTGCCTCACACCTAGCTCGTCTTCACGCTGTTGAAACCAAAGCGTTCAGGTCATTGGAATCTCCCGCGATGAAGTTACCTACGAGGGCCTTTCACTTACTCACCGCAGGCAGGTTGGTGGTCTTTCTGTCTTCTACCGACTCCTCTCCGGCCTTGCTCCTCCAGCTCTCTCTGGGCTGTCCCCCAAATATTCCTGCAGGTCGCACAAGATCTGCCTGCAACCCTCTCATGGTTAAACTGCCAAAATCAAGACTCTCTGCTCACCTTCACTCCTCTTTTCTCCTGCCTCTGGAACAAACTCCCTCACTCTCTTCAATCCCACTCCTCCCTCCAGGTCTTTAAAACAGCTGTTCACCACCATCTCTTATCTTCCCCCATCCAAAACCTTGATCTTTTCTACCCCTGCTAATTTCACCCCAAATCCACTTTTTTGAAATACCAACTTCTTTCTTGGAAGTCCTTGGTGTCCTTGTTTTTATACTTCTCCCACCCCCACCCCTCCTTCCCACACCGCCTCCCCCCCCCGCCAAGCCCTCTCCCTCCCACACATTCCCGATGTCCCTGCTCTCAAATGTTGTGTTAATGCTCTTCTCCTTCTCTCCCCATCTTGTCTACAGCTCCCCTTTTTATATACTTTGTTTGTTTGTCTGTTTTGTTTGTGTGATCTGTTTGTCTGTTTGTGTGTCTCCTTCTCTCCACAAATGTAAGCTCTTTGACGAGCCTCGATTCTGTATACAAAAAAAAAACAAAAAAACAAACAAACAAAAAAAAACACAACGAGTCACCTTTTTGCATCGCATACTACAACGACGACTAAAACGCCAACAACTACTACTACTACGAAATCAACTGCGACAACTACTACTACTAAAACATCAACGACTACGACTACTAAAACATCAACTACGATGACTACTACACCGAAAACATCAACGACGACTACTACTACTACCACTACTAAAACAGCAACCACGACTACTACTACTACTACTACTACTACTACCATGACTACTACTACTAAAACGCCAAATACACCTACTACTAAAACGCCAAATATGACAACTACTACGAAAACGACAAATAGGACTACCACTAGTAATACTAAAACGACAAATACGACTACTACTACTAAAACGACAAATACGACTACTACTACTACTACTACTACTAAAACGACAAATACGACTACTACTACTAAAACGACAAATACGACTACTACTACTAAAACGACAAATACGACTACTACTACTAAAACGACAAATACGACTACTACTACTACTACTACTACTAAAACGACAAATACGACTACTACTACTAAAACGACAAATACGACTACTACTACTAAAACGCCAGATACGACTACTATTACTAAAACGACAAATACGACTACTACTAATAAAACGACAAATACGACTACTACTACTACTACTAAAACGACAAATACGACTACTACTACTAAAACGCCAGATACGACTACTACTACTATTACTAAAACGACAAATACTACTACTACTACTACTAAAACGACAAATACGACTACTACTACTACAACGACAAATACGACTACTACTACTACTAAAACGACAAATACGACTACTACTACTAAAACGACAAATACGACTACTACTACGAAAACGACAAATACGACTACTACTACTAAAACGACAAATACGACTACTACTACTAAAATGCCAAATACGACTACTACTAATAAAAGGACAAATACGATTACTACTACTACTAAAACGCCAAATACGACTACTACTACTAAAACGCCAAATACGACTACTACTAATAAAAGGACAAATATGACTACTACTACTACTAAAACGACAAATACGACTACTACTACTAAAACGCCAAATACGACTACTACTAATAAAAGGACAAATACGACTACTACTACTAAAACGCCAAATACGACTACTACTCATAAAAGGACAAATACGACTACTACTACTAAAACGCCAAATACGACTACTACTAAAACGCCAAATACGACTACTACTACTACTAAAACGACTACTGCTAGTACTACTAAAACGCCAAATACGACTACTACTACTAAAACGACAAATACGACTACTACTACTACTACTAAAACGACAAATACGACTACTACTAAAACGACTACTACTAGTACTACTAAAACGCCAAATACGACTACTACTACTAAAACGCCAAATACGACTACTACTACTAAAACGCCAAATACGACTACTACTACTAAAACGACAAATACGACTACTACTACTAAAACGACTACGACTACTACTAATACTACTACTAAAACGACAAATACGACTACTACTACTACTACTAAAAGGACAAATACGACTACTACTACTAAAACGACAAATACGACTACTACTACTACTAAAACGACAAATACGACTACTACTAAAACGACAAATACGACTACTACTAAAACGACAAATACGACTACTACTACTACTAAAAGGACAAATACGACTACTACTACTACTACTAAAACGACAAATACGACTACTACTACTACTAAAAGGACAAATACGACTACTACTACTAAAACGACAAATACGACTACTACTAAAACGACAAATACGACTACTACTACTACTAAAAGGACAAATACGACTACTACTACTAAAACGACAAATACGACTACTACTACTACTAAAAGGACAAATACGACGACTACTAAAAGGACAAATACGACTACTACTACTAAAACGACAAATACGACTACTACTACTACTAAAAGGACAAATACGACTACTACTACTACTAAAACGACAAATACGACTACTACTACTACTAAAACGACAAATACGACTACTACTAAAACGACAAATACGACTACTACTACTACTACTACTACTACTACTACTACTAAAAGGACAAATACAACTACTACTACTAAAAGGACAAATACGACTACTATTACTAAAACGACAAATACGACTACTATTACTAAAACGACAAATACGACTACTACTACTACTAAAACGACAAATACGACTACTACTAAAACGACAAATACGACTACTGCTACTACTAAAAGGACAAATACAACTACTACTACTAAAAGGACAAATACGACTACTGCTACTACTAAAAGGACAAATACAACTACTACTACTAAAAGGACAAATACGACTACTATTACTAAAACGACAAATACGACTACTATTACTAAAACGACAAATACGACTACTATTACTAAAACGACAAATACGACTACTACTAAAACGACAAATACGACTACTGCTACTACTAAAAGGACAAATACGACTACTACTACTAAAACGACAAATACGACTACTATTACTAAAAGGACAAATACGACTACTATTACTAAAACGACAAATACGACTACTATTACTAAAACGACAAATACGACTACTATTACTAAAACGACAAATACGACTACTACTAAAACGACAAATACGACTACTGCTACTACTAAAAGGACAAATACGACTACTACTACTAAAACGACAAATACGACTACTATTACTAAAAGGACAAATACGACTACTACTACTACTAAAACGAAAACTACTAAAACGCCAAGTATCACTAGTACTAGTAAAACTACTACTACTGAAACAACAACCTCAAAAGATTCCCTTCTTATGAGTTATGACTTATGAGTTATGAGGTCAGATGGAAACGCTCTCGGCACAAGTCTTTCACGAACTGGTTCGCCAAGCCTGACGTTCGACTGAAGGTGACAGGAATGTGTCATTTTATTTGTTCAGAGTGCCGGCGATAACTCCCCTAATATATTCACAGAAGACACCGTGGGATCTTTAACGTCCACCAAATATTGCTGAGAGACGGGATGCCCGTCTAACGTCTACATCGATGCATCATCACACCTGTACAACACCTGAATAGCAATTTATACTTATAGTTGGGTAAACAGCTCAAAAGCGAATGTGCGACCTCTAGTCTAATCTAACCCGTCAACCCATTATGAACAAAATACAGAGAACATATTTGGAAACGGAGGATAAAAGGACATCCAGAAAGAAAAAGAAAACCAGAATGAAGGTAAATATAATAATATTAATAATGAGCACTGGGCCTGCAGGATGGACGGTGAACATAAGCGTCGGCCTTTGTCAAACTTTGTGCCACCTGACCTACAATTAACCTTGCAGGTCGAGCGGACACCTGCTCACCGGGTTTGGCGACGAATAAAGTCACGGGGCCGAGTGCGTCGATTGGACAAACGAGCCGAGGGCCGAACGAGCGCTGACAGAATCGAGATTCGAGAAGGACACTGTTCCGAGATGCGGAAACCGACCGGAAATAGATCCTTAACACCTCCTCTCCTCGGGGTTAATTATGTCTGTCAACCTAAAAAGTCATGATGTATATTTAATCGACTATTAGTTATTGAATACAGTTCAAATAAATTGATCATTGGGTGGTGCTCATGAACCGACAATCAAACACTACCGTTGAGGGTATCAACCGCTACACCGTCCCAAATGATGACATGGATAGGCAGGAAAATCGGTGGTGGGGTAGAATGGAAACCACGAAAAATTGATTCCAATATATTGTACTGTACCGTTACTACGATTCACGGGCAGGTATTTGTTTGTGTGTGTTTGTCTCGTTACTCCTCCTTGCTACATAGGATCAGCATAACCACAAATAGTGTATAGCAGGGTTTTATATTTGTCGGTGGTGTTGGGGGAGAATGGGGGAGGGGGAAAAGGGGTGGCGGTATGGGGGGAATTGGGGTGGGGGGAGAATGGGGGATTACAAGAATCCCACCTCCAGGTGGGAGAGGGGATTACAAGTCTCACCTTTACAGTACAGTATTCCTGTGCCCATCCTTTACAGAAAAGTATTCCTGTCCCCACCCTTACAGTACTGTATTCCTGTTCCTGTAGCGGCTACCGCTGGGTTTTCACAATCGCCTTGCACCTATCAAGGACGCGGAGCGATCACCATGCCGGGTGTAAAGTATCTCGACAAACTGCGATCAATTGTCGTACGCGTTTATTCACTCTGCCGATCAAGGCCCGATTCACAGCAGAGGCATCCGAGCTCTGGCGTAGGGATACAACCCGGTCCCGGTGTAGGGATACAACGGTGAACATTTGCACTGCATACATGACATCCTCCCCTTTAAGTCCAAAATTACCAAGAGCAATACGTGCTAGATTTCCAGAATTGACATTTCAAAAGCAACATTTCCAAAACATGTGAAAATATGTGTGCAAACGGTTATGAGAATAATGAAAATACGTGAAAATAGAACATGTGTCAACGTGAAAAAAAAACATCTTCAAAGATTCAACCGGTCGGGTGCTTTTCTCTCACGCATTGAGCGTCGCGGTGTACCAGTGGATACAGAGTCCGAGGTGATTCCTTTGGGTCGCGGTGTACCAGTGGATACAGAGTCCGAGGTGATTCCTTTGGGTCGCGGTGTACCAGTGGATACAGAGTCCGAGGTGATTCCTTTGGTCTCCACGAAGGGTGTAGCGTTTGCAGAGGTTTTCGGGGCATCCGAGCCGGCTGGAGCGGCCACGACGATCTCCGGCAGTGGCGGGTCGAACTGTTGTCCTGACTGTGACGATGCTACAGGCTCCATCGACTCACAGTGACGGTAGGTTATGTGGTCCTGATGTCGACGAATTTCGCGGCCGTCCTGCAGGCGAATCACACTGGACAGTGGACCTGGCTTCTCGATGATGTCTCCCGGTAGCCACGTCGCACCTGCACCAAAATTTCGGGCAAACACTGGATCTCCAATGTTGATACATCGACTGTTGGACGTCTTATCGTGCACCAACTTTTGATTAAGCTGGCTCTGATAAACATTTGATGATATGTCTGGTTTGAGATTGTCAAGTGTCGATCTCAAGTGTCGTTTCATCAATAACTCAGACGGAGCTGCACCGGTTGTTGATTGTGGCGTGATGCGGTATTTGAACAGGAGACGAGACAGCTTTGTTTCCAGGGTTCCCTCCTGAAGTTTCTGCAATCCGGATTTGATGATTCCCACGGATCGTTCGGCCAAGCCATTTGAAGCCTGGTGATGTGGGCTGACAAACTTATGTTTGATGCCGTTCCGACGTGTGAACTTGGCAAACTCGGTACTGGAAAAACACGAACCGTTATCACTCACGATCATCCTGGGCAGACCATGAGTGGCGAAACAGCGTCTGAGTCTTTCGATGACAATGGCTGACGTAGTACCACGCGTCACATAGGCATCAATCCATTTTGTGTGCGCGTCCGTAATTATTAGAATCATGCTGCCGTTAATAGGCCCGGCATAATCGAGATGTAGGCGATGCCACGGTTCGCTGGGCCATTCCCAGGGATGCAGTGGCGCTTTCGCAGGTGTATTCCGGGTGCTCTGGCAGGGGTAACAATGTCGAACATGATGTTCGATATCAGCATCAAGATTCGGCCACCACACATAGTTTCTGGCGAGTGACTTCATCTTCACAATCCCGGGGTGACAGTCATGGATTTCATCCATGACCCTGGAACGCAGATTTTTCGGGATCAAGACACGACATCCCCAGAGTAGGCAACCATTTTCCACGCTGAGTTCGTTTTTACGTGCTTTAAAAGCCGCAAAATCTGGGTCACCCTCAGGTAGCAAATGCCATCCAAGCTGTACAGCCTGGACAGTTCTGGACAGAACGGGGTCTCGTCGAGTATGAGTGCGGATCTGGCCGGAATCGACAGCACAATCTTCCAGATGATCCATCAGTGCGATAATGGATCCTGGTGTAGGCGAATCATCAACGGATTCTGGAAGGGGTAACCGACTCATGGCATCTGCATTTGTGATAGACGAACCGGGCTTATAACATATGGTGTAGTCATAAGCAGCGAGAAACAGGGACCAGCGGATGATCCTGGGCGGTAGTGTGTCAGATGTCGCCTTAGTTGGACCAAACAGACTGATCAGCGGCTTGTGATCAGTGCGAATCGTGAAATGATGTCCAAGAAGGTACTGGCGAAATTTGCCGACGCCGAAAACGATTCCCAATCCTTCCTTGTCAAGTTGGGAATAGTTTTTCTCTGCCGGGGACAACGTTCTGGATGCAAATGCAACCGGTCTTTCCGTACCATCAGGCATCACGTGCGATAATACACTCCCCACTCCATACCGACAGGCATCGCATGTCAGCACAAGATCCTTCTCTGGATCAAAATGAACGAGAACATTGGACGATTTGAGCAGATCCTTAGAGGTCTGGAATGCTGATTGTTCAGTAGACCCCCAGCTCCAGCAGACTCCTTTCCTCAAAAGCCGATAAAGGGGGCCCAAAACGTCGGTCACATTTGGGATGTAACGACCATAGAACTGAAGCAAACCGAGGTATGACTTCAATTCGGTCACATCTCGTGGAGAAGGAGCATCCTTGATAGCTCAGACTTTCTCATCTGTCGGGTGTAGACCCTCGGCATCAATCGTATGACCCAGGTACGTGACTGATGGCACCATAAACTTGCACTTGTCTCGACGCAAACGTAGGCCGGAGTCCGAAATCTTCTTCAGAACTCTCTCCAGGTTCTGTAGATGTTCCGCGTCCGTACGACCAGTAACCAGAATATCATCCTGGTAACAAACGACGTTGCGTTCGGCGGCAAACAAACTGTCCATGACACGCTGATAAATTCCAGGTGCAGATTTCACTCCAAAACTAAGTTGGTGGTACCTATACAACCCACGATGCGTGTTGATGGTAAGATACTGTTTCGAATTCTCGTCCAAGCAGAGCTGTAGATAGGCGGATTTGAGATCGAGTTTCGTAAAAGTCTTGCCTCCCGTGAGACGAGCATAGAGGTCTTCGATCCTCGGGATTGGATATTTATCCAATGAAGAACACCTGTTCACGGTCATTTTATAATCTCCACATATGCGGATGGACTGGTCCGATTTTATGACCGGAACGATGGGCGCCGCCCATTCGGCATACTGGATTTGCTCGATGATCCCCAGATTTTCAAGATGATCCAGTTCCTTGTCAATCCGCTCACGCAGGGCGAAAGGGACTGGGCGAGCCCTGCAAAATATAGGATTGGCATCCCGGTCAACCCTGAGTTTAGCCGTATGTCCTTTCAAGGTTCCAAGCTCATCCTTGAAGACATCCGGGTACGTATCCAGCACATTTTTGAGTGTGTATGCTGCGGTAGGAGAAACGTTGGCTGCCCGGAGTTGATGAATGCTTTCCCACTTCAGTCGAATTATGCTCAACCAGTTCCTGCCGAGTAAGGAAGGGCCCTTTCCAGGAATGACGATCAGGGGTAGGTGAAACTCACGGTTATCGTAGCCCACCATGACATCACATGTACCGCAGGGAACAATCTTCTCACCTGTATAGGTGGAGAGTCCATAGGTAGTAGGTTTCAGATGGGGTCGGTCAGCATCACTCCACAGGTTTGTGAAAACAGCATGGCTGATGAGCGAGACGGCCGCACCAGTGTCGACCTCCATTTGCAATGGTCGATTGTTGACGACAACATTGGCAAGAAGAGGGTCCCGCCTATGGTGAGAATCAATATGAAGCAGGTCATACGATTCTGAGTTGTCGGAAACAGAGCTCACCTGGTCAAGCTCGGGTTCCTCCGAACCGATAAACTGATGAATCTTGTCAGCAGCTTTTCCTTTTCCCGATTTGCGAGTGATGCAAGCTGGAGCAATATGGCCAGTTTTCGAACAGAAATGGCAGGTGGCATCTTTGAACCGACACGTCTCCGGAGGGTGCTTTCCGTTGCACCGAAAACAGTTGTTGTGGGTTTGAGACTGCACTGGCTTCTGACGAGGAGCCTTGTTCCAACGTTGTGGCTGAACATGATCCAACCCGATTCACAGCAGGGCTGGTACCAGATGAGCGAGTGGCACCGATGCTTGTAGCGTTGCGTTCAGCACTTTCCATGGAAATGGCGGTGTCTCTGGCATTTTGGAACGTCAGTCTTCTCTCAGCAAGCAGGCGTCTACGAGTGCGGTCATCGGACATGCCAACCACCAGCAAATCACGAAGCATGTCATCGATCGTGTCCCCAAACTCACACAGATGTGACAGTTTTTTGAGGTGTGCAATGAAGTCTGCGATCGACTGACCTTGCTGCTGTCTGCACATGTAAAAATTAAACCGACACAGGATGACTGAAGGAGATGGGTTGCAATGTTCCTTCAAAGCGGCCTTGAGCTCTGCATACGTGAGCTCCTGGATTGTCCGAGGCCGAATCAGGTTTTTAACGAGTGTGAACGTCTCACCTCCGCAAACGGACAGGAAGACGGCCTTCATCCGGCCTTCGGTCGCAATGCCGTTCGCCTCGAAGTAGAAAGACAACCGCTCAGAATACGTGTCAAAATCCCCCTCATGAGGGTCGAATTCATCGATATGGCCGAAAGATGTCATGGTCTAGATGTTTACCTTCGTCGCCATGTAAAGTATCTCGACAAACTGCGATCAATTGTCGTACGCGTTTATTCACTCTGCCGATCAAGGCCCGATTCACAGCAGCGCCATCCGAGCTCTGGCGTAGGGATACAACCCGGTCCCGGTGTAGGGATACAATGGTGAACATTTGCACTGCATACATGACACCGGGCTCGTCCAGGACGCCCGGGCAGGCCCGCGCTCAACTTGCCAGGCCTCGGTCGGGACGCCCGGGCAGGCTCGCCCTCAACTTGCCAGGCCGCAGCCAGGACGCTCGGCCACGCCCCCTCTCGCCTTTCCTGGGCAAACGCTCCGGGATAATGTGTGTATATATATTGCTGCCCGATAAACGGGCTTTTCAGAGTACCTGAGTGTTTTGTTTGAATAAAGCAACTCGGACGAATTCCAGCTTTTTGTCGCGTCCATTCTTCCGATCGACGTGGGAGCCCGAGCTCCTTCATTGGTGACCTACCGACATGGACACGGCAGTGACCCTTAAACTGCCTACCTTCTGGGAGGCTCACGCGGCGGTTTGGTTCGCACAGGCAGACTCCCTGTTCGCCCTGCGAGGCATCACGGCCGACGACACCCGCTTCCACCATGTGGTAGCAGCGCTCGGTTCAGCCACCGCGGCCCGCGCTCTGAGCCTCCTCGAGAGCCCGCCAGCCGCTGACAAATACGGCGCGATTAAAAAGCTCCTCCTCGACGCTTTCACCCTCCCATCGGCGGAACGCGCACGGCGCCTGCTCGACCTGCCCGAGCTCGGCGACACGCGCCCTTCCGAGCGAATGGACTACATGCTTTCGCTGCTCGGCGAGCACTCTCCGGCATTCCTGTTCCGGGAGATGTTCCTCCGTCAGCTGCCTAGCCCGGTACGCCTCGCCCTGGCAAGCACGACGATCACGGATCCCCGTGCCCTTGCCAGGGAAGCCGACAAGATCTCCGCCGCAGGCCAGCGCATCGCAGCAGCGACCTGGGGCCCACCGCCGTCCGACGCAACACCCATGGCGCCCGAGCACCCGGCACGGTCGACGACCGAACTGCCGACGCAATTGGCGGCCGCTACACCGAGCCGACCACCTCCAGCACGACGACCGGAGCCTCCACCTGACCAGGCGTGGTGTTATTATCATGCCAGGTTCGGACAGAAGGCCCGGACATGTCGACCCCCGTGCACCTTCGGCAGGCCGGGAAACGGCCGGGCCGGCGTTCATTACCAGCCATGAGCGCCGGCCACACGGGCAACTTACTGTTCATCACGGATAAAGCGTCTGGACGGCGCTTCCTGTGCGACACCGGCGCCCAACTGAGCGTCATACCTGCCTCTGACCAGGACAGGCAGTCCGCGGTTTGCGGCCCCTCCTTGGTTGCGGCCAACGGATCGGCCATCCGCACCTTCGGCCCGCGCAACGTCACCCTCCGCTTCGGTGGCCAACACTTTGCTTGGACGTTTGTAACCGCAAACGTGCCCATGGCTCTGCTAGGCGCCGACTTCCTCTGCGCACACGGACTGCTGGTGGACGTCCAACGGCGTCGTTTAATCAACGCCGAAACCTTCAGCTCCCTGGCATGCACATTGAGCAGCTCCGTGCCGACCGAGCTGGCATGCGCCCTCCCGGCGGCGAACGAGTTTGCTCGCCTGCTCACGGAGTTCCCGGCCCTCACGCGGCCGACGTTTTCGGCCGTCGCAGTACGGCATGGGAACGAGCACCACATACCAACCACGGGCCCGCCGGTCTATGCCAGAGCCCGCCGCCTCGACCCAGCCAAGCTCGCCGTGGCCAAAGCCGAGTTCGACGCTTTAGAACACCTCGGCATCGTGTGGCGCTCCGATAGCGCGTGGGCTTCACCACTACACATCGTCCCAAAGCCAGGGGGCGGCTGGCGCCCATGTGGCGACTACCGCCGCCTTAACGACGCTACCACCCCCGACAGGTATCCGATCCCGCACATCCAAGACTTCTCCGCCCGTCTGGCGGGACGGGTCATTTTTCGAAAATTGATCTCATACGGAGATATCACCAGGTACCTGTCAGGGCGGCCGACGTCCCAAAAACGGCAGTCATCACGCCGTTCGGCTTATTCGAATTCTTACGGATGCCGTTTGGTCTCAAGAACGTGGCTCAGGCGTTCCAGCGCTTGATGGACGGCGTGCTGCGTGACCTGCCGTTCCTTTTCGTTTACCTGGACGACATCCTCGTCGCCAGCACGTCCCGGGCCGAGCACCTCCTCCACCTCCGAACACTGTTCGGGCGCCTCAGCGAGCACGGCCTCATCGTCAACCCGGCCAAATGCCACTTCGGCACGACAGCCGTTGATTTTTTGGGCCACCACATCACCAAGAACGGGGCCGTGCCGCTGCCAACCAAGGTCGAGGCCATCACCACGTTCCTGCGTCCCCGCACCATAAAGGCCCTGCAGGAATTCCTGGGAATGGTGAATTTTTATCACCGCTTCGTGCCCCGCGCTGCTCAACTCATGTGGCCCCTCTACGAAGCCCTCCGGGGCAAGCCGGCCAAGCACGACATCGCCTGGTCCGCAGCAATGGACGCGGCCTTCCAAAGCTCAAAGCGGGCCCTCGCCGACACAACACTGCTCGCTCACCCGGTGCTCAACGCTCCCATCGCCCTCACCACGGATGCCTCCGACTACGCGGTGGGCGCCATACATGAGCAATGGGTGAACGGGGTTTGGCAGCCACTCGCTTTTTTCAGCCGGCAGCTCCGGCCGAACGAGCTCAAATACAGCACGTTTGACCGTGAGCTCCTCGGTCTACACCTGGCCGTCCGCCATTTCCGCCACCTCCTGGAGGGCCGACCTTTCACGGCGTTCGTCGACCACAAGCCGTTGGTTTACGCAATGGCCAAGGTCACGGAGCCGTGGTCAGCCCGCCAACAACGCCACCTCTCCGCCGTGTCGGAGTTTACCACGGACATCCGGCACGTCGCCGGCAAAAACAACGCCGTGGCCGACTGTCTTTCCCGGGCCAGCGCGAACGCGGTCCACCTGGTTGTGGACTTCGCACTTATGGCGGGGGACCAAACCACCGACACCACGGTGCAAGCCCTCCGGGCGGCGGACACGGGCTTCCGCCTGGCCGACATCCCCTTCGCGGACACTGTCCTGCTCTGCGACGTCTCCCAAAGCCAGCCTCGCCCCATCGTGCCCGTCACCTGGCAACGCCGCATCTTCGCCTCCCTCCACGGCCTTTCCCACCCGGGCCGGAAAGCTTCCCAGAAGCTGGTGTCGGCGCGATTCGTCTGGCACGGCCTTCGTCGGGACGTCCGCGATTGGACCAGCACCTGCACAGGCTGCCAATGGGCCAAGGTCCACCGAACACACCCAGGCCCCGCTGGCACCTTTCACCATGCCTGAACGACGTTTCGACCACGTCAACGTGGATCTGGTGGGCCCCCTCCCCCCGTCACGGGGTTCACACACCTGCTCACCATGGTGGACAGGACCAACAGGTGGCCGGAGGCCGTTCCCCTCGTCTCCACCACCACCGCCGACGTGGCGCAGGCTTTCATCGCCACCTGGATCGCCCGCTTCGGTGCACCGGCGGACATCTCGTCAGACCGCGGACCACAGTTCACCTCCGAGCTGTGGGGCGCGGTCGCCCGCAACCTGGGAGTCAAGCTCCACCGTACTACGGCCTACCACCCCCAAGCAAACGGGTTGTGCGAGCGATTCCACCGCTCCATGAAGGCCGCGCTCATGGCCGGCCTTCAAGACGGCGGTTGGGCCGACCGGCTGCCGTGGGTCCTTTTGGGCCTCCGCACGGCCCCCAAGGAGGACCTCCAGGCATCCACCGCCGAGCTTGTCTACGGCCAGGCGCCACGCGTCCCGGGTGAATTCGTGCCCGACGCTACCAGTCCCTGGTCCGCAGCTCACCAGCGCTCGGACCTCCAGGAGGCCGCCCGATGGTTTGCCCCCGTGCCAACATCCCACCACGGTGACCCCCAGTCCTACGTCCCGCCAGCACTTCGCACAGCGGAGTATGTTTTTGTGCGTCACGACGCACATCGGGGGCCACTCCGGCCGCCGTACGATGGGCCCTTCCGGGTCCTGCGTCGGGACGACAAGTCGTTCGCCATCGACATCGGTGGCAGGTTGGACCGGATTGCGGTGGACCGCCTCAAGCCGGCGCATGTGGACGTCGACCAACCACCACGGGTGGCCCTTCCGCCGCGGCGAGGCCACCCCCCGTCCATGGTGCCCCCCACTCGACCGCCCACCACCACACCGGACCCCCCCCCCCCCCACGACCCGCCAGGGGTTGCTTCGGCCGGGTCATCAGGACCCCCCTCAAATTGACCCTGCCGGTGCAAGTCGATTCTGGGGGGACGTGTGTAGCGGCTACCGCTGGGTTTTCACAATCGCCTTACACCTATCAAGGACGCGGAGCGATCAGCATGCCGGGCTCGTCCAGGACGCCCGGGCAGGCCCGCGCTCAACTTGCCAGGCCTCGGTCGGGACGCCCGGGCATGCCCCCTCTCGCCTTTCCTGGGCAAACGCTCCGGGATAATGTGTGTATATATATTGCTGCCCGATAAACGGGCTTTTCAGAGTACCTGAGTGTTTTGTTTGAATAAAGCAACTCGGATGAATTCCAGCTTTTTGTCGCGTCCATTCTTCCGATCGACGTGGGAGCCCGAGCTCCTTCATTCCCACATTTTCCAGTGCAGAGATGTTTTGAATTTGTTGTTTTTTTGTTTTTTTGCCTCATGTACGTATTAAACCCAGGTTATTTTATTTTCAGGAGCGATTGAGGAAGCTGTCAGTTGCCTATACACCGTCCAAATAAAGGTATGTGTCGGAATAATGGGTTGCATGCTTGGAACAAGATCGCTCATAGGGTGGGTACTCCGCTAGTTTACATAAACTACCAAGAGTACGAATCAACATTACCTCGGAATCTGAGTTCAGATCCAAGGGATCCTGAGCAGAGGTAAATTGCCAGCTCAAAGTGAAATCTGGAGTGAGCAATGTCGCGACTGCTCTGGAACAAAATTATCTGAAACACATTGTGAGAAAGCAGACCTGTGCAATGTACTGTACCTACTACAATGGAACAGCTAATGTCATTGCAGAACCCCCACAGATCTTCCAAAAGTCTCTCGATGAAGGGGTTCTCCAATCGGATTGGAAAATGGCTAACATCACACCCACAGTCATAAGAAAGGAAACAGCATGCTGTTGAGAACTACCACCCCGTAGGCTGTAAGATTGGTAGGAAGATACATGGTAGTGTAGCGGTTACCGGAAGCATTACACAATCCCCTTGCACCGGCCGATGACGTAACCGGCGGGCGTTCACTTGCCCGGGCTCGTCCGGACTTGCCCGGACTTGCCTTGCCCGGGCGGACCCTTGGTTTGCATACCACGCCCCGTTGAGAGGCGTGGCTTACCGATTTGCAAACCACGCCCCGCCTGAGAGGCATGGCTTTTGTGTGGTGAACTTTGGTTATAAATTGCCAATGCTTTTGAGTTGAGCTAGAAATAAATAGCTCAGTGAAACTTCGTTCCTGGTGTCGTCCATTTTGTCCTGCTTTACCGTGAGAGCATAGCTCCACAATTGGTGACCCCTTTTCAAGAACACGGCGATGGAGTCATCTGTAGCTTTGAAGCTCCCTGGCTTTTGGGAATCGCACGCAGCTGTCTGGTTCGCCCAAGCGGATTCTCAATTCGCCCTGCGGAACATTATGGAGGACACGACGCGCTACCACCATGTGGTCTCCGCGCTCAATGCCTCCACTGCCGCCCGGGTCCTGAGCTTCCTACAGAACCCACCGAACGCCGACAAATACGGCGCGCTCAAAGGCCTACTCCTCGGTGCGTTTGGACTAACGGAGACCGAACGTGCGCGACAACTGCTCGACCTCCCGGAGCTGGGTGAGGCCCATCCATCCGAACGCATGGACCACATGCTTGCTCTACTCGGTGACCACAGCCCAGATTTCCTCTTCCGCGAGCTGTTCCTCCAGCAGCTACCCGGGCAGGTACGATTAGCTTTGGCTAATTCGCCCATCACGGACCCTCGCGCCCTGGCCAAGGAGGCCGATAATTTTTTCTCGGCCAGGCGACACGTCGGAGCAGCCGCCTGGAACCCTGGGCCAACCGAGGCAACGCCCGCGCCACGACCGGCACAAACACCGGCCGAGTTAGCGCCACTGGCGGCAGCGGCCGCCGTGACGTCCCGTCGACTGAACCCGACGCGACCGCCGGAGCCTCCACCAGAGCGGACCATGTGCTACTACCACACCAGGTTCGGGCAGAAGGCCAGAACGTGCCGCACGCCGTGCACTTTCGGCAGGTCGGGAAATGACCAGGCCGGCACTCGTTGCCTGCCATGAGCGTCGGCCATTCAGGCAGCCTTCTGTTTATTATGGACACGGCGTCCAGGCGGCGTTTTTTGTGCGACACCGGCGCTCAGCTGAGCGTGATACCCGCCTTGGTGCAGGACAAACAGGCCGCGCTTTGCGGCCCCGCCTTGGTCGCTGCAAACGGCACCTCCATCCGCACCTTCGGTTCGCGCAGCGTTGCATTCTGCTTCGGGGGCCAGCGCTTCAGGTGGGACTTCATCATGGCGAACGTACCCATGGCCTTGCTGGGTGCAGATTTTCTTTGCGCGCATGGGCTTTTGGTTGACGTCAAACTGCGTCGGCTCATCAATGCGGAGACCTTCAGCTCGCTCGCTTGCTCATTGAGCGGCTCCGCACCAACCAAGCTAGCCTGCGCTCTCCCGGCCGCGGACGATTTCACCCGCCTACTCGCCGAGTTTCCCGCCCTCACGCAGCCGACGTTTTCGGCCGTCGCCGTCAAACACGGCGTCGAACACCACATCCCGACCACAGGTCCACCGGTCTATGCCAGGGCTCGTCGCCTCGACCCGGCCAAACTCGCCGTGGCGAAGGCGGAATTCGACGCACTGGAGCGATTGGGCATTGTGCGGCGCCCGAATAGCGCGTGGGCCTCGCCCCTGCACATCGTGCTCAAACCGGGTGGCGGATGGCGACCATGCGGCGATTACCGCCGCCTCAACGACGCCACCACCCCCGACCGGTACCCGATACCACATATACAGGACTTTTCCGCCCGTTTGGTGGGGCGGGTGATCTTTTCCAAGGTCGACCTCATTCGGGGCTACCACCAGGTACCCGTCCGGCCGGCCGACGTGCCGAAGACGGCGGTAATTACACCTTTTGGCCTCTTCAAGTTCCTTCGCATGCCGTTCGGCCTTAAGAACGTGGCCCAGGCCTTCCAACGGCTGATGCACAGCGTGCTGCGTGACCTCACCTTCCTTTTCGTCTACTTGGATGACATTCTCATCGCCAGCACTTCCCGGGCGGAGCACCTCATCCACCTGCGCATGCTTTTTGAGCGCCTCGGCCAGCACGGCCTCATCATCAACCCGGCGAAATGCCAGTTTGGCGTAACGGCCGTCGACTTCCTGGGGCACCGCATCACGAAGCGCGGGGCCGTTCCGCTGCCGACCAAGGTGGAGGCAATCACAAGTTTCCCGTGCCCCCGCTCCATCAAGGCCCTACAGGAATGTTTGGGAATGGTAAATTTCTACCACCGGTTCATGCCTCGCGCCGCCCAACTCATGCGCCCCCTGTACAAAGCCCTCCGGGGCAAGCCGGCCAAGCACGACGTCACCTGGACCAAAGAGATGGACGAGGCGTTCACGGGCGCTAAGCTGGCCCTCGCCAGCGTGACCAATCCCGACCATGCTAGCGCACCCGGCGCTCGATGCACCCATCGCCCTCACCACGGACGCTTCCGACTACGCGGTGGGTGCCGTGCATGAACAGTGGGTGAACGGGGCTTGGCAACCGCTGGCCTTCTTCAGCCGACAGCTTCGCCCTAACGAGCGCAAGTATAGCGCTTTCGACCGCGAGCTCCTCGGCCTTTACCTGGCTGTTCACCACTTCCGCCATCTTTTAGAGGGACGCACGTTCACGGCGTTTGTGGACCACAAACCCCTGGTCTTCGCCATGGCCAAGGTTGCAGAGCCGTGGTCGGCCCACCAGCAGCGCCACCTCTCCGCCGTGTCCGAATTTACGACGGACATCTGGCACGTCGCGGGCAAGGACAATGCTGTGGCCGATTGCCTCTCCCGGTCCGGCGCGAACGCCGTCCACCTCGGTGTGGACTTCGCCGCATGGCGGCCGACCAGACCGCCGACCCCACGGTGCAAGCCCTCCGGACAGCGGACACAGGCCTGCGGTTGGCCGACGTCCCCTTCGAGGACACAGGCACAGTTCTCCTGTGTGACGTTTCCCTGGGCCAACCTCGCCCCATCGTGCCCACCGGATGGCAGCGGCACATTTTTGTCGCCCTCCACGGCCTTTCCCACCCGGGCCGGAAAGCGTCGCAGACGCTCGTGGCAGCGAAATTCGTCTGGCACGGGCTCCGTAAGGACGTCCGCAACTGGGCCAACGCCTGTGTCGCCTGCCAGCGCGCGAAGGTCCACCGGCACACCCAGGCCCCGTTGGCACCATTCGACGTGCCTGCGCAGCGCTTCGACCACGTCAATGTGGACCTGGTGGGACCCCTTCCCTCCTCGCGGGGCTTCACCCACCTCCTCACGATGGTGGACAGGACCACCAGGTGGCCGGAGGCCGTCCCGCTGGCATCAACAACATCCGCCGATGTGGCGCAGGCCTTCATTGGCACCTGGATTGCCCGTTTCGGCGCCCCCTCGGACATCTCCTCCGACAGAGGCCTGCAATTCACCTCTGAGCTTTGGGGCGCGGTCGCCCAGGCCTTGGGGGTCAAGCTACACCACACCACGGCCTACCACCCCCAAGCCAACGGCTTGTGCGAGCGGTTCCACCGCTCGATGAAGGCCGCTCTCAGGGCCAGCCTCCAGGATGACGGTTGGGCTGACAGGCTCCCATGGGTCCTATTGGGCCTCTGAACGGCCCCTAAAGGGGACCTCCAGGCTTCCACCGCCGAGCTGGTCTACGGCCAGCCACTGCGCGTGCCGGGCGAGTTCATCCCCGACGCCACCGTCGCCTGGTCCGTGGCTCGCCAACGCTCGGTCCTCCAGGAGGCCGCCAGGAGGTTTGCCCCCGTGCCCACGTCCCATCACGGCTGCCCCAAACCCCACGTCCCCCCAGCACTTCGCACTGCGGAGTACGTTTTCATCCGGAACGACGCACACTGGGGACCGCTCCGGCCGCCGTACCATGGACCTTTCCGGGTCCTGAAGAGGGACGACAAGTCATTCATCGTGGACATCGACGGCAAACCGGACCACATCTCCGTGGACCGCCTCAAGCCGGCCCATTTGGACCTCGACCAACCTCCACGGTTGGCCCTTCCTCCACGACGGGGCCGTCCCCCGTCAACCAAGCCCCCCGCCCGACCATCCACCGCCACGCCACCTACCACCCCCACACGAATCGCCAGGGGTCGTTTCGGCTGTGTCATCAAGACCCCCCTCAAACTGACTCTCCCGGTGCAAGTTAATTCTGGGGGGGCGCATGTAGCGGTTACCGGAAGCATTACACAATCCCCTTGCACCGGCCGATGACGTAACCGGCGGGCGGTCACTTGCCCGGGCTCGTCCGTTATTTGCCCGGACTTGCCTTGCCCGGGCGGACACTTGGTTTGCATACCACGCCCCGTTGAGAGGCGTGGCTTACCGATTTGCATACCACGCCCCGCCTGAGAGGCGTGGCCTTTGTGTGGTGAACTTTGGTTATAAATTGCCGCCCGTTCTATCGTGCTTTTCAGTGCTTTTGAGTTGAGCTAGAAATAAATAGCTCAGTGAAACTTCGTTCCTGGTGTCGTCCATTTTGTCTGGCTTTACCGTGAGAGCATAGCTCCACAGTAGGAATATTTGTTTGGAATAATACATGGTAGTGTGGCGGACACAAAAGCCCACTGGCGTGGTGACATCATTCCACGCACCAAGTGGGCGGTGGCCACGCCCGAGGGGTAGGCGTGGCCTCATGATATACCCCGGGCGACCAGCCCGGAGAAGTTCAGTGTTACAGTGTAGTCTTACAATAAAGACGTTTATATGTTACCGCTTGTCCGCTTCCTCCTTGCTCACAAGCAGCGCGCGTACCGCCGCGCTTTACTGGTGACCCTCGACGTTGGATCTGCCGTAGCGATCCTTCCGAACACGACGCCATTGCAATGGCCAACGACAAGGCAATGGCGATTAAACTTCCCGAATTTTGGGAGGCCCAGGCCGAAGTCTGGTTCGTTCAAGCCGAAGCCCAATTTCAGCTTCGGCGCCTCACCAACGACGACCTGCGCTACTGCCATGTCGTCGCCTCCCTCGGGCCCGGCACGGCCGCTCGAGTTGTGTCCGTCCTTCGCCACCCACCGGACGGCCACAAGTACGAGACACTCAAGCGGCTACTCCTAGCCACGTTCGGCCTCACGGACGACGCACGGGCCGATCGCCTCCTGGATCTCCCCGAGCTCGGTGAGACGCGCCCGTCGGTCCGAATGGACCATATGCTGTCACTGTTGGGCGACGAAGCCCCCGGTTCGCTATTCCGGGCGCTTTTCCGTCGCCAACTTCCAGCGCAGGTTCGCCTCGCGTTGGCCGGGACCGGGCTAACGGAACCCCGAGCATTGGCGGCCGAGGCGGACAAGTACTTCGCCGCTTCGGACACGCGGGCGAGCGTTGGCGTGGCCGTCACGGCCTTCGACGCTGATGTTCCACAGCATCATCTTCTACAGCACGCTGATGTTCCACAGCATCATCTTCTACAGCACGCTGATGTTCCACAGCATCATCTTCTACAGCACGCTGATGTTCCACAGCATCATCATCTACAGCACGCTGATGTTCCACAGCATCATCTTCTACAGCACGCTGTGGTTCACCAGCATGCTGATACGCACCTCGTGAACGCCGCCACGCCCCGCCCACCGCCGCGGCGAAAACCGCCACCGCGGGGAAACCCGTCGACTCCACCGGCCTGGCGGAGCCAGCCGCGCTCCTCCAGCTCCACCACCTGGTGCTGGTTCCACGCCAAGTTCGGCCACGAAGCTCGGCGGTGTCATCCGCCGTGCTCCTTCAACGGGTCGGGAAACGCCCGGGCCGGCGCTCAATTGTGGCGATGAGCGCCGGCCGTTCGAGCAGCCTGCTGTTCATAACGGACACCTTCTCCGGGCGCCGTTACCTGTGCGACACGGGAGCACAGGTGAGTGTCATTCCCGCCGGCACGTCAGACAAGCACGCCGCGGGTGGGGGCCCCGCGCTGCTTGCCGCGAACGGGACGCCCATCCGTACGTACGGAAAACGCTGCCTCTCTCTGCGGTTTGGAGGGCAGGTTTTCCGATGGACGTTCGTCACCGCCGACGTGCCCATGGCACTGCTTGGCGCGGACTTCCTGTGCGCTAATGGGCTCCTGGTCGACGTCAAGCGCAGACGGCTTGTCCAGGCCGAGACGTTCAGCTCGCTCGCATGTGCGTTGCCCAGCTCAACGAGCGGCTTGCCAAGCGGCTTGCCGAACGATTCGGTTCCGGCCACGTTGGTCTGTACGCTTCCGGCAGCGGACGCATTCACCCGCCTCCTCGCCGGCTTCCCGGCCCTCACGCGGCCCACCTTCTCGGCGGGGGCCGTCAAGCACGGGGTGGCCCATCACATCCCCACCGTCGGGCCACCGGTCTACGCCCGGGCACGCCGCCTCGAGCCGACGAAGCTGGCGGTGGCAAAAGCGGAGTTCGCTACCCTGGAGCGACTCGGCATCGTTCGGCGCTCAGAGAGCGCTTGGGCGTCGCCGCTGCACATCGTGCCGAAGCCCGGCGGGGGATGGCGACCGTGCGGGGACTATCGCCGTCTCAATGACGCCACGACTCCCGACCGCTACCCCGTCCCCCACATTCAGGACTTTTCCGCCCGTTTGGCGGGCAGGTCCTTCTTCTCGAAGGTGGACCTCATACGCAGCTACCATCAGGTCCCCGTCAGGCCGGAGGACGTCCCGAAGACGGCGGTCATCACGCCATTCGGACTCTTCGAGTTCCTGCGCATGCCCTTCGGTCTGAAGAATGCGGCTCAGGCGTTCCAGCGACTGATGGACAGCGTCCTGCGTGACTTGGATTTTGTCTACGTCTACCTGGACGATATCCTCGTCGCCAGCGCGTCCCGCGAAGAGCACCTACGCCACCTCCGCACGCTCTTCGAACGCCTGGGCCAGCATGGCCTGATTGTGAACCCCGCAAAGTGCCGGTTCGGCGCCGCCACAATCGATTTTCTGGGGCACCGTGTCACCAGGCACGGAGCCGTCCCCCTGCCGGCCAAGGTGGAGGCGGTGAAGGGGTTTCCGCGCCCCCGCACGATCAGAGGGCTGCAGGAGTTCCTGGGCATGGTGAACTTTTACCATCGGTTCCTGCCCCGTATCGCCCAGCTCCTGCGCCCCCTGCACGAAGCTCTCCGAGGTAAGCCGGGCAAAGGCGACGTTACCTGGACCGAGCAGATGGACACGGCGTTCACAGGCGCGAAGCTCGCCTTGGCTAACGCCACCATGCTCGCGCACCCGGCGCCCGATGCACCGATCGCCCTCACCACCGATGCCTCGGACTACGCGGTGGGCGCGGTGCACGAGCAATGGGTGCGTGGAGCTTGGCAACCGCTGGCATTCTTTAGCCGGCAGCTTCGCCCGCCCGAACGACGTTACAGTACCTTCGACCGCGAGTTGCTCGGACTTCACTTGGCGGTCAGGCACTTCCGCCATCTGCTCGAGGGCCGGGCGTTCACTGCCTTCGTCGACCACAAGCCGCTGATCTTCACGATGGGCAAGGTCACCGAGCCGTGGTCGGCCCGGCAGCAGCGTCACCTCTCGGCCGTGTCCGAGTACACGACGGACATCCAGCACGTCGCGGGGAAGGACAACCCGGTTGCGGATTGCCTTTCCCGGGCCGTCGCCCACGCAGTCCACCTCGGCATCGACTATGCCCGGATGGCAGCGGACCAGGCCGCTGACCCCGACGTCCAGGCCTTGCGGACCGCCGTCACGGGCCTCCGCGTCACCGAAGTGCCGTTCGACGGCGCGGGCGCGGCCCTCTTGTGCGACGTCTCCCTCGGGCGTCCTCGCCCCATTCTGCCCGCGGGCTGGCAGCGCCAGGTGTTTGACGCCATCCACGGCCTGTCCCACCCGGGCGCGAGGGCCTCCCAAAGGCTGATCGCCGACAAGTTCGTCTGGCATGGCCTCCGGAAGGCCGTCCGCGGCTGGGCCAGGACATGCCTCGCGTGCCAGCGCGCCAAGCTGCACCGGCACACCCAGGCCCCGTTGGCCCCGTTCACGGTGCCGGAACGCCGGTTTGACCACGTCCACGTGGACCTGGTGGGACCTCTGCCCCCCTCGCGGGGTTTCACCCACGTCCTCACCATGGTGGACCGCACCACCCGGTGGCCGGAGGCCGTGCCCTTGGCGTCGACAACGGCGGCCGATGTCGCGCAGGCTTTCATCGCCACCTGGGTCGCCCGGTTCGGCGCCCCCTCAGACATCTCATCCGACCGCGGCCCCCAGTTCACCTCGGAGCTCTGGGGGGCGGTTGCGCAGGGGCTCGGGGTCCGGCTGCACCGAACCACGGCCTACCACCCCCAGGCTAACGGCCTGTGTGAGCGATTTCACCGCTCATTGAAGGCCGCGCTCCGGGCCACCCTCCGCGACGGCGGCTGGGTCGACAGGCTCCCCTGGGTCCTGCTGGGCCTCCGGACGGCGCCCAAGGAGGACCTGCGCGCATCCGCGGCGGAGTTGGTCTTCGGGCAACCGCTGCGGGTGCCGGGCGAGTTCCTCCCCGACTCCACGGCACCATGGTCCGCGGCACAGCAGCGCTCCGCTCTGCAAGAGACCGCCCAGAGGTTCGCCCCGGTGCCAACGGCATGCCACGGGCACCCACCGACGCACGTCGCCCCGGAGCTTCGCACGGCGGAGTACGTCTTCGTCCGCCACGATGCCCATCGGACACCACTGCGGCCCCCGTACGACGGGCCTTTCCGCGTGCTGGAGACCGGGGCGAAGCACTTCACCCTGGACATCAGCGGTACTCCTGACCGCGTTTCGGTAGACCGCCTCAAGCCGGCCCACCTCGATGTGGACCATCCACCGCCAGTGGCCCGACCCCCACGTCGGGGCCGCCCTCCTGCGGGCAGACCCCCGGCACCGCCCAGCCCCGCCGCCACGGCGCCCCCCGGTCCTGCACCCATCCCAGGGGCAGCCAGGGGCATCCCACCTGGTATCCCTGCACCCCGGACGCCGCCGATCGCCAGGGGGCGCTTCGGCCGGGTCATTCGACTGCCCCACAAACTGGCCCTCCAGGTGCGCGGGAATTCTGGGGGGGCGCGTGTGGCGGACACAAAAGCCCACTGGCGTGGTGACATCATTCCACGCACCAAGTGGGCGGTGGCCACGCCCGAGGGGTAGGCGTGGCCTCATGATATACCCCGGGCGACCAGCCCGGAGAAGTTCAGTGTTACAGTGTAGTCTTACAATAAAGACGTTTATATGTTACCGCTTGTCCGCTTCCTCCTTGCTCACAAGCAGCGCGCGTAACGCCGCGCTTTAGTAGGAATAATTCAAAATGAAAGGAATATGTTTTTCTTTTCAGAAACAAGGAACTGCAGGTAAGAAATTGTTAGAGAATTGCATTTATCCTATATCTAACAAAATGCTTTTTTTTTTTTATCATTTCAGAAATCCCCAAACCGTAAACAACCAGCCTCAAGAAGGACTGCAAACATGACAGAACATCGCACCTCGATGCTCCAGCGAAGATACTCCCTTTCAGTTGAGTCATCTCCATCGCAGCAGGAAGTTCCAGAGAACAGCAATCAAGATCACTTTTACGCCATTTTGGACTCGCCAAGAAAGCTCAAGCGAAAGTTGAATCAAAGCGTAGTGGAATTGCAGAGCCGCAAGAAGATATAGAAAGCCGAGCACCAGAAAACAAGACGTCTGAGACAGAAAGTTGACAGCATGAAATTAATTGTATAGTGTAGCAGCATAGCAAACCTGTTGTGCATTTTGTGATACAAGCACCAAATTTGGCACAAATGTCCATTAATATGTTGCGAACATTTTCAGATATTGGGCCACTTGAAATTCCGTAATTTTTTTTTTCAAATTTTTTCAAATTTCGTAATTTCAAATTTTTCGGGTGACACCGTCACAATTTCGGTCTTCGAGGCCGGCCGATATAGTGGGGCGGCTTAGCCCAAATATTCAAAAGAATTGTGCATTTTGTGATACAAGCACCAAATTTGGCACAAATGTACATTAATATGTTGCGAACATTGTGTGGTCAGCAATGAAGACGAGAGTCTGAATTACATGTATGCAAAAGACCTTGTGAACCAGTGAAGCAAATACACGGGTAAGCATGAATTAAATCTAGGGCATGATATAATTTCCATGATGTTTACCTCTACACTCAATGGTGGAAGGAGGTAATGTTTTGATCCCAGCTTGTCTGTATGTCTGTTTGTCTGTTAGTCCACAAAATTCCAGACAAAGCTTGTAGTAGTGGTAGTTGTAGTGGTAGTGGTGATAACAGAAATTGTTATATAGAACTGAACTTATATTATTATTATATGCAGAAAATAACTTCATTTCTATATGCCCTGCAGTGGACAGGTTAATTGGTTTATGCACTGAAGGGGTCACCCTGGTGTGCACTGCTGTGTTCTGCCTCACTGAGTTGTTCAGGTATGATGTACTCAGCACAAGCTTCCGGTCGGCCCGGAGGTGGGGGTGCGGGGCCTGTCACGGAACGTCAAAACAAACGGCCTGCCGGGCCGCCCAAAAGTCGGGCGTGAGGGGCGCGTCCACTAATGGAACGCCTCTCGCTTCCCAGATCGAGGGCCACGTGGTCAGGAGAACCTCGTCCCTTCCGGTCACACTTTGCCTATCGGCCGGCCTCGAAGACCGAAATTGTGACGGTGTCACCCGAAAAATTTGAAATTACGAAATTTGAAAAAATTTGAAAAAAAAAATTACGGAATTTCAAGTGGCCCAATATCTGAAAATGTTCGCAACATATTAATGTACATTTGTGCCAAATTTGGTGCTTGTTTCACAAAATGCACAATTCTTTTGAATATTTGGGCTAAGCCGCCCCACTAGTATGTTCTCTCCGTGAACAGAATCTCATATCAACAAACTGTGCAGATATGCTGGAGTTCCCAATCACCACAAGGACAGTTAGAAACTAGAGTGGTACTAGGTAGAGAGAGCATACTTCTACCAGACTGAGCAGTTTAATTTTTGTATCCACCGATAATGATAGGTCGGATCTGGATCTAATTGGCTTGTTCTTGTCACCTTACCAACTCATCCACCTAGTTTTGTCACAAGTCGTCCACAACTTTTTGAAATATCATGCTATACAATGCATTCAGAAAGTATTCAGACCCCTTCACTTTTTTCACATTTTGTTATGTTGCAGCCTTATGCTGAAATCGTTTAAATTCATTTTTCCCTCATCAATCTACACTCAATACCCCATAATGACAAAGAGAAAACAGGATTTTAGAAAGTTTTGCAAATTTATTAAAAAGAAAAAACGGAAATATCACATTTACATAAGTATTCATACCCTTTTCTATGACACTTGAAATTTAGCTCAGGTGCGTCGCATTTCTCTTGATCATCTTTGAGATGTTTGTGCACCTTGATTGGAGTCCACCTGTGGTAAATTCAATTGATTGGACATGATTTGGAAAGGCACACGCCTGTCTATATAAGGTCTCACAGCTGGCAATGCGCATCAGAGCAAAAACCAAGCCATGAGGTCGAAGGAACTGCCTGCAGAGCTCAGAGACAGGATTGTGTCGAGGCACAGATCTGAGGAAGCCTAAAATAAATTTCTGTTGCATTGAAGGTTCCCAAGAGCACAGTGGCCTCCATAATTCTTAAATGGAAGAAGTTTGGAACAACCAGGACTCTTCCTCGAGCTGGCCGCCCGGCCAAACTGAGCAATCGGGGGAGAAGGGCCTTTTGTTTTTTTGTGTTTTGTGTGTCGGTTTGTCTTTTTGTGTGATTAATGTTAGCTCTTTCACGAGCCTCGATCTTGTATACAAAAAAACCAAACAAAACAAAAAAAAGAAAAAAAAAAGAAAAGGGCCTTGGTAAGAGAGGTGACCAAGAACCCGATGGTCACTCTGGCTGAGCTCCAGAGATCATGTGTGGAGATGGGAGAAACTTCCAGAAGGCCAACCATCACTGCAACACTCCACCGATCTGGCCTTTATGGCAGAGTGGCCAGACGGAAGCCTCTCCTCAGTGAAAGACACATGAAAGCCCGCTTGGAGTTTGCAAAAAAGCACCTAAAGGACTCTCAGACAGTGAGAAAAACAAGATTCTGTGGATTAAAGCAACGGGACTAGCACGATGTCCGAGAGGTATGCACACTTGCTCTAAGCTGTCGAGACTGGGTTCGAATCCCGACGCAGCTATATGAACTATGATCCCAGGTGTAGCACAGGCATATCATCAATGTGTGTGTGCGCCATTCCTCTGATGGACGTTAAACGGGAGTCAACCCCACAAGAATGTCGGAATAATTGTGGTCGTTCAGAAAAAAATTGTTGGGCCCGATAAGGACATAATAGTAGTAGGTTCTAGGCAAGACCGGCTGATCAGATAACCTTCCTACCAGTGCAATAAATGATATTCAACTAGAACAACACTCTTTGATGTCACGACGTCGACCGCTATGCCTCCGCCCACATTATTACGTCATTATAATACTTGTACCAAGTTTGATTTAAATCCATTAGCTGTTCTCAAGTTTTTTTGTTTTTGTTTTTTTTTGTATACAAGATCGAGGCTCGTGAAAGAGCGAACATTAATCACACAGAAAGACAAACAGACACACAAAACAAGTAACATCGAGAGCGGTAGACAAGATGGGGAGAGAGGGGGAAGGACACAAACACAACATTTGAGAGCAGGGACCGAGAGACATGGAGACATCGAGAGAACTGTGGGAGGGAGAGGGCTTTGGGGGGAAGGCATGGGAAGGGGGGGGGGGGGAGAGGTATAAAACATATGGACACTGCCAAGACTTCCAGGAAAGAAGTTGGAATTTCAAACAAGGTGGATCTGGGGTGAATTAGTGGGGGTAGAAAAGATCAAGGTTTTGGATGGGGGAAGATAAGAGATGGTGGTGAACAGCTGTTTTGAAGACCTGGAGGGAGGAGTGTGATTGAAGTGAGTGTGGGAGTTTGTTCCAGAGGCGGGAGAAGAGAGGAATGAAAGAGTGAAGGTGAGCAGAGAGCCGAGATTTCGGCAGTTTAACCATCAGAGGGTGGCTGGCAGATCTTGTGCGACCTGTAGGAATATTTGGGGGACAGAGCACAGAGAGAGCTGGGGGAGCAAGGCCGGAGAGGAGTCGGTAGAAGACAGAAAGACCACCTACCTGCCTGCGGTGAGTGAGTGAAAGGCCCTCAGAGATAGCTTCATCGCGGGAGATTCCAATGATTCTGAAAGCTTTGGATTCAACAGCGTGAAGCCGAGCCAGGTGTGAGGCAGGAGCACCAGCCCATAGGGGAGAACAGTATTCCATTGAGCTGCGGATGAAAGCCTTGTATGTGGTGAGGAGCTCAGGTGTGCCTAGGAAGGACTTCGCACGACGGAGGATGCCCAGTCGGCGACTGGCTTTGGAGGCCAGCTTGGAAATGTGGTTTTCCCAAGAAAGATCATGGCAGATGGTGAGACCCAAAAGCTTGAGCGACAGAACTTCTTGGAGAGGATTGTTGAGAAAGTAGATGGGAGGGTTGTCCAGTCGATCTTTTCGGAGAGACATAGTAAGAGTGTGAGATTTGTCAGGATTGAAAGACATGTTCCACATGTTTGACCAGTCTGTGATTTTGTCCAGGTCTTCAGAGAGTGAGGAGGCTGCAGACTGCCGATCTGAGGGAAGAGGAATGGAGCGGCAGAGAGTGGAGTCATCAGCAAAGAGATACAGAGGATTTTCCAGAGAGTCGGAGAGATCATTGATAAAGACCAGAAAAAGCACAGGGCCCAGCACACTGCCTTGGGGAACTCCAGCCTGAACGGGAAGGGGAGATGAGAGAAATCCATTCAGGGCCACACGTTGACTACGACCAGAGAGGAAGTCCGCAAGCCATGCATGGAGATTTCCATGGATACCATAGGAGGAGAGTTTGGTGAGCAGAGCTGGGTGCCAGACCGTATCGAAGGCACGTGATATGTCAAGGGAGACAGCTCTGATTTCCTGTTTGGCATTGAGGACCTCCATCCATTGTTGAGACAGCAGAAGCAGCATGTCCAGAGTAGAGTGACCTGGTCTGAAACCAAATTGATGATCAGAGATCAAGCCATTGGAGAAGAGGAAAGATTTCATATCCGAAGTTATCACATTTTTACCTGACATGACATCTGACCTTTGACCTCTTGATCCCAAAATTTAATCGGTTCATGTTTACATCATTATACATACGTGCACCAAGTTTTAATTTAAATCCCTTCAGCTGTTCACAAGTTATCACATTTTTACCTGACGTGACGCCTGACCTTTGGCCTTTGACCTCAGGACCCCAAAATATAATATAATCTTTACATCATTATACATACCTGTGCCAAGTTTGAATTCGATCACTTCAGCCGTTCTCAAGTTATGGACCTTTTACAGACTTTGACCTTTGACCTCTTGACCCGAAAATCGAATCGGTTCATCTTTACGTCATTCTACATAATTGCACCAAATTTGATCAGAATCCCATAACTGGTTCACGAGTTATCGCGGTAAGAGGACTTTTTTTTTTTTAACCTAACATGACCTCTGACCTTTGACCTTGTGACCCCAAAATCTAATCAGTTCATCTTTACCTCATTGTACATACCTGCACCAAGTTTGACCAAGATCCCTTCGGCCGTTCGCAAGTTATCGTGGTAACGAAAACCTATCATGGACGGACGGACGGACGGACGGACAACCTGAAAACATCATTCCCTCAGCGACTTCGTCGATGGAGGCCTTAAAAATAGTTTCCTTCTGATCAGTAAAAGAAGGGTAGTGACTGTAGTTGCTTTCCCACAGACTGCATCTGCTTTCATTATGCCAAGACTTGAATTCATCGTTCATTATGCCAAGACTGAACGGCGCTGTCTCAGCAGATGCTATCATTTGGATGCTGTTGCAGCATTGTAATCGTGCTGAACGCACTTTTCCCCCTTTCGCAAGCCACGTCTTGCATTAGCATCGGGATGTTTTTTGGGGAATTTATACATATCAGCAAACTGCAAGTCGGCCATTCAAAGCACGCTCAGGAAGGAGTATAGGTTGTTGATGAGAAATGAAATTGAACTTTCTGACTCATCACACACATGGAGGCGAATTAGCCTTTTTGTGCATTCTTTCACATGGACACTCCATGGTGCGAGGTTCTTCTGCTTCCCTTGCCTGTCCATACAAGTTGAGGATCTCTTTATCTCTACCCAACACCAATGCTGGTGGGCGACCAAAGTTGGAGGCTGCTTCATGAGGAACTAAATCTCTGGACTTCTGCTGCAGCACTTTACAAAAGTTCCCCATGGATGTTGCTCCGGTGGGCAAGCAGAATCCATTCTTCACATGCACCTGGAATGTCAGCGTCTTCAACCAGTTGAAAAAAATATATATTTTGTATTCAAGATCGAGGTTCGTGTAAGAGCTAACATCAATCACAAAAAAACAATCGGACACACAAAACATACAATAAAGGGAGCGGGAGACAAGATGGGGAGAGAGAGGGAAGCACACAAGTACAACAGCAGAGAACAGGGACATCGGGAGATCTGTGGGAGGGAGAGGGCTTGGGGGGAGGTGGCATGGCAAGGCGGGGGGTGGGAAGGGTATAAAACACATGGACACTGCTAGAACTTCCAGGAAAGAGGTCGGTATTTCAAAAAAAGTGGATCTGGGGTGAATTAGATCAAGGTTTTGGATGGCGGAAGATAAGAGATGGTGGTGAACAGCCGTTTTAAAGACCTGGAGGGAGGAGAGGGATTTAAGAGAGTGCGGGAGTTTGTTCCAAAGGCGGGAAATAAGAGGATTGAGAGACTGGAGGTGAGCAGAGAGTCTTGATTTTGGCAGTTTAACCATAAGAGGGTTGCTGGCAGATCTTGTGCGACCTGTCGGAATATTTGTGGGACAGAGCACAGATGGAGCTAGAGGAGCAAGGCCGGAGAGGAGTCGGTAGAAGACAAAAAGACCACCAACCTGCCTGCGGTGAGTAAGTGAAAGGCCCTCGGAGTCAGCTTCATCGCGGGAGATTCCAATGATTCTGAAAGCTTTGGTTTCAACAGCGCGAAGCCGAGCTAGGTGTGAGGCAGGAGCACCAGCCCAGAGGGGAGAGCAGCACTCCATCAATCTTGTAGTACTTGTGTTGATAGTACTTTCTCTTTAAATGCTCTGCCTTGTCTACTGCAGTTCCCCCGACAATCTTTATTGAGGCAGATGTATAAGCCAAATAAATGAAAGGCGGGATGCTCCATGATACAGCACTTGCTGCAAGCAATAAACCTGACAGCCATTTTTGCCTGATCCAAATATGAACAATGATCTCAGGAAGAAAATGTCGACAACATTATAATAGTGAGCTTTGTCACATTATTAAATCAATCTGCAATTCGAATTTGGATTTTAACTTAAAATTAATTCCAAATGAAGTAATTCAGATCTATAGGATCTATATATACCACTATTACGATTTTATGGTGTTCGAACGGAGATTTTTCTTGCTGAATCATTTAAATGTGTGTATTGCAGGAAATTGCCGATAATACTTTGACAGCCCTTAGTTGACATTGTTTATAGCCAAAGTGCCATTGGAAGCTTTTTATTGGAAAAAAGAAACCAAAAGTATATAAATGTATCCACGATGTCCACCACATTCCGGCCCCTGCAATGCCAGTAGTTTATTTGTCAGATCCGATTAAACATAAGACAACTCGATGGCGAACGCAACACCTCAACCTACAATAATAATAATAATAATAATAATAAAAAAGAAATAAAATCAACCAAAGCATTTCATTTGAAACGCTGACTAGGCGCTGTCTTAATAGTATTTGGCTGCCTCTCGTTGGTTAGCTGCTGACACGTGATGTGCATGCGTAGTTCTGATTGGCGCACAAGAGAGACGTCTCGTGAAGGCGGGAGGGAGGTTTGGTGGAGGCCGACAGTCGCGTTGCTAACGTGGTGGTTGTGCTTGTGGTGGATTTTTTTTTTGACTGTGGTTAAACTTGATACGCGATATGGACTCAGAAAAGATCGCCCAGCTGCGCATCTTCGTGGAGTCGTGCAAGTCGGCGCCTGCATTGATTAATTTACCCGAGCTGCGTTTCTTCAAGGACTGGCTCATCAGGTGAGCGGCCTGCACTCTTAGTCTTAGTCTTACGCGAATGCTGTGCTCAAATCACGATCAGGCGCCAACTAGCACGGGGTGGTTTGCGAGTTTTAAATTCGTTGCTTTTGCCTGAATAGTGAATGCCCCAGAGACGATTTACTTGTTTTTGCGGCCTCGGTCCAAAATCTAATCCTGATTGCCGAGTCACTGGTTTATTTGGCCTTTTCGCTTTGCTAATGTCTCGGAACGCCTCGCCTACATTTTGATATATTAAATCACTTTCAATGTTTGCACACGTATTCCGATCGAGGTTTCAAATTTAAATGGTGTCGTGGTGTATGAATTGAATGCGCTGCATACTGCCTTGACGTACTGTGCGGCTTTTGTGCTTTCATTGGTGGCCCGAAGTGTCATTTCTGATTTATTGTTTTTCTGTCGTAGGGGATGACGCAGTTAAAATGGCATCGTTGAAATATTGACCTCCCCTAATTGATGTAGGCTCCTTGATATAATTGATATAGGCTCCTCCCCCCTGATAAGGGTGCCTGTGGTTATGCCCCTCCCCCTGATGGCATCATCGGTGCCCATGTTTACGGCCCCGCCCCCTGATATCATCCGTGCCCGTGTTTACGGCCCCGCCCCCTGATGACATCGGTGCCCGTGGTTATGCCCCTCCCCCTGATGACATCGGTGCACGTGGTTATGCCCCTCCCCCTGATGACATCGGTGCACGTGGTTATGCCCCTCCCCCTGATGACATCGGTGCCCGTGGTTATTCCCCTCCCCCTGATGACATCGGTGCCCGTGGTTATTCCCCTCCCCCTGATGGCATCATCGGTGCCCGGGTTTACGGCCCCGCCTCATGATTAAATCATCAGTGCCCGTGTTTATGGTGCTGGCCCCTGATTACATTGGTGCCCGTGGTTATGCCCCTCCCCCTGATGACATCTGTGCCCGTGTTTACGGCCTCGCCCCCTGATTAAATCATCAGTGCCCGTGTTTATGGTGCTGGCCCCTGATTACATTGGTGCCCATGGTCATGCCCCTCCCCCTCATGGCATCAGTGCCTGTGTTTACGGCACTGCCCCCTGATAGCATCATCGGTGCCTGTGTTTACGGCCCCTCATGACATCACCCATGCCTGTTGTTATGCCCCATCCTCCAGATCGCATAATCTATGCCCATGGTTACGCCCCATCCACGAGATGACAATTGGTGCCCGTGGTTATGCCCCATCCCCTAGATGACATAATCGGTGCCTGTCGATATGCTTTTCTCCTGATGACATTGCATGGAATGAAGGTATTGGAAAGGGTGTTGGAGAAGAGGATAAGGAAGAAAGTGAAGAACGACGAAATGCAGTTTGGATTTATGCCAGGAAGAGGAACGACAGATGTGATTTTTATTGCAAGGCAGTTGCAGGAGAAGTACATGGAGCAGAGTAAGAAGTTGTTTCTTGGGTTTGTTGATCTGGAGAAAGCATTCGATAGGGTTCCACGCGAAGTATTGACATGGGCATTGAGGAAGTTTGGAGTGGAGGAATGGTTGATCAGAGTAGTGATGGCAATGTACAAAAGAGCGTGCACAGCTGTAAGGACGAAGGACTCACCTCACTGTGGTGAGTTTGAGGTGAAGGTGGGAGTGCATCAGGGGTCGGTACTAAGTCCACTACTATTTGTAGCTGTGATGGAGGTGCTGGCTCGGAATGTAAAGGAGGGTTTACCATGGGAGTTGTTGTATGCAGATCTGGTGTTGATTGCGGAAAGTATGGATGGACTGAAGGAAAAGATGAACAAGTGGAAGGAATGTATGGAGGGGCAAAAGGTCGAAAGGTGAATATTGGAAAGACGAAGGTGATGGCAAGTGGTAAAGCATGTGGTGAGGTGGAAAGAACTGGGAAGTGGCCGTGTGCTGTGTGCAGGAAGGGTGTCGGAGTGAACTCCATTCAATGTACAATGTGCTCTGAGTGGGTTCATAAAAAATGTAGTGGTCTGAGAGGGTCATTAACCAGTGTGGCAGCTACATTCAAGTGTAAGGTGTGCACAGAGGGAGCTGCAGATGGAGGAAATGTTGAGTTGGATCTTGGAGACGGCATGAAGCTGTAAGGTGTGAAAACATTTTGTTACCTAGGAGACATGCTGAATGGAGAAGGTGGATCACCTCTCTTGCCAAAGCCCTTCTCCCCCGATTGCTCAGTTTGACCGGGTGGCCAGCTCTAGGAAGAGTCCTGGTTGTTCCAAACTTCTTCCATTTAAGAATTATTATGGAAGCCACTGTGCTCTTGGGAACCTTCAATGCAGCAGAAATTTTTTTGTAGGCTTCCCCAGATCTGTTCCTCGACACAATCCTGTCTCTGAGCTCTGCAGGCAGTTCCTTTGACCTCATGGCTTGGTTTTTGTTCTGATATGCATTGTCAGCTGTGAGACCTTATATAGACAGGTGTGTGCCTTTCCAAATCCTGTCCAATCAATTGAATTTACCACAGGTGGACTCCAATCAAGGTGTCGAAACGTCAACAATTATCAAGAGAAATGGGAGGCACCTCAGCTAAATTTCAAGTGTCATAGCAAAGGGTATGAATACTTATGTCAATGTGATATTTCAGTTTTTTCTTTTTAATAAATTTGCAAAACTTTCTAAAATCCTGTTTTCTCTTTGTCATTATGGGGTATTGAGTGTAGATTGATGAGGGAAAAAATGAATTTAAGCGATTTCAGCACAAGGCTGCAACATAACAAAATGTGAAAAAAGTTAAGGGGTCTGAATACTTTCTGAATGCACTGTATATAGCATTTCCCAGGACCGTATATGGAGGACTCCTTGTATAACGTGATATCGCTCATTTCGTTCCACTGCAAGACTGAATCATCCTCATACCATTGATGGTCTTTGGTATACTTGCCACGAGGGTGTTTATGGTGAGGCAGAGAGACATGCATATATGCACACATGATGTTGTTCGCACTCATTGTTCAAAACACCTCTGAGCATTGCGGAAAAAAATTTAAAAAATCGTACAACATGTTTACAACTGGTTTGATTGCATGTTCAACCCCCAACCCCCCTTACCTTCTCCCCAGTTTGGGTGCTGCCATCCCTGCAGCAACTCCAGAGGAATTTGCAAGCTCTCTGCCAAAGGTGTGTACATGTGTGCGTGCGAGTTGCGTCACTCATTGCATGTTGCAAGTTGTGTGAGTGGCACGTTGTAGAGGGCGATATGTGGCTGCGTAAAACAAGTTTGGATCCAAACACACATTGCCATTTCGCCCGAGTGTACAAACCTTCGCTCGCTTGCTCTGTGTGTATGGCGTCTGGCCGGAGATAGATAACCGACGAGTGATTGGCTGAATTTGTTAGCCCCGTGTGGGGAAAACATCCCTTCTTCTCAATGTCTGCTCACTATTCTATCAGCCCTAATGGGAAGACTGTTCACAGACAGGATGATGTGTCAGTGTTTGTGCTGTCCCTCAGATCGACGTTAAATGTGTTCCATCTGCTGGCATTAGTTGGTGGATGTTAAAGATCCCACAGTGTTCTTCTAGTCAGGTTCACTATGTTTTTTTCGTTAAAATTTTTTGGAGATTAGCAAAACTATACATTTTTGGAATATTCAGAGCATGAGGAATCCAAAAATTAATGTTTACATTTGCGTAGACACCTTTGCGAAAATGACACTCAGGACAGTGATGAAGATCTGTAAAAGCATATTCCTGAACGGTATAGACCGAGTAGATCCTGTGTATAGGACTTGTAGTTCAATCTGATACTAACAAGGCTGCTTTCTTGCTTTATAAACCCATACCTATAACTTCAAAGGACTTGTAATATCATGTATTATGTAATACTAATAGTTATATCACAAATATAAAGACAATGGTTTGCAATTACCTTTGTTTGTTGCTTTTCTGTAATCCTGAGCACTATTTTGAGGCCTTTATTGGATTCCTTGACCCAGAAAACATAGGATTGGCATATTTAATTAAGTTTCTAGGTTGGCTAGAAGCCGAGATAGCGCAAAATATGTATTTTATGGCGGCCATTTTGAAAATCTGTGTCTGTGGGAATGCCAACATTGATTTTCGGATTCTCCATGCTCTGATGATTCCAAAAATGTACAGGTTTGCTAATCTCCCAAAATTTTGAACGAAATTACATTTGTTAACATAGTTAACCTGACTATTCACAGAGTGGGCGAGCTATCGGTGGCACCATGAACAAATTCCAAATTCTTCCGCTAACCTTCGTCAAACATCAGGCCTAGCCAGCTGGTTTTTTAGTGACTTGGGCCAAGCCTCCCCAAGTCAACCTCACAAGAAATTGGGAATAATTGTCGTTAAAGATGAAAATTATAGCCTGAGGGCAGGGGTTGTGATGGACAAACTAACCCTAACCTCGGAAGGATGCCCTGACAAGACAAACACAGAACAAGTAATCTTAACTCATCTATGCCGCAAGTCTGGCAACAACAAAGGATAGGTCAGGATAGATGGGGTTTGCAAGTGAATGAATATATGTGAAGCCAGAGCAGCAGAACGTTACCGGTGGAAATGGCATATTTGCCATTGCTGGCAGTCTAGTTGTTTCGTATGCAGCCTGTGGCTTCTGGTTGCATCATTTCTGGAAGAGCGGCTGTGCCGCTGATGCAGTTCACCTGTTTCCAATAAGCTGGTCCTTATTTTGCCGATGTTGTGGAACTAATTCATTTAGCCTTGACTGATAGACAGACTCAAAAATGAATGTCCAAAACTGTTTCAGAAGACAATCAACTGATTTTTTAATGAAACGTGGAGGACTTTGCTTATGTTACAAGGAAGATATACATCGAAGGAATACAGAAAACCACTTGGCATGAATCAAAATCCAAAAAGAACACACACACACACACACACACACACACACACACACACACACACACACACACACACACACACACACACACACACACACACACACACACGCAAAATCCTGAAGCATTTGTGCAGCACAGTCTTTCTTACTTATACTTGTGAAGAAAAAGGACAATAGGGTGGGGGCTGAGATAGAGAGAGAGAGACAGTCACTTTTGTATCTTTTTATTATAAAAATAGAAAAGAAAACCACCAAATAGGGGTCACATTCTCATTTCAAGGAGAAAAACAGACAGACAAAAAAAATTAATACAGTAAAATTATGCACAAAACAATAAACGTTTCTCCAGGATTTTACAAATGACTTCTTTCACACAGCATTTGGCCTCAAACTGTAGCAACCTTCCTGTTATGGAAAAAAAAAAAAGCAAAGTCCAACTTTACACGGCTCGTCACAAGATTTTTAAACAAGAACAAGGCATTTTCCTCATTAGCTCCAAGATCATCAACTTTTCTTTTCCTTGATTTATACACTGCCATTTTTGCCTGTGCAAGCAGGAAATTACCTAACACATCATTCAAATTCTTGTGTGAGATGTCTAAGCCATAAATGAAAACACAAGTGTTGAAAACCAAACCAATCCTGCCAAAACAATTCTTAAGAATAATAAATAAGGGAGCCAACCGTTGACATTCAACATAAATATGAAAGAGGCTTTCAGGCCTTTTACAAAAAGGACATTCATCTGCCAGGAGACTTGAGAAGTGGTGCAGCAAGTGGTTAGAAGGGAGGATCCAGTGTGCAAGTCTCCATTGGAGGTCGACATGTCATGGCGGCACAGGAGGATGATAGAATCCTTTCCAATTAGGAAAATATGGGGGGGTGACAAGGTAAGAGGTCTCTCCATCGAACCCTCCGCTGTGTCATTTGCCCTTGTAAAAGAAAACTTACACAACCCAAATAGAGGTCTTTTTGTTTAGGAAAACCATTGAATCCTATGTTAAATGAGGTACAAGGAGGAGAGTTGGCAAGAGAAAACTTGCAAATAAGTTCAGGAAAGGTAGCAGGAGGAGCACCTTGTTCATTGTCTGCTTGGACTTGCTCCCAATTAGGTGCAAGCTTTGTATAGGTATGAAGCACACAGCGTAACATGCATGCCACAACTCTGGAGGATCGCACGCCAACCAGGCTTGCCAGTGCATCAGCTCTGATCCAACTGCCATTTGGGCTTAAAAGATCGGCGACCGATTTTATGCTCTTCGTGACAAAGCATTGAACGAGACACCTATCAGCAGGCATATCGTAGAAAATTGAATTGTAAAACAAAGGCTCCATCAGGAACATTTGCTTTGTGTACGAATGCGTGGCTCTTGTTGTTGTTAGGGCTCGCCATGCGTTTAGTACACTGATAAAACCTAGAGAGGGGAGACATATCAATATGCGAAAGATCCATCAAGAATAGAGCGTGGTCATAGCCTAGTCTCCCCGCCTGCTGCAAAAGGCGACGAGCAATGTCAACCCAAGGTGGAGAGGGGTGCATGTACAGCATGCGTAGAGCAACCGAAAGTCGAAAGGCCATTAACCGGCTCTTTATGTCAACTTGGCCTTGGCCTCCATCGGTCAGTGGCAAAATGAGGACCTCGGGTCGCAACCAGTGCTTTCCATCCCAGAAGAAAGACACAAAGCACTTCTGGAGCTGTTGAAGCAACACTACCGGAGGGTGCAGCACAAAGAAACCTGTGCCATAGGGTAGAGGCCACCAAACTGTTGATCACCAAGACCCTTCCACGAGAAGACAGTTGTGTGATCAAATTTCTCCATTTTTGCAGTTTTCCTTCAACAAAATCGGACAGACCAGCCCAATTCTTTGCTACTGTGGCGTCATTACCCAAGAACACTCCAAGGTATTTCACACCATAAGTGGCCCATGCAAGAGGAGAAGGAAGTCTTGGTATCAAGTGACATGACGGACCAAGCCTCGTTTTGGACCAAGAGGAGCAGGAAGTGACATGACGGCTCTCGTTTTGTCCCAATTCACTTTGGCTGAAGAAGCCTTTCCAAACATGGATAGACAATAACGGACAACGTTAATGTCATTGAGGTTCCGCACAAAGACACACATCATCGGCATATGCCAGCACCTTAATGGGCCGTTCAAGATGAGAAAACCCAACCCCGGTTAGTCTAGCACGCTAATAAACCAGTAAGGGTTCGATGGAGAGAGCATAGAGCAAGCCAGAGAGGGGGGGGGGCAACCTTGTCGAATTCCCCTGTTAACAGGCAAGGGTGTAACAAGTTCATAGTTTATCTTAAGCACACTAGAAATATTGTTGTACAGCATTTTAATATAACAAATGAAGGTCGGACCAAGTCCAAACCGTTCAAGCACTTTAAAGAGGTACCGATGATCGACGCGGTCAAAGGCCTTCTCCTGATCAAGGAGAAGAAGTCCCATATCTGTGGGGTTTTCGTTGCACAGTTCGATCATGTCTCTTACGAGGGAGATGTTGTTATAGATGGAGCATTTGGGTACACAATAGCATTGGTCTTCTTTCAACAATGAGGAGAGATTAGGAGTAAGTCGCGATGCCAGGGCTTTCGAGAATAACTTATAGTCTGTGCATAACAAAGAAATTGGGCGCCAGTTTTGAATATAGAGCAAGTCTCCTTTCTTTGGAATGAGGGTGAGAATAGCCCGTCGGCAACTCTGAGGGAGCTCTCCAAGCTGGCAGCTTGCGTTCAAGGTGTTGAGGAGTTCGGGACCCAGTAGATGCCAGAATGTCTTATAAAATTCCGTTGTAAGTCCGTCCAATCCAGGCGCTTTCCCAACAGCAAGGCTGTGCAGAGCGGCGCCAACTTCGTCCAAGGTAATGGGTCCCTCCAGGTAGGAACGTCCACCCTCACACAACACTGGCAGGCCTACGGAGATAGAGGCGACACTGACAGGATTTATTTGCTCCATCGAATATATTTTAGAGAAATATTCCTTTGTGAAAAGTTTGATAACTGATTGGTTGAAAGTGATGGATGAGTCTGCCAAACGCAGTTGAGAGAGCTGTTTGTACGGAAGGCGTTTCTCTAAAGAAAAAAAATACTTAGTTGGTATGTCTGTCTCGTTAAGGTGCTGCACCCTCATCCGAACGAAGGCACCACGTGCATTCCTCTCAGTTATTTCTTTCAATAGAGACGGTTTTTTCGGTTAAGGCTCTTTGCACATTATTATTTTGTCCTGTGACCCTCTGAAGATGTAAAATCTCCGATTGCAATAATTTCCTCACTTCATAATCGGCCCTTTTTGAGAAGCTCTGGTATTGTTGGCAGAAACCTTTGATTTGGGTTTTTACTAAATCCCACCACACCAGTGGGTTAACAGAACAGCTTAACTTCCATTCCAAGAGATCTGTCCAGAAAGATTCAAAAGCCTGAATAAAATTGAAGTCTTCTATTAAACTATTGTTGAATTTCCAGTGAGAACTCCCTGGACACGGTTTAAAGAGTTGAACGAATGCTCAAGCTAGGGAGTGATCGGAGAAACCGGAAGGCACGATATCAGATTTGCAAACTCCATGTAACAGGTGAGAATTTACATAAATGCGATCAAGCCTCGCAAGTGAGATGTGGTTGTTGGAACAACGACACCGTCTATAGGATTGTTCAGAAGGGTGTTGCAAGCGCCAGACATCATGGAGATTATATTTTGCAATGATATTCGCAAAATGTTTTGCGGTAAATGGTTGAGGTTCTGGCCCGTTTCGGTCGCATGAGGCATTAACAGTACAGTTAGTCGCCACCAATAATTAGACAAGTCTGCAGATCCAGTGTTTGGAGGAACTTTCTCAGTTCAGCAAAGAAGGAGATCCGCTCACCATTTTTGCTTGGGGCGTACACATTAAGGATTGTAAACTTGACCTGGTTGAAATAGAAGGTCACAGAGGCAAGATGGCCATCAATGATATTCGCAAATTGAAGCAAGGATGGTTGGAAATGTTTCTCTAAGACAAACATGATTCCTGCCTTAGACGAGGAGCTGTTACGAAAGAAACACTCCTTATCCATAATTCGCCACTGGGCCTGAACAGATCTGACGGCATGGGTCTCCTGCAACAAAGCTATGTCGAGACCGTTAGCGTCTATCAGCTGCTTGGTCTGGATCTGGCGGAGAGAACTTCCACCACCATTGACATTTACTGTTCCAATCTTGAAACTCACCATGAGTTAACCTAGAGTCTTTTTCGCCTTGGTGATCAATTTTCTTAAACGGTGACAATGTGCGACGAAAGTTGAACGAGTCAGGTCTGCGTATAATAGCCTGAGCACACTCAAGGAAGGACGGTAAATCTGGAAAGTATTCTGTTAGGTTTATACTGCGTTTCTTGTACGTATTTTGCAAAAAAAAGTCTTATTTGTTTAGGGGAAGTAGGACCTAGACTGGTAAGCTTCTCCATTGCTTCCACCTGGCTGTTTGCTTCCTCCAGGTCAGATTCGTCAGTCAGTTTTAATTTCCGAATCACACAAGCTTGTATAGTCCTGCATGTCAATACTGTCATCAATATTGGCACACGGATCTGCACTAGTTGTAACATCTGTGTGCTCTCCCACCGTGGGAACATTGCTTTGTGGAATAACAGCAATAAATCGGTGGATTTGGTGAAACAGAAACAGCATCAGCAGATGCAGCGATGTTGCTTCCCCCGACTGCAACAACCTCTTGATGGTGTGGCGGTATTGAGCAGAATAGGAGTCTCTTGCAAAACATTGATTCCTGCGATTCCAGCTTCACCAGGTGATGAAGTGAGAGCAGTAACTGGGACAGTTTCGCTATTTTCTGCTGACAGGAATTCAGCATCATCATTCTTAGGATTAACATTTTCCAAAGTGACAGCAGGTTCATCACCAGTGGTCTCGACAGGTTCATCACCAGTGGTCTCAGCAGGTTCATCACCAGTGGTCTCAGCAAAATCATCAGAGGACTTTCCAATAGCCGAGTCCATAACAGGTGAGACGATTCCATTTGATTTGTTAACAGGTAAACCAGTCCCTGCAGATGGAACGTCTATGTCATATGAAAGGGGGCCGAACTTGTTAGCTGTAGGTACAGGGTTTGTCCCAGGTAAACCTTGTAGAGTGGCATCGGTCACGACTGGGGGGGGTGTTACCGACAGGTTGCTTATTGTTAAATGCTACCTTTTTCTGAGTTAAATGACCCTCGGGAAAGGTCTTTCTCTTCCTTGACGGAACAATGGTGAAACCATCCCCGACGTTCGTTGTGCTGTTTGGATCATCGGGATGGGAAGGCTGAGCGTCATTGCCGGACATGGAAAATGTTCCCTTCACAGCCGAAGATGAAGAAGAGGAATCCTTGTTGTTTACACGGTTTGTCCCATCACTCGACGAAGCTGCTTTTGGGCAAGAGCGTTTCAGGTGTCCGAATTTACCACATTCAAAACATTTCAAGGTGTCAGTGGTTACGTATAACTGGTAATCATGATTATCAATTTTGAATTTTAAAACAATGTTAAGCGTTCTTTCGACGTTAGAAGGAGGAAGTACAAGATAAGCTTGTCTCCTGAAAGACATCACATGTTTAGCCTGGTCATCCTGGCAACGTAGAGGTAACATAGTGACATGCGAAACCACAGTACCATAACGAGATAGTTCAGAGACCAGTCTCATTCTTCAGGAATGGCGGACAGTTCGAGATGACCTTAACGGCCGGAGTGTCGAGAGGGGACACGAGTACGAAATGTCCATCTGTCGATAATCCTGTAGATACAATCTCGTGAACCAGTTCAGCCTCGGATACGAAAATAACGACACGTTTTTTCATTCGCGAGGCTGCACGAACTTTATCAATACCGATTATGTTGCCGACAGCAATAACGAGGTCCTCGACGCTGACATCGTTCGGCGGGACATAAACGACGCCATGTCTACGTGTTAACGCTTCATATGCCGCGTAACACGAAAACAAAGTCATAATTTACAAGGGACGAGGGTGGGTGGGGGGGGGGGGGGGGAAGGGACAAGGAATGAGGGTGGGGGGGAGAAGGGAAAAGGGACGAGGGTGGGGGGAGAAGGGACGAGGGTGGGGGGGGGAGGGATGATGGTGGGGGGGGGGGAAGGGAAAAGGGTAGGGGGGGAAGGGACAAGGGACGATGGTGGGGGGGGGAGAAGGGTCGAGGGACGAGGGCGGGGGGGGGGGATGAGGATGGGGGGGGGGAGAAGGGTCGAGGGACGAGGGCGGGGGGGGGGGGGGAAGGGACGAGGGAGGGATGTGAGGAGGGTGAATATCGCTCTCGAACAGTAATTAATTACAAGCCGAGACAGATTTTCAAAGGCGAAAACAAACACAGCTGGTGGAGAAAAAAAAAAGATCAGCCGGAGGACGGAATGGGCCGCCGATTAATGCAAAAGCTATCCACAAACAGCTGCGGGCTCTCTTTCTCTCTCTCAGAAAAGGAAAGGAAACAAAGGACAGGAAGGAGTGAATATAAATACAAACGAGATAAGAAAAAGGAAACCGAGGAGGGAAAAGGGAGGCAGGAGGGGGGGGGGGGGGGGAGGCCGAAGCCCCAAAGTGTTGGGTCTGATCAAAGGGGAGGGGTTGGGGGCACAAATGCAGAGTACGAATGTGAAGATAAACGAACAGGGGGGGAGGAAAAGGTGAGATACGACGCAGAAAGGGACAAAAGAGTAGTACAGCAGAGCAGCTCGTACCTCACCACACATGCACAGCCGCCATCTTGCCATGCCAAAACACACCGACAGCCAGCAGGGGGTGAGAGAGAGACAGAGACAGAAAAAAAAAACTTAGATTGGGGGGGGGGGGGGGGGGATGGGGGAATGAGATGAGAAAAGTTGCAAGAGATTCAAGCGTGATGAAGGCAAACTGGTTTTGTCCATTCCTTTCATCTTGGGAGAGATTTTGAGTTACATAAAATACAATTCTCAGTTATTGTGAAGCATACTGTTGTAACATAATACATTTCCCATTTTGTCTCAGAACATTCCCATAACGTGTATCAAATTAATAGAGCATTAACCCACAGTTGTGTTGGCTTGAAAGAAAGGGTGCAATTCCTTTCATTCCCCCAGAGAACGGTATTTCTCCAGCCCAGTTGCTCGGCAACTATCTAATCTTTTTAGTGGGATGTGCCGGTGTAACCTTGCATGGAGCTCAACACTTATTAAAAAATAGTTTTAGAACGTTGCTCTCTGCTTATACAAAATATTACTAATAATAAAATGTTTGTTTTGTAATCCAAACCATTTGAGTATACGGTTAAAGTTTTACTAACTCAGACAGTACTTTGGAAAACAAAGTATGCTTTGTAATTTTAATTATTGCGCACCAGGTGTGGAGAACGTCATGCAACAGGGATTTGGCCTTCATTTCCCCAAGATAAGAGTTACAAACGACGGGAAGCTTTTCCGAGTAGGCAGGTTGCTGCAGCAACCATTTGCACATGGGCCCGCCCTGCGAGAATTCGTCAGTTGCACAGATTTCGAACTTGTCCAAAAGCTCTCGGACAAATAAAATAGAATACACATAACGCTGATTAATATGTATTTATGAAGCTTAAGTATGCAATTAAAACTTAAGTGTTTGCAACATAAGGTGGAGGCTCAAGGAAATCCACTTAACTTACACAAATTACATACGCAATTAATTTCCTTCCACAACACCGACTTCAGAAGGATGTCAGGCTGAGTCAACCCACCTGGTGTTATTTAATCGGAACGACAGGGGCTCGAACACAGGACTCTAAGATCTCAAGACAGCCATCTTAACCATGAAGACAACACCAGACCTGGCGGCCAAGTACAGATAGAGCAATTTGGTATGGGATTGCAACATTGCCGTAGGTCAGCAGTGAACTTGTGCAAGAATGCAACATTGCTGCTGCTCTTTTATCCCTCTTTGCCAACTGATTACTACTTTGCCTCTGTTCTCAAAGGTATCCCTTGTTCTCTACCTCTGCTCGTCCAATGCTGTTCTTTCTCTGCACCCATGGGCATCCATTCTATAATCTGCCCAGAGCGAAGTGTCTTGCCACCTGTCTTGGCATGTCCACGTGCCATATGAAACAATGTCAGTCATTTCCACACCGGCAGAAATTGACCAAGTGATTTTTGGTGAGGATAGGTAGGGAAGATTGAATTAGAGGAGGTTATGATTATAAAGAAGGAAGGGGAGTTTCGGGCACACTGGTAAACATGCTTACAGGAATCCTTGTGGCTCTAACTGGTTGATTGATTTGTGACTTCACCCGTACAGTTAGAAAGTCCCACCTTGGAAAGGCGAAGCCAACAACACTAACTCTGTGGTGTTTTCTGTAACACTTGTGCACCACTGTTATGAAATGAAGTCGAGACCTCGGTTTCCAGATATGAGGCTTTATTGCAATCTATCTCCACATACCCTATATAAACAGAACAAAGAATATCAGAACTACAGCAAAGATTCTACCAGCATTTCATTGTTCATAAGCAAGCAAATAATGCATTCCCCATCATACCTTTCTCGAGCGTCCACTCACAACAGAAAGATATCAAACCAAAATATCCTCCTTCCACGGCAACCCGTTATATTCCCTTCTCAAGGCCATTCCGTTCGAATCCTCTTCATTTTTATTTTTATTACAACCACTAAATAGACCAGGAGCCCAGACGATTTATTCATGTGAAAGACTGCAAAAAGGTTTGACCTCATGGACGCATGGGAACCCCCCTCCCCCCCCGACATCTTACATATACATTGATGCCAAGTCGGAAGTGTAGCTTTAACCCCCAAATACCATACAAGGGGCCAGAAAAATGACGTTTATTTATGTGAAAGACGGCAAGGGTAAAATCGCCCTCAAATCTTCCGAGGCTGAGTTTGTGGGACGTTTATCTAACGCAAGCAGGGGTACCCGGTGTTGCCCGTTCTATCTTTTTTGTGGGGACCTTCAACCCCTTCCTACACTCACTAAGGATTGTGGTCCTTACACACTTCCCTACACTCACCCACTTTGTATGACATGTGGTTGGGGATCATTTACTATTTCTTTTCGCATGGCTACAAAGGCTTAGGCACAATAGAATATGAATAGAATGATCGTTTTGAGGCCATTTTTCCCCCCTAAAGCGGGGGTTAGCGTTGTGGGCCCCATGACCTCATGGTTCCCTTTTTGAGGCAGTTTTTATGGCCGGATGCCCTTCCTGACGCCAACCCTTAGTCACCTCTTACGATGAGCAGGGATACGGTGTACCTATTCTAAACCGGGGTAAACACCGGCATCATTCATCCCAGCAAGCTGGTACTCAATTTGCCGACCTTGGAAGGATGACAGGCTGAGTCAACGCTCCTGGTGTTAATTCAGTGATCGACCAGGATTCGAACTCAGGATCCTAGGATCCCAAGCCGGCACCCGAACCCCCTAAGCCAACACCAGGCACAATTTTTATATATAAATTTACAAGGGACGAGGGTGGGTGGGGAGGGGGGGGGAAGGGACAAGGAACGAGGGTGGGGGGGAGAAGGGAAAAGGGACGAGGGTGGGGGGAGAAGGGACGAGGGTGGGGGGAGAAGGGACGAGGGTGGGGGGAGAAGGTCAATATATATATATTCGCAAGCATACCATACAGTCAATATATATATATATATTCGTTAGATTAAATAAGACGCGGACGTAGCTTCAGGACGTCGATCTTTAATTGTCGACAAGCTTTCGACCAACAAAGGTCTTCTTCTGAGTCTACAAAAACAGCAGGCATGTATATCAGTCAAGTATGTATGGTGATATGTGTGTGAGATGTGTGATGTGTGTAGAAAATGCATACAGAAGGAAGAGCCACGCCAAAGTTCACTCACCAGCCCCAAGTTCAACGGAAGTGACCGTTTGCGCTACAGTTAGGGTGCACGTGCATATACAAATATAGAGATATACATACATAAACACACAAGCATATATTCATATCCCATTTATATTCATATAATATATTTATATAAAGGTAGAATGAATGAATGAATGAATGAATGAATGGGTTACGGTTAACAATTTGATTGGGTTGATGTGGGAACATGCTTTAGTCATCAAAATTTATGCCATGAGGGACTTTTGTCCGAAGTTTGTGTATCCAAAAGGACTCGCGTTTCAGAATCGTGGTGTGTGATCGATTTGTGATTGATTCAATGGCAGAGATCTGAATGTCATTTATAGAGTGATCCGGTTGATTAAAGTGTATCGTGTAAGGTAGAGATTTGCCCTGCCTGGTGTGGAAGTTATTGATTTCTGACCGGGTGTTATTAAATCGTGTGTAGAGTGTATTTTCAGTTTTTCCAACATATTGTTTGGTGCACTTTTGGCAAGTGATTAGGTATATGACCCATGTAGATTTGCAGTTCATATAGGAGGTGATGGGGAATTTTTGTCCAGTGCTAGAACTACAGAATTTGTTTCCTTCTAGTAAATGCTTGTTGAATAATGCATTTGTTTGCTGTGCATTTATAGAAGCCAGGGATCCTAGTTTCTTTGTTGTGGGGCTGTGGGTGCTTTGCTTTTACCAAGAGGTCCCTGAGTGTCCGACCACGTCGAAATGATGTTAGTGGAGGTTGAGGAAATGTGGTGCCGAGTGTTTCTGATTGATGGAGGAGAGGAAGGGCCTTATTCAGAATACTTGGCAATTGGGATGAGGTAGCAGAGTAGGTGGTTACCAGTGGGACACGGTTAGTTGCAGGTTTGGGTTTGTAAGTCAGAAGGTCTGCTCTCGGTATGTGTTTTGCTCGGGTTATTGCTTCTTTCACAGAGTGAGGGACATAGTTTCTTGCAATGAAGTGTGTTTCTAATTGGCAGAGAGAAGTTTCTTCTGCCATTTTTGTTGAGCAAATGCGTCTTACTCTGAGTGCTTGACTGTATGGTATGCTTGCAATTGTATGT